>NC_090450.1:717054016-717371047 GCF_031143425.1 Pleurodeles waltl
AGTCCGTGGAACACTGGGCCCACACGGCATGGGCGAGGCCCACACTGAATACCCGAACATGACGGAGAGAACACTGCAGGGGCATCAGATAGCAATAAAACAGGCACCTCAGGGGGAAGGAAAAGGGGGGGCACTTCAGGTGGTTGAGAGCACGAAGCCAAATCCACTAGGGGGCCCCATGCCCACTGTTCAATCCTGGGGAGTGCAAAGCCACAGTCTCTCAAGTCTCTACAGTGGGTGGGTTGCCCACTGTTCAATCCTGGGGAGTGCAGAGCCACAGTCTCTCAAGTGGATAACAGTCGCCACTGGTTTTGGAGGGGGCTTTGTGCCCAGAGTGCTTCATCCTGCCTAGGACAGAGGTAGTGGATGTAAATCTCCACTGGTTCTGGAGGGGGATTTGTGCCCAGAGTGCTTCATCCTGCCAAGGACTGAGGTAGTGGATGTAAATCTCCACTGGTTCTGGAGCGGGCTTTGTGCCCAGAGTGCTTCATCCTGCTCGTGGCAGACACAGTAGCGTCAGTGCCCTTGGCGCTCATGGGCCAGCGGTGCTTGTGGCGGCGGTGTCCTTGGCAGCGGTGTCCTTGGCAGCGGTGCTTGTGGTGGCGGTGTCCTGTTCAGCGGTGCTTGTGGCGGCGGGGTCCTTGGCAGCGACTCAGCTGCTGGCGGTCCTGTCTGGCCCAGCGGGGCTGGTGCTGGCGGTCCTTACTGGCCCAGTGGGGCTGGTCCTGGCGGTCCTTTCTGGCCCAGCGGGCTGGTGCTGGCGGTCCTGTCTGGCCCTGTGGGGCTGATGCTGGCGGTCCTTTCTGGCCCAGCGGGGCTGGTGCTGGCGGTCCTGTCTGGCCCAACGGGGCTGGTGCTGGCGGTCCTTTCTTGCCCAGCGGAGCTGGTGCTGGCGGTCCTTTCTGGCCCAGCGGGGCTGGTGGTCCTGTCTGGCCCAGCGGGGCTGTTGCTGGCGGTCCTTTCTGGCCCAGCGGGGCTGATGGCGGTGGCCTCTTGGGCAGCGGGGATGATGGTGACGGCCTCCTGGGCAGCGGGACTGATGGCGGTCTTCTCCGCCGTGCTACTCTTCCCAGACTTGCTGAGTTTCTTGTGCCCCTTCCCCACCTTGGAAGGTGTCGCAGCTGACTCCACACTTCCACCTGTACCCCTGGGAGCGGCTTTGGTGGCTGGAGTATTCCCCCTCTCCCGCCGGGCACTGGCCAACTTTTGATGCTTGACAGGTGGGGGACTGTCTGTGCTGTGGCTCCTTGCCACACTTGATGCCCTGCTGCCTGGTGCACTCCAGAATCCGGTGACTACTGGCACCACTGGTCCCGGAGATGTTGTGGCTGAACTGCTAGGTTGGGACCTGGAGAGTCGGGCCCTAGGAGACTGACGGGGTGGAGGAGGTGAGGGAAAGAGGTCAAGGGTGGACAGGAAAAGTTTCTTGGGAACACTGGGACGGGTAGCTGGAGGGGGGTTGTGAGTGGAGGAACAGGTTGTGGTTGTAGGAGGTGTTCGTTTGCTGACATTGGGTGAAGGTGCATGGGCTGGAGGCTGTCGTGAGGTGGATGGCTGTTGGGTGGGTGGGTGTGTGGCTGCGTTTGTGTACCTTGGGAGGTGGGCTCACAGACACACTGGGAGAAGACACAGGGGATGTGTGAATGGTAGTGGGGTGGTGGGTGCATGTGAGCGGGGTGTGGTGATAGGTGTGCTAGTGATGGACGTAGTGGTTGAAGATGTAGTGCATGCAGGTGTGAGTGGAGACGAGACAGGGAGGGTGGAGGGAGACAAGGAGGAGGGGGACACAGTGGAGGCAGTGGATGTTGGTATGTGTGCATGGGTATTATGCTTGTGTGAGTGCCTGTAGGATGTGTGGTGCTTATGTTTGCCAGAGCTTCCCTTCTGTGGTGAGGTGTGTGCATGCTGGTCTGATGGAGTGCTTGGGATAGGCTGACGTACAGGGGATTGGGGCTGGGTGGAGGAAGTTGGAGGGGGGAGGCTGGACATAGGGACAATAGCTGCCATCAGTGCTGAGGCCAGAGTCTTAAAAGCTCGCTGTTGGGCTGCCTGACCAGAATTAATTCCCTCCAGGTATGCATTGGTCTGTTGCAACTGCCTCTCTATACCCTGGATGGCATTCAAAATGGTGGACTGCCCAACAGTGAGGAATCTGAGGAGGTCAATGGCCTCCTCACTGAGGTCAGCAGGGCTGACAGGGGGAGGGCCTGAGGTGCCTGGGGCGAAGGAGATGCCCACCCTCCTCGGTGAGCGGCCACGGGGCACACGCTGAGGGGCTGCTGGGAGGGCGGTGCTGGTAGGGGGGATGGTGGCTGTACCTGTAGATGCAGGGGGCACAGAGGGGCCCGCCACTGCAAGGTAGCTCCCATCAGAGGAGGAGTCGGTGTCAGTGGTCTCAGCTCCTGTCCCCGCCGTGGATCTCCCCTCGCCCTCCGTCCCACTGGTGGCTTCAGACTCCGTTGTGTCGCCCTCCAGGGCCATGTGGGATGCAGCTCCCTCCTGCTCCGGTGGCACAGCTCCTCCGCCTGATGATGCTAATGCACACAAGAACAGGGAGACCACAAAAAGGGGGAGGGTGGAAGACAGAAGAAAGACATGTTCAGTGCATGCAATACCGCTACCGTTGGCGGACACTACAGACACAGAAGCCCCCTGCACTACGCCATGCACTTTGAGTACCCTAATTAATCACAGGGACATGGGTTACAAGGCCTATGCCAGATTGCTGCACACATGGAAGTCACAGGAGCCTGACTAGGTGTAGATGGCTCTAACCACTAGTGGGGTTGCGGTGCCACATAGCCTGCCGCACAAGGGACCATGCCTACCAAGATCACCCTGGCCTAGGGGAACCCACTGCCCACCTCCCCCGCCCATACACCTCCAATGCACGCTGAATCAGCTGAATGAGAGTGTACTCACCCCCTTGTGGCTGCTGTGATGTCCTCAAGCGCCCATCCAACTCCGGATACGCCACCGCCAGGATCCGGAACATCAGGGGGGTCATTGTGCCATTGGCGCCCCTCCCACGTTGGGAGGCCATCCCCAGCTGGGCCTCCGTCGTCTTCTTGCTCCAGCGGCGAATGTCCTCCCATCTTTTCCGGCAGTAGGTGCTCCGTCTGTGGTGGACTTCCAGGGGCTGGACTTCCTTGGCGATGGCACGCCAAATATCCTTCTTCTGGTGGGTGCTGACCTACAGGAATAGTACAGGGGAAAAGGAGAAGATATAACCGTCCGCACCATCACAGTCATTGGCCCGCATCCCTACCCTTGCCATGACGCACATCCACACACTGTTGTTTCATGCACGCCTCATTCTCCCCCCCCCCATCTTCCCTCCACACCACTCCACACAGGCATTGCCCATACAGCATGCTCACAATGTACTTACCTGTTTGTCTGGAGGACCGTAGAGTAGCGTGAATTGGGGTAGGACCCCATCCACTAGTTTCTCCAACTCCTCCGTGCTGAAGGCAGGGGCCCTTTCCCCAGACACATGAGCCATTGTCTCTTCCAGACTGAGGTCTCAGCAGCACTTGCAGTGTAGGTCCTCTCCTGTTGAAGATCAGGTATCAAGTGAGTGAACAGAGAGAAAATGGCGGTCACGTCCGTGGCAGTGCGTACCGTCACCGCCAGCGTACATCGTCATTGGCTCCTGGGACCCATAGGGTCCAATGTTAACCAATGCAGGATTGCGCCGCGGTCTTCGACCGCCTACTGCGACGGTGTACAACTCCAGCACAGTTACCTCATATCCCCTTGTCCCACATTACAGGTCAGGCAGTCGCCATTTCAGGGGGCCACATGGCATTCATTTTAAATGCGTCACACATATCTAGGCCTTGCATACACACTAAGACAGGCACACAGCGGATTAAAAAAATTGTGGAATAAAGTTGTGTTTTCGTACCTCAGTGTTGGCTGACTCTCTGCTCGCTGTTCTCCTCCATAGAGCACGTCCGCTGGGGCAGGTGAGGATATGGCGGCATCCTCCGGTGTACAGACTGGTGGACCTGTCGACATTGGAAGAGCAACATGTAATTGTCAACTACAGACTGGACCGTGCAGCAATCCAGGAACTTTGTGCCCAGTTGGAGCCAGACCTGATGTCAGCTATCCGCCATCCCAGAGGAATCCCACCTCTAGTGCAGGTCCTGTCAGTACTCCATTTCCTGGCAAGTGGGTCTTTGCAGACGACAGTGGCCATAGCATGAGGGATGTCCCAGCTAATGTTCTCTAATGTGTTGTCTGCCCTGCTGAAACACATGCGCAGCTACATCGTTTTCCCTCAGGTGGAGGATTTGCCTACAGTGAAAGGTGACTTTTATGCCCTGGGACATATCCCCAACATCATTGGTGCCATTGATGGGAACCATGTGGGCTTGTCCCCCAGCAGGAGTGAACAGGTGTACAGAAACCAGAAGAGTTACCATTCGATGAATGTGCAGATGGTATGTTTGGCCGACCAGTACATCTCCCATGTGAATGCCATGTGTAAGGAAATGGCTCCCTGTTGCAATTACCCCCCACTTTTTACCTGATACTGATGCTGACTTGACTGAGAAGTGTGCTGGGACCCTGCTAACCAGGCCCCAGCACCAGTGTTCTTTCACCTAAAATGTACCATTGTTTCCCCAATTGGCACACCCCTGGCACAAAGGTAAGTCCCTTGTAAAAGGTACCAGTGGTACCAAGGGCCCTGTGATCAGGGAAGGTCCCTAAGGGCTGCAGCATATGTTGTGCCACCCTAAGGGACCCCTCACCTAACACATGCACACTGCCATTGCAGATTGTGTATGTTGGTGGGGAGAAAAAGGCAAAGTCAACATTGGCATCCCCCTCAGGATGCCATGCACACAAAATGCTGCCTGTGACATAGGTACGTCACCCCTCTAGCAGGCCTTACAGCCCTAAGGCAGGGTGCACTATACCACAGGTGAGGGCATAGCTGCATGAGCAATATGCCCCTACAGTGTCTAAGTCTATTATTAGACATTGTAAGTACAGTTGTGGCCCTATTAAGTATATGGTCTAGGAGTTTGTCAAAAACAAACTCCACAGCTCCATAATGGCTACACTGAATACTGGGAAGTTTGGTATCAAACCTCTCAGAATAATAAACCCACACTGATGCCAGTGTTAGATTTATTAAAAAATGCACACAGAGGGCATCTCTAAGATGCCCCCTGTATTTTACCCAATTGTTCAGTGCAGGACTTTCTGGTCTGTGCCAGCCTGCTGCTGAGAGACGAGTTTCTGACCCCATGTGGTGAGGGCCTTTGTGCTCTCTGAGGACAGAAACAAAAGCCTGCTCTGGATGGAGGTGCTTCCCACCTCCCCCCTGCAGGAACTGTAACACCTAGCAGTGAGCCTCAAAGGCTCAGGCTTCGTGTTACAGTGCCCCAGGGCACTCCAGCTACTGGAGATGCCCACCCCCTGGACACAGCCCCCACTTTTGGTGGCAAGTCCAGGGGAGATAATGAGAAAAACAAGGAGGAGTCACCCACCAGTCAGGACAGCCCCTAAGGTGTCCTGAGCTGAGGTGACCCCTGCCTTTAGAAATCATCCATCTTGATTTTGGAGGATTCCCCCAATAGGAATAGGGATGTGCCCCCCTCCCCACAGGGAGGAGGCACAAAGAGGGTGTAGCCACACTCAAGGACCGTAGCCATTGGCTACTGCCCTCCCAGACCTAAACACACCCCTAAATTCAGTATTTAGGGGCTCCCCAGAACCTAGGAAACTAGATTCCTGCAACCTAAGACGAAGAAGGACTGCTGACCTGAAGCCCTGCAGAGAAGACGGAGACACCAACTGCTTTGGCCCCAGCCCTACCGGCCTGTCTTCCCACTTCGAGAGAAACTGCAACAGCGACGCGCTCCCCAGGGTCCAGCGACCTCTAAACCCTCAGAGGACTACCCTGCATCTAAAAGGACCAAGAACTCCCGAGGACAGCGGCACCGTTCCAAAGAAACTACAACTTGCAACAAAGAAACAACTTTTAAAGGACTGCACGTTTCCCGCCAGAAGCGTGAGACTTTCCACTTTGCAACCAATGCCCCCGGCTCGACCTGCGGAGAAACAACACTACAGGGAAAACTCCCCGGCGACTGCGACCCTGTGAGTAGCCAGATTTGACCCCCCTGAACCCTCCAGCAACGCCTGCAGAGGGAATCCAGAGGCTCCCCCTGACCGCGACTGCCTGCTTCTAAGAACCCGATGCCTGGTAAAGACACTGCACCCGTAGCCCCCAGGACCTGAAGGATCCGACCTCCAGTGCAGGAGCGACCCCGAGGTGGCCCTGTCCCTTGCCCAGGTGGTGGCTACCACAAGGACCCGCCCCCTTGCCTGCCTGCTTCGCTGTAGGGACCCCTGGGTCTCCCATTGAAACCTATTGCAAACCCGACGCCTGTTTGCACTCTGCACCCGGCCGCCCCCGGGCTGCTGAGGGTGTACTTTTTGTGCTGACTTGGGTCCCCCCCGGTGCCCTACAAAACCCCCCTGGTCTGCCCTCCGAAGTCGCGGGTACTTACCTGCTGGCTGACTGGAACCGGGGCAGCCCCTTCTCCATTGAAGCCTATGCGTTTTGGGCACCACTTTGACCTCTGCACCTGACCGGCCCTGAGCTGTTGGTGTGGTAACTTTGGGGTTGCCCTGGACCCCCAATGATGGGCTACTTTGGACCCAACTTTGAACCCTGTAGGTGGTTTACTTACCTGCAAAACTAACAAATACTTACCTCCCCCAGGAACTGTTGAAATTTGCACTGTCTAGTTTTAAAATAGCTTATTGCAATTTTTGCCAAAACTGTACATGCTATTTTGCTGATTCAAAGTTCCTATGATACCTATGAGTGAAGTACCTTTCATTTGAAGTATTGATTGTAAATCTCGAACCTGTGGTTCTTAAAATAAACTAAGAAAATATATTTTTCTATATAAAAACCTATTGGCCTGGAATTGTCTTTGAGTGTGTGTTCCTCATTTATTGCCTGTGTGTGTACAACAAATGCTTAACACTACCCTCTGATAAGCCTACTGCTCGACCACACTACCACAAAATAGAGCATTAGAATGATCTCTTTTTGCACTATCTTACCTCTAAGGGGAACCCTTGGACTCTGTGCATGCTATTTCTTACTTTGAAATAGTGCATACAGAGCCAACTTCCTACACCAAGTTTCCTGGCTCAGTGCATGACGCTTACATTCTGAGGAATAGTAGCATCAATTATGTGATGAGGCAACGCCAGAGGCACTGTGTGTGGCTATTAGGTGAGGACATGGACCCTATACAGTGTGACTAGGTATCTGGGTCCGGAGATATCCCTAAGAGTTAGTGTGTGTCTAACAGATTTCCCTCGATATTTGCAGGTGACTCTGGTTACCCCAACCTGTCATGGCTACTGACCCCAGTGAGGAATCCCAGGACAAGGGCAGAGGAACGCTACAATGAGGCCCATGGGCGAACTAAGAGGTTTATAGAGAGGACCTTCGTCCTCCTGAAGGCCAGGTTCAGGTGCCTACATCTGACAGGTGGTTCCCTATTCTACTCACCAAAGAAGGTGTGCCAGATCATCGTGGCCTTTTGTATGCTTCACAACTTGGCTTTGCGACGACAGGTATCTTTTCTGCAGGAGGATGCTCCAGATGGAGGTCTTGTGGCAGCTGTGGAGCCTGTGGACAGTGAAGACTAGGAAGCAGAAGAAGAGGATATCGACAACAGAAACATGGTGATTCATCAATACTTCCAGTGAGACACAGGTAAGAAGACATCACTGCCTGCTACATCTGATACCCTTGTTCTACCTCTCATCTGCCTGACACTTTCACCCAGTGTATGGACCCTGAGTTGTCACTTTCCCTTTCAATTTCACAGATGTGGGTCCCACTGTGTGACATCTGCTTTGTTTCCTCATGGACTAGAGCTGTGTGACATAGGTATGTTGACAATACAGTGGATATAGCAGTTTTCCACAGTTATTGCAAATACACATTTTCGAAAGCACAGACTGACTCCAGATAGTTTTGTGATTTAAGGGTGTTTATTTAAGTGCTAAATAGTGGAGGGGGTTGTAAAATGGTCAGGGGAGATGGTGGAGGAATGTCCATGGCAGAGTCAAATCTATTAGTCTCACAGGTGCGTTGTCCAAAGGGGCATAGGAAGTGGAGCTGGGGCAGTTTAAGGATGGACAGGGTGACAAAGTGGGACAGAAGGATGACAATCAGGGTGGTCTCATTTTTTGGCGTGGGTCTTGGCATTGCTCTCTGTCTTTGTCCTGGATCTCAGGGACCGCTTGCAGGGTGGTTCTCCATCTGCAGGGGGTGGGGTGCTGGTGTGGTGGTCCTGTGGCGGTGTCTCCTGTCCACTAGCGCCGGCGGAGGTGGTGGGCATTTCATCGTCCAGGCTAGTGTCAGGGGCCCCTTGTTGTGCCACAGTGTCCCTACTGGTGTTGACGAGTTCCTTCAGCACCCCTACAATGGTGCCCAGGTTGGTATTGATGGATTTGAGTTCCTCCCTGAACCCCAAATACTGTTCCTCCTGCAGCCGCTGGGTCTCCTGAAACTTGGCCAGTACCATTGCCATTGTCTCCTGGGAATGGTGGTAGGCTCCCATGATGTTGGAGAGGGCCTCGTGGAGAGTGGGTTCCCTGGGCCTGCCCTCCCCCTGTCGCACAGCAGCCCTTCCAGTTCCCCTGTGTTCCTGTGCCTCTGTTCCCTGAACCATTTGTCCTCTGCCAGAGCCCCCAGGTCCCTGGTGTTGTTGGGGTGGTGGGTTGGCCTGTGTTCCCTGTAGTGGTGGACACACTGTTGCTTGACGTGTCCTGGGGACAGAGGTATAGGCCCGCTGGGAGGGTGCTGTGCTGGTATTTCCAGAGGGGGGAGGCTCTGTTGTGGCTTGTGCCAGTGTGAGGGGAACCGACTGTCCCGAGGTCCCAGATGGGCCGGGCTGGTCATCTAGATCCAGTTGGACAGAGCTGCTGTCATCACTGTGGGCCTCTTCTGTGGGTGGAGTAGACATGTCTGGAACCTCCTGTCCGGTGACGTTAGGTAGGGGTCCTGCAGGGGTGTAAAGGCATGATTATTGCATCTGTGTGTGCCATGGTGTGCAATGGGTGGGTGACCTTGTACCCCAGTGCTTGTATTCTTGTGTAGGACCTTGTGTGCTAAATGTTTAGGGGTGTTTGTGGGTATGTGCAGTGGCCATGCATTGGTGATGGGTGTCCATGCTTTGTTGTTGCATGCAGGGCTTGGTGTTGGGATGTGTGGTTTGTGATAGTGGGACATTTGTGAGGAGTTGGAGTGATGGGGGTGAGGGCGAGGGTGGGGGTATGTGATAGCATGCAGGTAGGGTGGGGGATGAAGTACTTAAACATTTGCCTTACCAGAGTCCATTCCTCCAGCAACTCCTGCGAGGCCTTCAGGATGCTGTATAGCCAAGACTTGCTCCTCCCATGTTGTTAGTTGTGGGGGAGGAGGTGGGGGTCCGCCGCCAGTCCTCTAAACTGCAATCTGGTGTCTTGAGACCACGGAGCGTACCTTCGCCCGTAGGTCGTTCCACCTCTTCGTGATGTCATCCCGTGTTCTTGGGTGCTGTCCCACTGCGTTGACCCTGCCCACGATTCTGCGCCATAGCTCCATCTTCCTAGCTATGGAGGTGTGCTGCACCTGTGATCCGAATAGCTGTGGCTCTCCCCGGATGATATCCTCCACCATGACCTTGAGCTCCTCCTCGGAAAACCTGGGGTGTCTGCGGTGCCATGGGGTGGTGTGGGTGATGTGTGGTGTGGTGTGTGTTGTGATGTGTGGGGTGATGTTTAGGGGTGTGTGATGTTTTGTGCGTGGATGTTGTGTGAGTGATGGTGTTGAGTGCCTGTGGATGCTAGTTTGTAGATGGTGGTGTCTCTCTCTGGCCTTCAGTGGCAATTGTGGTCGTAAGGGTTTGTGGGTGATGTGGGTCTGTGTTTTATATTGTATTGGATGTGTGGGAGTGGTGTGTGTATGTGTATCAGGTGTGTGTATTTGTAATTGTCCAATGTGGTTGTGTTTTGTAAGTGTGTGTGTATTTTGAGAGCGGTGGTGTGTACCGCCAATGGAATACCGCGGTTGAAAGACCGCTGCGTGGATTCGTGGGTCGTGATAGTGTGGTTGTATTCCTGTTGGCGTGATGGTGGAGGTTTTGTTATCGCCAGTTTATCACTGACCTTTGGTGTGGCAGACTTGTGTGGGTGTCTGGATTTTGGCGGATTCCGGGCTGTGGGTCGTAATAGCTGTGGTGGAATTCCACTGCCGCAGCGGTGTGTTGGCGGTCTTCTGCACGGCGGTAAGCGGCATTTACCACCAATGTTGGAATGACCCCCTTAGTGTGGAACCCCCATATCCTTCCTTTTATAGGGACAAAGTGGTGTTAAGGGCCAAGGCGGCTTTCCTACCGAAGGTTGTTACACCCTGTCATTTATGACAGTCCATCACACTTTCTTCCTTCTATCCTCAACCTCATTCATCCAAGGAGGAAGAGAGGCTTCACCGACTTGACCCAAAAGGAGCATTGAGCTTCTTCGTCGACAGGACGAGGGAGTTCAGACAGGACAATCAGCTCTTCTTTGGTTACGTGGGGAAGAGGAGAGGCAAAGCTGTCCACAAGAGAACGCTTTCCAGGTGGGTCATTCTTTGCATCAAATTGTGTTATTCTTTAGCAAAGAAGGACCCTCCTGTGGGGCTACTTGCCCATTCCACCAGGGCTAAGGCGGCTTCATCGGCCTTAGCTAGAGGTGTTCCTGTGGTTGACATCTGCAAGGCCGCAACTTGGGCGTCCCTCCACACTTTTGCCAAGCATTATTGTTTGGACTCTGAAGTTAGGAGGGATGGCCATTTTGCACGCTCAGTGCTGCAGGATTTCTTGGTTTGACCATTCTGGCACCTACCACCGGGGGCGGTACTGCTTTGGAACTCTATTCTTTAGGTGAGGAATCCACAGGTAGTTGTATCCATCAGAAGAACAAGTTACTTACCTTCGGTAACGCCTTTTCTGGTGGATACATTAGCTACCTGTGGATTCCTCACGGTCCCACCCGCCTCCCCGTTACCTGACTGGTCTTACCACGAATTTCTTGGGTGAGTACCCATATATTGTACATATGTATATAATGATGCAATGATTTATATATGTGTACATATTTGTTTCTGTATATATGTAAGGAAATGCCTCCTTGGCATGGTTACCCCCTGACTTTTTGCCTTTGCTGATGCTAAGTTGGGCAGGGCAGAAGCCTGGGTTCTAGAACCTGTGGCTCCCAGGGCACTTCAGGACAGATGGAGTGGCCCTGACCCAGTGCTAGAAAGAAAGAGTCAGGTCACCTACTTGGTACACCTAGGCACTAGCAGGACCCCCAAAAGGGTGATCCATGTGAACCGCCTCAAACTCTTTCATGACAGGGCAGATGTAAACATGTTAATGGTTACAGATGAGGACCAGGAAGCAGAGAGTGAACCTCTCCCTGATCTGCTCTCCACTGACCCTAAAGATGGCACAGTAGATGGAGTGATCTACTCAGACACCTTCTCTGGCCAACAGCAAGCTGACTGCAGGCAAGTCCTCCAGCAGTTTGCTGAGCTCTTTTTCCTAACCCCTAGTCAGACACACCTGTGTACCCATGATGTGGACACAGGAGACAGCATGTCTGTCAAAAACAAAATATTCAGACAGTCTGACCAAGTTAAGGAAAGCATCAAAGTGGAAGTCCACAAGATGCCGGAATTGGGAGTGATTCAGCACTCTGATAGTCCCTGGGCTAGCCCAGTGGTCTTGGTCCCCAAACCTCACACAAAAGATGGCAAGAAAGAGATGAGGTTCAGTGTGGACTACAGAGGGCTTAATTCTGTCACCAAGACAGATGCTCATCCCATTCCAAGGGCAGATGAGTTAATTGAGAAATTGGGTGCTGCCAAATACTTGAGTACCTGTGACTTGAGCAGCAGGGTACTGGCAAATAAGAATGGCACCAGGAGCAAAAGAGAAAACAGCATTCTCTACACCTGATGGGCACTACCAGTTTACTGTGATGCCCTTTGGCTTAAAGAATGCCCCTGCCACCTTCCAAAGGTTGGTGAATCAAGTCCTTGCTGGCTTGGAGTCCTTTAGTGCAGCTTATCTTGATGATATTGATGTCTTTAGCTCCAGCTGGCAGGATCACCTGTTCCACCTGAAGAAGGTTTTGCAGGCCCTGCAAGCAGCAGGCCTCTCTATCAAGGCTTCTAAATGTCAGATAGGGCAGGGTACTGTGGTTTACTTGGGGCACCTTGTAGGTGGAGGCCAGGTTCAGCCACTCCAACTCAAGATCCAGACTATTCTGGACTGGGTAGCTCCAAAAACCCAGCCTCAAGTCAGGGCATTCCTTGGCTTGACTGGGTACTATAGGAGGTTTGTGAAGGGATATGGATCAATAGTGACACCCCTCACAGAACTTACCTCCAAGAAAATGCCCAAGAAAGTTAACTGGACCGTGGAATGTCAACAGGCCTTTGACACCCTGAAATAAGCTATGTGCACAGCACCAGTTCTAAAAGCTCCAGATTATTCTAAGCAGTTCATTGTGCAGACAGATGCCTCTGAACATGGGATAGGAGCAGTCCTGTCCCAAACAAATGATGATGGCCTTGACCAGCCTGTTGCTTTCATTAGCAGGAGGTTACTCCCCAGGGAGCAGCGTTGGATTGCCAATTGGAGGGAGGCCTTTGCTGTGGTCTGGTCCCTGAAGAAGTTGAAACCATACCTTTTTGGTACTCACTTCATAGTTCAAACTGACCACAGACCTCTCAGATGGCTCATGGAAATGAAAGGAGAAAACACTAAACTGTTGAGGTGGTCCATATCCCTACAGGGCTTGGACTTTATAGTGGAACACAGACCTGGGACTGCCCATGCCAATGCAGATGGCCTTTCCAGGTTCTTCCACTTAGAAAGTGAAGACTCTCTTAGGAAAGGTTAGTCTCATCCTCTTTCGTTTTAGGGGGGTGGAGGGGCTTGTGTAAGGAAATGCCTCCTTGGCATGGTTACCCCCTGACATTTTGCCTTTGCTGATGCTAAGTTATGATTTGAAAGTGTGCTGGGACCCTGCTAACCAGGCCCCAGCGCCAGTATTCTTTCCCTAAACTGTACCTTTGTCTCCACCTCACTCAGGTAAGTCCCTTGTAACTGGTACCCCTGGTACCAAGGGCCCTGATGCCAGGGTAGGTCTCTAAGGGCTGCAGCATGTCTTGTGCCACCCTAGGGACCCCTCACTCAGCACATGCACACTGCCTTTCAGCTTGTGTGGGCTGGTGGGGAGAAAATGACTAAGTCGACATGGCACTCCCCTCAGAGTGCCATGCCAACCTCACACTGCCTGTGGCATAGGTAAGTCACCCCTCTAGCAGGCCTTACAGCCCTAAGGCAGGGTGCACTATACCACAGGTGAGGGCATAGATGCATGAGCACTATGCCCCTACAGTGTCTAAGTAAAACCTTAGACATTGTAAGTGCAGGTTAGCCATAAGAGTATATGGTCTGGGAGTTTGTCAAACACGAACTCCACAGTACCATAATGGCCACACTGAAAACTGGGAAGTTTGGTATCACACTTCTCAGCACAATAAATGCACACTGATGCCAGTGTACAATATATTGTAAAATACACCCAGAGGGCATCTTAGAGATGCCCCCTGAAAACATACCCGACTTCCAGTGTAGGCTGACCAGTTTCTGCCAGCCTGCCACACACCAGACATGTTGCTGGCCACATGGGGAGAGTGCCTTTGTCACTCTGTGGCCAGGAACAAAGCCTGTACTGGGTTGAGGTGCTTCTCACCTCCCCCTGCAGGACCTGTAACACCTGGCGGTGAGCCTCAAAGGCTCACCCCTTTTGTTACATCGCCCCAGGGTATCCCAGCTAGCGGAGATGCCCGCCCCTCCGGCCACTGCCCCCACGTTTGGCAGCAGGGCTGGAGGAGAAAATGAGAAAAACAAGGAGGAGTCACCCACCAGTCAGGACAGCCCCTAAGGTGTCCTGAGCTGAGGTGACCCCTGCCTTGAGCAATCCTCCATCTTGAGTTTGGAGGATTCCCCCAATAGGATTAGGGATGTGCCCCCCCTCCCCACAGGGAGGAGACACAAAGATGGGGTAGCCACCCTCCAGGACAGTAGCCATTGGCTACTGTCCTCCCAGACCTAAACACACCCCTAAATTCAGTATGTAGGGGCTCCCCAGAACCTAGGAAACTAGATTCCTGCAACCTTAACAAGAAGAAGGACTGCTGACCTGGATCCCTGCAGAGAAGACGGAGACGACAACTGCTTTGGCCCCAGACCTACCGGCCTGTCTCCCAACTTCGAAGAAAACTACAACAGCGAAGCATCCAACAGGGACCAGCGACCTCTGAAGCCTCAGAGGACTGCCCTGCACCCAAGGACCAAGAAACTCCAGTGAACAGCGACTCTGTTCAAAATCCTGCAACTTCTTTGCAACAAAGAAGCAACTTTAAAGACTTCACGTTTCCCGCCGGAAGCGTGAGACTTTCCACTCTGCACCCAACACCCCTGGCTCGACCTGCAGAAAACAAACACCTCAGGGAGGACTCCCCGGCAACTGCGAGCCCGTGAGTAACCAGAGACGACCCCCCTGAGCCCCCACAGCGACGCCTGCAGAGAGAATCCAGAGGCTCCCCCTGACCGCGACTGCCTGTAACAAGGGACCCGATGCCTGGAAACAACACTGCACCCGCAGCCCCCAGGACCTGAAGGAACCGAACTCCAGTGCAGGAGCGACCCCTAGGCGACCCTCTGCCTAACCCAGGTGGTGGCTACCCCGAGGAGCCCCCCCCTGTGCCTGCCTGCATTGTTGAAGTGACCCCCGGGTCCCTCTATTACTTTCTACCTAAAGCTCGATGCCTGTTTGCACACTGCACCTGGCCGCCCCTGTGCCGCTGAGGGTGTACTTTCTGTGCCTTCTTGTGTCCCCCAGGTGCCCTACAAAACCCCCCTGGTCTGCCCCAGAGGACGCGGGTACTTACCTGCTGGCAGACTGCAACCGGGGTACCCCTGTTCTCCATTGAAGCCTATGTGTTTTGGGCACCTCTTTGACCTCTGCACCTGACCGGCCCTGAGCTGCTGGTGTGGTAACTTTGGGGTTGCCTTGAACCCCCAACGGTGGGCTACCTTGGCCCCAACTTTGAGACTTGTAAGTGCTTTACTTACCTACAAACCTAACCTTTACTTACCTTCCCAGGAACTGTTGATTCTTGCAGTGTCCACTTTGAAAATAGCTTATTGCCATTTTTACAAAGACTGTATGTTATATTGCTTTTATTCAAAGTTCCTGAAGTATCTAAGCGAAGTACCTTACATTTAAAGTATTACTTGTAAATCTTGAACCTGTGGTTCTTAAAATAAACTAAGAAAATATATTTTTCAATATAAAAACCTATTGGCTTGGAGTAAGTCTTTGAGTGTGTGTTCCTCATTTATTGCCTGTGTGTGTACAACAAATGCTTAAAACTACCCTCTGATAAGCCTACTGCTCAACCACACTGCCACAAAATAGAGCATTAGAATTATCTCTTTTTGCCACTATCTTACCTCTAAGGGGAACCCTTGGACTCTGTGCACACTATTTCTTACTTTGAAATAGTATATACAGAGCCAACTTCCTACAATATATATTTAAAAATAAAAAAAAAAAGGAGATAGGACATGTGTATATATGTATATATTTATGCATATATTTAGTATTTTTTATTTCTATTGGTTATGTTTCATATTAGTGGAAATAAATGTTGGTATATGGGTTTGATTGATCTGATCATATCACATCTGTAGTGCCAATGTTCTCCTGTTCACCTCAAAGGCACGTAAAAAATGGTGATTACGGATGTCTGCATGTCGACGAGGACCTCTTATTGCCTGGATGACATCATACGGCGTTGCGTGGGAGTCGGGTAATTGTGACGTCATCGTCGATGTGCAGAGCTAGAAGAAAATTTCCGTTGAATGCTGGCGCGTGGGGAAAATTCTTTAGGTGAGGAATCCACAGGTAGCTATTGTATCCACCAGAAAAGGGGTTACTGAAGGTAAGTACCTTGTTTATTCATGCCATACTATAGTATTAACCCTGGCATTATCAGAGAGGCTATTATCAGAGTTCTTATGTAAGAAGATTGCTGCTATAATTTGTCGCCGCACAACATGGCATCAAAGGGATAAGTAGATTATTTAACAAGACAAGTAGATTTAAGAAGCAACCTGTCCCATGGATAAGTAGATATTGGGGGTCATTACAACCCTGGCGGACGGTGTTAAAGCTGCAGTAATACCGCAAACAGGCCGGTGGACAAAAAAAGGGAATTATGACCCTGGCGGAAACCGCCAACATAGACAGCCACTTTAACACACCGCCCGCCACGGCGGTACAGACAAGCACTGCCAACAGACAGGCGGGAGACAATGTACCGCCCACAGTATTACAATCCGCCACCTTTTCCGGGGCGGATTCACCGTGGAAACGGCGGAAACAGCTTTTGCTATGGGAAAACGCTCACCTTAACACATCCCACGAGGAACAAGGACACCATGGAGCCGGAATTACAAATACTCCCTGCCCTTGTCTATCTGCTCCTCTACGACGAACAGCTACGTAGGCGCCGAAGACACCGGTGAGTACTGCACCTACGACACGGGGGAGGTGGGAGGCAAAAGTTAGGGGGACACCCACAAAACACCCCCACCCTGACCCTCGCATATCACAACATACACACCAATGCATTCACAGAAATCACAGAAACAATCCACAATCCCCCCGGAAGAATGCAAAGACAAAGCGAAATTCAGTCAAACATTGTAATGTGCCAATATACATGTCATACAAAAATATACTGATATATATTTGAAAATCACTCATAATAATATATACAATACGAGGAGTAGTGCAGATATGTACACAACAATGTCCGTGCACCAACAGTCTAAAAATGCATGGGCGAGGCCCACAAACGATACCTGACCACAATCGGAGAGAACACTGCCGGGGCATCAGATAGAAAT
The DNA here is from genome assembly GCF_031143425.1 of Pleurodeles waltl. NCBI lineage: Eukaryota > Metazoa > Chordata > Amphibia > Caudata > Salamandridae > Pleurodeles > Pleurodeles waltl. The sequence continues at coordinate 717,071,089 of NC_090450.1, forward strand.
ACGACATGCCCCTCAGGGGGAAGGGAAGGGGGGGCACCTCAGCCGGATGAATGCAAAGCCAGATCCATGACGGGGCTACATGCCCATTGATGTATCCTGGGGAGTGCAAAGCCACAGTCTCTCAAGTCCCACAAGTGGGTGGGTTGCCCACTGTGCTATCCTGGGGAGTGCAAAGCCACAGTCTCTCAAGTCTCTACAGTGGGTGGGTTGCCCACTGTGCCATCCTGGGGAGTGCAAAGCCACAGTCTCTCAAGTCTCTACAGTGGGTGGGTTGCCCACTGTGCCATCCTGGGGAGTGCAAAGCCACAGTCTCTCAAGTCTCTCAGTGGGTGGCTTGCCCACTGTGCCATCCTGGGGAGTGCAAAGCCACAGTCTCTCAAGTCTCTCAGTGGGTGGATTTCCCACTGTGCCATCCTGGGGAGTGCAAAGCCACAGTCTCTCAAGTCTCTTAGTGGGTAGATTGCCTACTGTGCCATCCTGGGGAGTGCAAAGCCACAGTCTCTCAAGTAGAAGCAGCTCTCTACTGGTACTGGGGGGGGGCTGGTGCCCAGACTGGATGAGTCTCCCCGTGAAAGTTCCAGTCCTGTCACTGTCCCAGCTGCACATGGGATAAGGATGCCTGATGTGGCGGTCTATTCATTCCTACCTGGTGCTTGCCCTGTTCAGCGGTCTTCACCATGGCGGTCTTGGCCCTGTTCAGCGGTGCTTTGCCATGGCGGTCTTGGCCCTGTTCAGCGGTGCTTTGCCATGGCGGTCTTGGCCCTGTTTAGCGGTGCTTTGCCATGGCGGTCTTGGCCCTGTTCAGCGGTGCTTTGACATGGCGGTCTTGGCCCTGTTCAGCGGTCTTCACCATGGCGGTCTTGGCCCTGTTCAGCGGTCTTCACCATGGCGCTCTTGGCCCTGTTCAGCGGTGCTTTGACATGGCGGTCTTTGCCCTGTTCAGCGGTGCTTTGACATGGCGGTCTTGACCCTGTTCAGCGGTCTTCACCATGGCGGTTTTGGCCCTGTTCAGCGGTCTTCACCATGGCGGTCTTGGCCCTGTTCAGCGGTGCTTTGACATGGCGGTCTTGGCCCTGTTCAGCGGTGCTTTGACATGGCGGTCTTGGCCCTGTTCAGCGGTGCTTTGCCATGGCGGTCTTGGCCCTGTTTAGCGGTGCTTTGCCATGGCGGTCTTGGCCCTGTTCAGCGGTGCTTTGACATGGCGGTCTTGGCCCTGTTCAGCGGTCTTCACCATGGCGGTCTTGGCCCTGTTCAGCGGTCTTCACCATGGCGCTCTTGGCCCTGTTCAGCGGTGCTTTGACATGGCGGTCTTTGCCCTGTTCAGCGGTGCTTTGACATGGCGGTCTTGACCCTGTTCAGCGGTCTTCACCATGGCGGTTTTGGCCCTGTTCAGCGGTCTTCACCATGGCGGTCTTGGCCCTGTTCAGCGGTGCTTTGACATGGTGGTCTTTGCCCTGTTCAGCGGTGCTTTGACATGGCGGTTCTGATACGGACATTGGTGTGTGCATGACGTTCTCTACACTGGGCATTGGTGTGTGGCATGACGTTTTCTACACTGGGCATTGGTGTGTGGCATGACGTTCCATCATTGCCCAGTGGGGCTGTGGCACCCGGGGCCCTCTTGGGCTGTGACTCTGGCGGTGGTTTTTGGACCTGTGATGATACTTGGGCCCTCCTGGGCTGTGACTCTGGCGGTGGTCTCTGGACCTGTGACGATACTTGGGCCCTCCTGGGCTGTGACTCCGGCGGTGATCTCCTGACCAGTGACTATACTTTGGCCCTCCTGGGCAATGACTCCGGCGGTGGTCTCCTGACCAGTGAAGATACTTGGGCCCTCCTGGGCAATGACTCTGGCGGTGGTCTCTGGACCAGTGACGATACTTGGGCCCTCCTGGGCAATGACTCTGGCGGTGGTCTCCTGACCAGTGACGATACTTGGGCCCTCCTGGGTTGTGACTCTGGCGGTGGTCTCTGGACCTGTGACGATACTTGGGCCCTCCTGGGCTGTGACTCTGGCGGTGGTCTCTGGACCAGTGACGATAGTTGGGCCCTCCTGGGCTGTGACTCTGGCGGTGGTCTCCTGACCAGTGACGATACTTGGGCCCTCCTGGGCAATGACTCCGGCAGTGGTCTCCTGACCAGTGACGATACTTGGGCCCTCCTGGGCAATGACTCTGGCGGTGGTCTCTGGACCAGTGACAATACTTGGGGCCTCCTGGGCAATGACTCTGGCGGTGGTCTCCTGACCAGTGACGATACTTGGGCCCTCCTGGGCAATGACTCTGGCGGTGGTCTCTGGACCAGTGACGACGGTGCTGGCGGTTGTGTCTCGACCGCCGGAAATGATGGCGCACTTCTCTGCCGTGACACTCACAACAGGCTGGGCAGACTTCCGCTGGCCCTTCCCCACCTTTGGTGGAGTCACAGCTGACTCTCCAATCCCCTTGGAACCCATGTCAGTTGTTGTCCCACCAGGAGCCTTAACACGGTCCCGTTGTCCACTCTCCAATTTTAGAGCCTTTACAGGGGGTGGGCTGCCAGTGCCTTGGCTCCGGGTCCTACTGCCTGCCCTAGTGTCCGGTGCACTCCACAAGCCTGGAACAGGCAACACTGGTATTGGAGGCTTTTTGGCCGAGGCGCTACGACGGGACTGATGAATAGGAGGGGGGGGGGCAAAAAGGTCAATTTTACAGAGGGACAGTTTCTGACGAACACTGGGATGGGTAGCTGGAGGGGGTCTGGGAGTGGAGGACGAGGAGGTGGTTGTAGGAGGTGTCACTTTAGGTGTTTTGGGTGCAGGTGCAGGTACTGGAGGCTGCCGTGAGGTGGATGGATGTTGGGTGAGTGATTCCCGGCGTTTGTGTACTTTGGGAGGGGGCATCACAGACACACTGGGAGAGGACACAGGGGACGTGTAAATGGCAGTGGAGGTGGTGAGTGCAGGTGAGCGGCTTGTGGTGCTGTGTGTCCTGGTGCGATTCCTGGTGGCTGTAGATGTGGTGCATGCAGGTGTGTGTGTAGATGAGACTGGGAGGGAGGAGGGAGAAGAGGAGGAGGGGGACACAGTGGAGGCAGTGGATGTTGCTGTGTCTGTATGGGTGTGATGCTTGTGTGAGTGCCTGTGGGATGTGTGGTGCCTATGTTTACTTGAGCTACTTTTGGGTGTTGACTTGTGTGCACGCTGGTCTGTAGGTGTGCTTGGGATGGTGTCTGGGTGGAGGAAGTTGGAGGGGGGAGGCTAGACACAGGGACAATGGCTGCCATCAGTGCTGAGGCCAGAGATTGCAGGGTTCGCTGAAGAACAGCCTGACCAGAATGAATGCCCTCCAGGAATGCATTACCGTGTTGCAACTCTCGTTCTACACCCTGGATGGCATTCACAATGGTAGACTGCCCAACAGTGAGTGACCTGAGGAGGTCAATGGCCTCCTCACTGAGGGCAGCAGGGGTGCCTGGGGCAGGGCCTGAGGTGCCTGGGGCGAAGGTGATGCCCACCCTCCTGGGTGAGCGGGCACGGGGCGAACAATGAGGGGCTGCTGGGAGGGCAGTGCTGGTAGGGGAGGTGGCGGCTGTACCTGTAGAGGTGGGGGTCACAGATGGTGCCACCACCACAAGGGAGCCCCCATCGGCGGACGAGTCCGTGTCGCTGCTTGGTGATCCGGTGGCCAACGTGAAGCTCCCCTCGCCCTCCGTCCCACTGGTGCATTCAGAGTCCGTGGTGTGGCCCTCCATGGCCATGTGGGATGCAGCTCCCTCGTGCTCCGGTGCCACTGTACCTCCGCCTGTTGATGTTGATGTACAAAAGGACAGGGAGAGCAGGAAAAGGGTGGGGGAGACAGAAGAAAGAGAGTTTTAGTGCATGGCATTCCGCTACCGTTGGAGGACAAGACAGACGCAGCAGCCCCATGCACTACGCCGTGCTCCTGCACTCTGCACACACAATTTCTGAGATATGGCCTACATGGCAGTGGTGGACATCTGCGCACATGGATGCCACAGGGGTTACTATATCTCGACTTGCCACTCTGCAGAGGTGGGGTAGAGTGCCACATGGCCTACATTACGGAGGGGCCTTGCCTACCTAACTTGCCCTGGACTAGGGACATCGACAGCCCACCTCCCCCACCCAGACCCCTCCACTGCACGCAAAGTCTGCAGAATGAGGTTGTACTCACCCCCTTGTGTCTGTTGTGATGTCCTCAAGCGCCCATCCAACTCCGGGTAGGCCACCACCAGGATCCGGAACATCAGGGGGGTCATGGTGCGACGGGCACCCCTCCCACGTTGGGAGGCCATCCCCAGCTGAGCCTCCGCCGTCTTCTTGCTGCAGCGGCGAATGTCCTCCCATCTCTTCCGGCAGTGGGTGCCCTGTCTCTGGTGGGCCCCCAGGGTCCGGACCTCCTTGGCGATGGCACGCCAGATGTCCCTCTTCTGGTGGGCGCTGACCTACATGACATGCACAAGGGAAAGAGGAACAGTCATTAACAACTGCACCGTCAATGTGAGTGGCCCCCTCCCTACTCTGGCCATGTGGCCCATTCATTCCCATGCATTAATGTTCTATGAACTCTGCCCCCTTCCCTCTTCCACCCAGCCCTCTCCACCCAGGCCTAGCCCATACAGCGTGCTCCCTGTGTACTAAACTGTTGGTCTGGAGGACCGTAGAGTAGCGTGTACTGGGGGAGGACCCCATCCACAAGTTTCTCCAACTCCTGAGCAGTGAAGGCAGGGGCCCTTTCCCCAGACGCAGCAGCCATCGTCGCCTCCAGACCGAGGTCACAGCAGCACTTGCAGTGTAGGTCCTCTCCTGTCGAAGGTCAGGTATGTAGTGATTGAACAGATAGAAAATGGCGGTGACGTCCGAGGCGGTGACGTCCGCTACGGTGCGCATCATCACCGCCAACGCACCTGTTCATTGGCTCCTGGGACCCATAGAGTCCAATGTTAACCAATGCAGCATTGCGCCGCGGTCTACGACCACCTACTGCGACGGTGTACAACGCCAGCGCTGTTACCCCACAATCCCATCGTCCCAGTTTAGAGGTCAGGCAGCCGCCATTTCAGGGGCCTACATGGCTTCATTTACTACTGCGTCACACATACCTAGGCCTACACTCAACACACATACAGGAAGGGTTTAGTGTCTGGTGTAGTCTTGTGTGTAACAGTGGGTACATACCTGGAGGAATAATGACTGGTTCTTCGCTGTTGTCCTTCGTAGGCACCGTCAGCTGGGACATATGAGAAGATGGCGGAATCCTCCGGTGTACCGACCGCTGGTGGACCTGTTGACAATGGAAGAGAGACATGTCATCGTCACCTACCGGTTTGACCGTGCCACAATCCAGGAACTATGTACCCAGTTGGAGCCAGACCTGATGTCACCGATCCGCCATCCGACTGGAATCCCCCCTGACGTGCAGGTGCTGTCAGTGCTCCATTTCCTTGCAAGTGGGTCTTTTCAGACTACTGTGGCCATGGCATCAGGGATGTCCCAGCCTATGTTTTCCATCGTCTTGTCCAGAGTGTTGTCTACCCTGCTGAAACACGTAAGGAGATACATCATTTTCCCTGAGGTGGCAGATTTGCCTACAGTTAAAGGTGACTACTATGCCCTTGGGCATAACCCCAACGTCATAGGTGCCATTGATGGGACCCATGTAGCTCTAGTCCCGCCCCCACAGGAGTGAACAGGTGTACAGGAACAGGAAGAGTTATCATTCTATAAATGTACAGATGGTCTGTTTGACAGACCAGTACATCTCGCAGGTAAATGCTATGTTCCCTGGCTCAGTGCATGACGCCTACATCCTGCAGAATAGCAGCATCCCTGATATGATGGGTCAACTCCAGAGGCACCGTGTATGGCTATTGGGGGACTCTGGTTACCCCAACCTTTCCTGGCTATTGACCCCAGTGAGGAATCCCAGGACCAGGGCAGAGGAACGGTACAATGAGGCCCATGGGCGGACTAGGAGGGTGATCGAACGCACCTTCGGCCTCCTGAAGGCCAGGTTCAGGTGCCTCCATATGACAGGTGGATCCCTATTCTACTCACCGAAGAAGGTGTGCGACATCATCATCGCCTGCTCCATGCTCCATAATTTGGCTTTGCGACGCCAGGTGCCTTTTCTGCAGGAGGATGATCCAGATGACGGTGTTGTAGCAGCTGTGGAGCCTGTGGACAGTGCTGAGGATGACGCTGATGAAGAAGACAACAGGGAGTCAGTCATACAGCAATATTTCCAGTGAGACACAGGTGAGAACATTTTCTGGTTTAACATTACATTAACTTTCACACGTCTACCTCTATCCTGTTCCTCTATTTAAATCACTATTTGTTCACTGAGTTGTACCCTTCCATTACGGTTTCACAGGTGTAGTTACCTACGTGTCAACTGCTTGCATCCTTCAAGGGCTTGTGATGTGTGACATAGGTATGTTTGCCTTACAATGGTAAAGCCATTATTACACTGTCATTGATAATACAAATTACCAAATCATAGACTGACTCCAGATTGTTTTGTGTTTCAAGGGTGTTTATTTAAGTGCTCAAAATATGGAGGGCGGTTGTAAAATTGTGAGGGGTGATGGTGGAGGAATGTCCATGGCAGAGTCCAGTCTATTAGTCTCACAGGTGCACGTCCATCTGGGCATAGGAAGTGGAGCTGGGGCAGTTTAAGTATGGACAGGGTAACAAGGTGGGACTGTGGGAGGACAAACAGGGTGGTCTCATTTCCTGGCGGGGGTCTTGCCATCTTTCTCTGTCCTGTTCCTGGATCTCAGGGACTGCTTGCGTGGTGGTTGTCCGTCTGCAGGGGGTGGGGTGCTGGTGTGGTGGTCCTGTGGCGGGGCGTCCTGTCCACTAGCGCCGGCGGAGGTGGTGGGCAGTTCATCGTCCTGGCTAGTGTCAGGGGCCGCTTGGAGTACCACGGTGTCCCTCAAGGTCTGCTGTATGTCCTTCAGCACCCCTACGATGGTGCCCAGGGCAGAGCCGATGGTCCTGAGCTCCTCCCTGAACCCCAAATACTGCTCCTCCTGCAGGCACAGGGTCTCCTGCAACTTGTCCAGGACCGTAGCCATCGTCTCCTGGGAGTGGTTGTATGCTCCCATGATGGAGGATAGGGCCTCATGGAGAGTTGGTTCCCTTGGCCTGTCCTCCCTCTGTCGCACAGCAGCCCTCCCAGTTCCCCTGTGTTCCTGTGCCTTCGTCCCCTGGACCGTGTGTCCACTACCACTGCCCCCAGGTCCCTGTTGTTGTTGGGGTGGTGGATTACCCTGGGTGCCCTGTAGTGGTGGACACACCGCTGATTGACCTGTCCTGGGTAGGGAGGTTTGGGCCCGCTGGGTGGGTGCTGTGCTGGTGTTACCAGAGGGTGGAAGGTCGGTGTTGGGCTGTGCCTGTGCAAGGGGAACCGACTGTCCTGAGGCCCACAATGGTCCGGGCTGGTCATCAAGATCCAGTAGGGCAGAGCTGCTCTCGTCACTGTGGGCCTCTTCTGGGGGTGGAGTGGTTTTGTCTGGACCCTCTGGTGTGGTGACGGTCCTTCGGGTTCCTGCAGGGGCATAAGAGCATGATTATTGCATGTGTGTGTGTGTAATGGTGTGCAATGGGTGGGTGTTTATGTACCCTAGTGCAAGCATTCCTGTGTGTGGGTTTGTGTGATGATGGTTGGGGGGGTGTTCTGGGTATGTGCAGTGGGCATGCTTTAGTGCTAGGTGTCCATGCTTAGTTGTGTAATGCAGGGCTTGGTGTTGTGATGGGTGGTTAGTGTCATGGGTACTTTAGTGAGGAGTTGTAGTGGTGAGGGAGGGTGTGTGTGATAGCATGCAGGATAGGGTGGGGGATATGTTAGTTAGGATTTGACTTACCAGTGTCCCATCCTCCACCGACTCCTCCGAGGCCCTCAGGATGCAAGATGGTCAAGACTTGCTCCTCCCATGTTGTTAGTTGTGGGGGAGGAGGTGGGGGTCCGCCGCCAGTCCGCTGTACCGCGATGTTGTGCCTGGAGACCGTTGAACGCACCTCCCCCCGTAGGTTGTTCCACCTCTTCCTGATGTCCTCCCTATTTCTTGGGTGCTGCCCCACGGCGTTCACCCTGTCCACTATTCACCGCCATAACTCCATCTTCCTGGCTATTGATGTGTGCTGTACCTGTGAGCCAAATAGCTGTGGCTCTACCCATACGATTTCCTCCACCATGACCCTGAGCTCCTCCTCGGAGAAGCGGGGTGTCTTTGGCGTGCCATGGGATGGTGTGGGTGAGGTGTGGGGTGGTGTATGTGGTGATGGTTGTGGTGAGTGTAGTGGTGTGTGGTGTTTTGTGCGTGGATGTTGTGTGGGTGATGGTGTTGTGTGCCTCTGTGTGATGGGGTTTTCAATTGCTGTGCTCTCTCTCTGGCCTTCGTCAATACTTTTTAGTCGTAGGGGTTTGTGGGTGATGTGAGTGTGTGTTTTATATTGTGTTGGGTGTGTGGGAGTGGTGTGTGTATGTGTATCAGGTGTGTGTATTTCGAATTGTCCAATGTGGCGGTGTTTTGGAGATGTGTGTGTATTTTGAGCGCTGCGGTGTGTACCGCCAATGGTATACCGTGGTTGAATGACCGCCGCGTGGATTCGTGGGTCGTAATAGCATGGGCGTGTTTCTGTTGGCGTGGAGGTGGAGGATTTGTTTCCACCAGTTTATCACTGACCTTTGGTGTGGTGGTGTTGTGTGGGTGTCTGAATTTCGGCGGATTCCGAGATGTGTGTCATAATAGCTGTGGCGGTATACCGCGGCAGCGGTGGTGTATTGGCGGTCTTCTTCACGGCGGTAAGCGCCTTTTACCGCCAATGTTGTAATGACCCCCATTGAATTAAATTCTACACCCCTGAATTAGGGGTGGCCGATTCCCTTCTAACCACATATATATATATATATATATATATCTATCTCAGTATCCAGATTTCCTGACATGGGGTGTCTATGCTGTTATTCAACCCTCCTGTATGAGACTCATTTACCTTTGTATAATCGATGTGGATGGCCCTACACTGAAACTCCATGTCTGGGTGTCCACTTGCTGATAAAGAAGACAGCCCCAGATACGCTAAGGGCCACCCTGGGACCACAGATAGAAGCGGACGTGTTTGTGCATTGTTTTGGTGGTTTTGTTACCTCTAAAAATCTCTTCTGGAAAGTCTCAGGGCCAAACAGAAACCTCCCCTATGGTGTCCCTCTTACGCATCTTATCTAGCTCTGTTTGAATATCGCTAGGCTTGGTGAAAATGTACAGTACTGTGGGATTGGTCTCTTATCGGGTTAGATTCAATACTCTATTCGGTTCTACTCTGTTGAGTGGTATCTTGGTCCTAATCCTATATAGGCATAGGTGGAGAAGGCATGTTGCTTTTCAGGGGCTACTTCTTTTGGCAAGTATAGCCTGCCTGAGCCTACTGCATGCAGTATCAGTGAACAGACGTAACATGACTTGATCGATGTGCTGGACCCACGGCGGTCCTGTGCTGTTACCGTATGTTGTGTAAGACTGCTCTGTGTAGCACGTGTGAAATGCTAGTGTTGGGTGTGTTGTATTTATAGGTGACATGAGAGAGGTCCCTATGGAAGCGCTGTGACACGTTCTGGATGGACTCCATTTGACTAGTTAGTTGTCTGGCAGTGAATGGATGCAGCAGTACCCATAGTAAACAAAGGGTATTCAATTTTTCAATAATACATAACTTATACAGCATTGCAGATCTTAACCTCTTAGCTGCTGGGCCTTTCCTCCCCCCCCCCCTCAGTGCTGAGCCCTTTTTTTGCTATTTGGGGTAGTTCGCACTTAGGCTTTCATAACTTTTTGTCCACAGAAGCTATCCACTCCAAATTTGCATCCTTTTTTTTCAACATCCTAGGTATTCTAAAGGTACCCAGAGTTTCTGGTTTCCCCTGGAGGAGACCAAGAAATTAGCCAAAATACACATAAAAGTTAGCTTTTTTTAAAAACATGGGAAAAAGGGGCTGCCGAAGAAGGCTTGTGTTTTTTTCCCTGAAAATGGCATCAACAAAAGGTTTGTGGTGCTAAAATCACCATCTTCCCAGATTTCAGGAACAGGCAGACTTGAATCAGAAAACCACATTTTTCAACACTATTTTGGCATTTTACTGGGACATACCCCATTTTTACTATTTTTGGTGCTTTCAGCATCCTTCCAGTTAGTGACAGGAATGGGTTTGAAACCAATACTGGATCCAGGAAAGCTAAGCATTTCTGTAAAGTAGACAAAATTCTGAATTCAGCAAGGGGTCATTTGTGTAGCTCCTACAAGGTTTTCCTACAGAAAATAATAGCTGAAAAAAACAATATTGAAGTTGAGCTGAAAAAAACAGCCATTTTTCTCAGTGTTTTACTCTGTAACTTTTCCTGCAATGTCAGATTTTTTAAAGCAATATACCGTTACGTGTGCTGGGCTCTTCTGGTTGCAGGGATATATATGGCTTGTAGGTTAATCAAGATCCCTAGGTACCCAGAGCCAATAAATGAGCTGTACCTTGCAATGGATTTTCATTCTTTACCGGGTATACAGCAATTATACTGCTAAAATATAAAGAGTGAAAAATAGGTTTCTGCTGGATACAACTACCTGTGGATTCCTCACCTAATGAATACTCCCATTGCGCCAGCATTCAACGAAAATCTTCTTCCTCGCTTCTGCACGTCGACAATGACGTCACAATTGCCCACGCGACGCCGTCTGACGTCATTCAGGCAATAAGAGGTCCTCGCCGACGTGCCGACGTCAGTTCCCTTTTTTCCGTGCCATTCTAAACGGTTATCTTCGAGGGAGCTACTGTTGCTGTTCGACAGTTACAGTGTGTTTTTGGCTATTTTTACTTTGAGACATTACAATGTCGCAAAGAAAGTCGGGATTCAAGCCCTGCTGAGAGTGTGGAGGCAAAATGTCGGTAACGGACCCACATTCTGACTGTTTGTGGTGTCTGAGTTCCGACCACGATGTTGACAAGTGCGATTCTTGTCAACACATGAATCCGAAGGCCCTGAAAGAACGTGAGGCCAAACTTTTTCTTGCAAAATCGAACAAGAAGGAGAAAAGACGTCACCGAAAGTCGTCGTCACCGAAGTCACATCGGCGTCATCGGGACTCCCCGCGCCATCGAGAATCTCGGCGCTGGTCGAGCAGGGAGAGGTCTCGATCGAGGTCACCTTCGACTCGACGTCGGAAGACTTGGGAAGTTAGTCCCACTGTCTCTCCCCAGCCGACGACACCGTTACCTTCTCCGGCTTCACCGACTTCGCCCATGTCATCGGTTAATCCTCCTTCAGTGTTCTAGGTTCCACAGCCTCAGGTGTTTTCTCCGTCTATGCAGACGTCGAGACCGGCGTCGATGTCGCCTTCGAACCAGGCACCTCAGTACCTGGCTTTCCCGGCCCCTGGAGCTGATAGTACCACATTCTTGAATGCAATGTTCTCCATCTTCCAACAGATGGCTCCAGGTGGTGGACCGGCTGGTCCTTCAGGCCCTTTGGCCTTTAACATGGGTGCTCCGGCTCCACTTCGACCGGCACCCTTTATGCCCTTTCTTCCCCTGGGAAATGTGGGCTCGGCGCCGATATCGTCTCCGGTGGCTTCGGCTCCTGTGGTTTCCGCCTCTGCGGCTTCGACGTCTCAGCCAGCGACGCCGACTCGACCTCCTCGGACTCCGGAACAGGCTTCGCTCCGTCCTGCTCCACGTTCGGCACCGAAGAAAACCATGGTGCCTTTAGACCCGGCGTCTGACGGATCCAAAGATCGGCGTCAGGCTTCGATGTCAGCTGACGCCATGTCGACGCCGAGGATAGAGGAGAGACTGCATTCGAGGAGGCTTGCTCTTCGCCTCCTTGAAGAACAGGAATACCGGAGACAAGCTTTAGAGGAAGGGGAGATTGAGGACTCTCGTGAGAGTCTCCATGGCTTGGACACTGCTAGTGGCCTGGACACCTCTCCTGAATGGGACTTGTCATCACCTGGGGAGTACACAGAGGAGGCAGCCTCTTTTCATTCAGTCATTAGAAAGGCGGCTGACTTTCTGGACCTCCCTTTGCCAGTGACTGAGACCAAGCCTAATATCTTGACGGAAGTGTTGCATCCTGCCTCTACATCTGCAGAGCCACTTTTGCCTTTCAATGAAGCACTACTGGACCCCATTATGGAAGTCTGGAAGAAGCCGGTGTCTTCTTCGGCCGTGAATAGATCTGTGGCTCAGAGGTATCAGGTTGCACCGGCTGATCCAGGCTTTCTTTCCAGGCATCCAACGCCTGAAAGCCTGGTGGTTCAGGCTTCGTGCTCAGCTCGATCTGCTCCTGGGTCCTTTCCAGCTGTGCCCTCGGATAGAGACTCTAAAAAGATTGACATGCCATTGAAAAAGGTTTTCTCGTCATGTAGCATGGCTTTGAAGTCCACCAATGCTACATGCATCTTAGGGAGATACATTTACGCCCTGATGGACAAGATTAAATCGACGCACACAGAGGTTCCTCAAGAATTATTGAGCCTGGTCTCTGATGCTCAGGCAGCAGCAACCCAGGTTATTCAATCTGGATTGGATACATCTGACTCGGTTGCTAGAGCAATGGGCACTGCTGTGGCTACGAGGAGGCAGGCCTGGCTTCGTAGCTCTGGTTTTTCCTCTGATGTGCAATCGACTCTCTTGGACCTTCCTTTTGATGGTGACAAGCTTTTCGGCGCCAAGGCGGATTCGGCCTTAGAAAGGTTCAAGGAGAGTAGGGCCACTGCCAAGTCGTTGGGCTTGCGAGCCACTTCTTCTGCTTCCTCCAGATTTTTTAGGAGGTTTCGAGGATTTGGTCGTGGTTCCTCCTCCTCCTTTCGAGGAAAATTCCAGCAACCCACCTCTGCTCTCTCCTATAGATCTTTCAGAGGGAGGGGTAGGGTCCGTACCAGGGGAGCCACTCAGCAGCACTCTGCCTCTTCCTCATCCTCTGGAGGGGTGCAGCATGGGAAGCAGCCTTAGGCTTCCGCCAATTCCTTCTCACTCCACTCCTGTAGGGGGGAGTTCACTGAATATTCTCCACAAGTGGGAGGTCATAACATCAGACTCCTGGGTTACCAGCATTGTGAGAAAAGGCTATACCCTACCCTTTCGGGAGTTTACACCTCCCATCCCGCCCGTCCTTCCTCTTGTTCAGAAGAACACCTCCTGTTGCTAGAACAGGAGGTTCAAGTCCTCCTTTCAAAGGGCGCGGTGGAGTTGGTTCCAGAGCAGGAAAGGGGTCAGGGTTGTTACTCGAGATACTTCCTTATTCCCAAGAAGGATGGTCGGTTGAGGCCAATCCTGGACCTGAGGATCTTGAATTGGTTTCTCAGACAGGAAAAGTTCAAGATGCTGACCCTAGCTCAGGTGCTTTTGGCGCTGAACAATGGAGACTGGATGGTGTCTGTCGACTTGCAGGATGCTTACTTTCATATCCCGATACTCAAGTCGCACAGGAAGTATCTCCGGTTTGTGGTGGGGTCGCAGCACTATCAGTTTGCGGTCCTCCCGTTTGGTCTTACTTCAGCACCTCGAGTCTTCACGAAGGTGATGTCGGTGGTTGCAGCAGAGCTCAGAAGGAAGGGGATTGCAGTATTTCCTTATCTGGACGACTGGTTGATAAAGCCAAGTCTCCGGAGCTTGTGTTGCATCACCTTCAGTCGACTACTCAGTTGTTGTTCGACCTGGGTTTTTCGGTGAACGTGCCCAAATCTCACCTAGAGCCCTCCCAGCGCCTCCTGTTCATAGGGGCAGTACTTGATACAACATTGAATCGAGCCTTTCCTCCGCTTCAGTGGATTCAGGACATTCAGGCGTTGGTTCCAATGTTTCGAAGTGGAGCGGTTATTCCGGTCCTCAAGGTCCTACGCCTGCTCGGCCTGTTTGCTTCTTGCATACTGTTGGTCACTCACGCTCACTGGCACATGAGGGCTCTTCAGTGGTGCCTCCGAAAGCAGTGGTCTCAACACAAAGGAGATCTCCAAGGTTTGGTGAGAATCTCCAGAGATGCTGCCATGGATTTGAAATGGTGGATTGGGGATGGCAATCTTACCCGAGGAAGGCCATTTTCGCAAGCTCCGCCTGTGGCCTCGGTAATAACGGATGCTTCCACTCTAGGGTGGGGAGCTCATCTGGGGGACCTGGAGATCAAGGGTCTTTGGTCTCCAGTAGAACAGATGTTTCATATAAATCTGTTAGAGTTACGGGCTGTACGTCTGGCTCTCAAGGCCTTCCTCCCATCCCTTCGTGGTCAGTCAGTTCAGGTCCTGACGGACAATACTACCACGATGTGGTATATAAACAAACAGGGAGGAGTAGGGTCGTACCTTCTCTGCAGAGAAGCTCTTCAGCTATGGTCCTGGGCAAGGGACCATCGGATTTGCTTGGTAGCAAATCATCCGGCCGGAGTCTTGAACGTACGTGCAGACAGTCTCAGTCACCATTTCTCGGCCGATCACGAGTGGCGTCTCCATCCAGATCAAGTCCGTCTAATCTTCCAGATGTGGGGGTTTCCTCAGATAGATCTGTTTGCCACTCGGGAGAACTCGCACTGCCCGTTATTCTGCAGCCTCCAGTATCCGGGACAAGGAGCATTGGGGGACGTGTTTCAGATGACCTGCTGCGGACAGTTGCTTTACGCGTTTCCCCCATACCCTTGATTCCTCGAGTATTGAGGAAAATTCGCCAAGACCGGGCCCAAGTTATCTTAATAGCTCCGGATTGGCCGAGGAGGGTATGGTACACGGACCTTCTCCAACTTTCACTGTGCCCTCCGCTCCGTCTCCCTCTCAGGGCAGACCTCCTCTCGCAGTCGCAGGGGCAGGTTTTACACCCCCACCTCCAGAGCCTGCACCTTCATGCCAAGAGATTGAACGGGGCAACTTGAGTTCTTTCTCTCTCCCGCCTGATGTAGTGGATGTTATCTTAGCGGCCAGGCGACACTCCACTAAATCTATCTACGCTAATAGGTGGTCTAAATTTGTGGTTTGGTGTGGAGAGAGGCAAATTGAACCCTTACGTGCTCATTTATCAGATATTTTATCTTTCACATTGTCTATGGCACAGAGGGGTTGTGCAGTGGCTACGGTTAAGGGATACTTGTCTGCCCTATCAGCCTTTCTTTGTCTTCCAGACCAGCCTTCTTTATTCAAATCCCCTATAGTACTTAGATTCTTGAAAGGTCTTGTTAATGAATTCCCTCCTACTCCTTTTATTATGCCTCAGTGGGATTTAAACTTGGTTCTAACTTTTCTTATGGGGTCCCCTTTTGAGCCTATGCATTCTTGCCCTATAAGATTATTGGTCCTAAAGACGTTTTTTCTGGTTTCAATTACTTCTGCAAGGAGAGTGAGTGAATTGCAAGCTCTATCTGTAAAACCCCCTTATACATCTTTTTATGGGGATAAGGTGGTGTTGAGGACCAATGCTGCTTTCCTACCGAAGGTTGTTTCACCCTTTCATATGGCCCAGACGATTACTCTTTCCACGTTTTATCCTCCGCCTCATCCTTCAAAGGAAGAACAGAGACTTCACCGCTTAGATCCAAGGAGGGCGCTAAGCTTTTATATAGATAGAACAAAGGATTTCAGGCTGGAGGATCAGCTCTTCATTGGGTATGTGGGAAAGAGGAGAGGAAAGGCAGTCCACAAGAGAACACTCTCCAGGTGGGTTGTACTTTGCATTAAAATGTGTTACTCTTTAGCAAGGAAAGAACCCCCTGATGGTATAAGAGCTCATTCCACCAGAGCTAAGTCGGCCTCGCCGGCCTTGGCTAGGGGTGTTCCTGTGTTTGACATCTGCAAGGCCGCAACTTGGTCATCCCTTCACACTTTTGCGAAGCATTACTGTTTGGACTCTGAGGTCAGAAGGGATGGCCATTTTGCACGGTCAGTGCTGCAGGATTTCTTGGTTTGACCATTCAGGCACCCACCACCGAGTGCGGTACTGCTTTGGGACTCTATTCATTAGGTGAGGAATCCACAGGTAGTTGTATCCATCAGAAGAACGAGTTACTTACCTTTGGTAACGACTTTTCTGGTGGATACATTAGCTACCTGTGGATTCCTCACGGTCCCACCCGCCTCCCCGTTGCCTGTCTGGTCTAACCAAGTAGTTCTTGAGTGTGCTCCTCTTGGTTTTGAGGACTTGTACGTATTCTGTATATATGTTCATATGTATTTATATAATTGTTTGTATATTCATTTACTTGTTTTAAAAAATAAAAAAAAAGAATTACGTTTTTAGAATGATGCATTTATTTGGAATTATATTAAATATTGCTATTTGTTCATTTATCTCAATGGCCTATTATTCTCAGGCACGTAATAAAAGTTGGTACTGACGTCAGCACGTCGGCGAGGACCTCTTATTGCCTGAATGACGTCAGACGGCGTCGCGTGGGCAATAGTGACGTCCTCGTCGACGTGCAGAAGCTAGGAAGAAGATTTCCGTCTAATGCTGGCGCAATGGGAGTATTCATTAGGTGAGGAATCCACAGGTAGCTAATGTATCCACCAGAAAAGTCGTTACCGAAGGTAAGTAACTCGTTCATCAAGAAAACCTTTGTATTTCCAAAATGGGCATAAGATAAGATATTGAGCTGCAGTGGTTATTTGCCCATCTCTGAATTCCGGGGTGCCCATACTAGCATGTGAATTACAGGCCATTTCTCAAATAGATGTCTTTTTTACACACTGTCTTACATTTGGATTGATAAAATGTAGAGAAAGACAAGGAGCAATAACACTTGTTGTGCTATTCTGTGTTCCCCCAAGTCTCCCGATAAAAATGGCACCTCACTTGCGTGGGTAGGCCTAATGCCCGCAACAGGAAAGGCAACATGGACACATCACATTTTTACATTGAAATCTGACATGTTTTTTGCAAAGTGCCTAGCTGTGGATTTTGGCCTCTAGCTCAGCAGGCACCTAGGGAAACCTAGCAAACCTGCACAGTTTTGAAAACTAGACACCTAGGGGAATCCAAGATGGGGTGACTTGTGGGACTCTGATCAGGTTCTGTTACCCAGAATCCTTTGCAAACCTCAAAATGTGGCCAGAAAAACACTTTTTCCTCACATTTCGGTGACAGAAAGTTCTAAAATCTGAGAGGAGCCACAAATTTCCTCCCACCCAGCATTCCCCCAAGTCTCCTGATAAAAACGATACCTCACTTGTGGGGGTAGGCCTAGTGCCCACGATAGGAAATGCCCCAAAACACAACATGGACACATCACATTTTGACAAAGAAAACAGAGCTGTTTGTTGCAAAGTGCCTAGCTGTGAATTTTGGCCTCTAGCTCAGCAGGCACCTAGGGAAACCTAGCAAACCTGCACAGTTTTGAAAACTAGACACCTAGGGGAATCCACGATGGGGTGACTTGTGGGGCTCTGATCAGGTTCTGTTACCCAGAATCCTTTGCAAACCTTAAAATGTGGCCAAAAAAACACTTTTTCCTCACATTTCGGTGACAGAATGTTCTGGAATCTGAGTGGAGCCACAAATTTCCTTCCACCCAGCGTTCCCCCAAGTCTCCCGATAAAAATGATACCTCACTTGTGTGGGTAGGCCTAGCGCCCGCGACAGGAAATGCCCCAAAACGCAACGTGGAGACATCACATTTTTTTTAAGAAAACAGAGGTGTTTTTTGCAAAGTGCCTACCTGTAGATTTTGGCCTCTAGCTCAGCCGGCAGCTAGGGAAACCTACCAAACCTGTGCATTTTTTAAAACTAGAGACCTAGGGGAATCCACGATGGGGTGACTTGTGGGGCTCTGACCAGGTTCTGTTACTCAGAATCCTTTGCAAACCTCAAAATTTGGCCAAAAAACACTTTTTCCTCACATTTCAGTGACAGAAAGTTCTGGAATCTGAGAGGAGCCACAAATGTCCTTCCACCCAGCATTCCCCAAAGTCTCCCGATAAAAATGGTACCTCACTTGTGTGGGTATGCTTGGTCCCTGCGACAGGAATAGATCACACAACGGTCAATGTTGGTACTTACATGAGTCAACTGTTGACCCTGGGGTGATCCATTCCTTACGCAGGCACTAGGTATAGGCACTCAAGTGGGGTAGTGTTTTTATCAGGACAGGTGAGGAATCACTGGGTGGTAGGAATTTTGTGGATCGCAGCATATTCCTGTAGTTTGATTGTAGTTTGAACGTGCTGATTGAGGGAAGAAGCGCAGGTAAGGTGGCCTCTACTGTTGCACGTATCACACACACACATCATCAATTTTGTGACTGTCTATGTAGGCTAGTGTTTTAGAGCAACAGTTTAGCCAATAGCAGAGATGGCATCTTGATGGATGACTGCTGCTGACGTCCCTCTGGTTATAGAGGACAGCTCTGACATAGGATCAGAGACTGAGACAGCAGATATTGAGACAGCATCTGAGGGATAGGACAATGGCGCAGACTCTGGGAGTGATTTTTCAGTTGGAGGAGTCCCATTGGATAACTCCTTCCAGTAAATTGTGAGGGAGGTGATGAGGGCAGTCCTGTTGTCCCTTCGCAAGCACAGTCTGTGCAACAGGGCAATAGTGGGTTAGCCCAACCCAGACAGCAGGTGAATGCGGGGCCAAGCACAGAGAGGGTTCTCTCTTGGGAGCTCCCCAATTTAGTTCAGCCCCGAATTCCACTGCCCAAATTGTATTGTGGAGACATCTAAATTATCTATCACAAAACAAACTGGTTTTGCAAGGCAGGCTACATAGGGAAACATACTAAACCCAAACATTTCTGGAAACTAGACATCCGGGGGAGTCCACAGAGGTGTGACTTGTGTGGATTCCCCAAAGATTTCTTACCCAGAATACCCTGCAAAGCTGAAATGTTGAATAAAAACTCTATTTTTCTTGCATTTCTGTCACACAAACTACAGGAAAATGCTGGGATCTACAAAATTCCTACCACCCAGTGTTTCCCCACCTGTCCTGATAAAAACACTACCCCACTTGAGTGCCTGTACCTAGTGCCTGCATCAGGAATGGATCACCCCAGGGTCAACTGTTGTCCTCATGTAGGAACCAATATTGACCGTTGTGTGATCTATTCCTGTTGCGGGCACTAGGCCTACCCACACAAGTGAGGTACCATTTTTATCGGGAGACTTGAGGGAATGCTGGGTAGAAGGAAATTTGTGGCTCCTCTCAGATTCCAGAACTTTCTATCAACGAAATGTGAGGAAAAATAGTTTTTTTTGCCATATATTGAGGTTTGCAAAGGATTCTGGGTAAGGTGAGAGCCCCACAAGTCACCCCATCTTGGATTCCCCTAGGTGTCTAGCTTTCACAGATGCACAGGCTTGGTATGTTTCCCTAGGTGCCAGCTGATGTAGAGGCCAAAATCCACAGCGAGGCACTTTTCCAAAAAACAGCTCTGTTTTCTTTGGGAAAATGTGATGTGTCCACATTGTGTTTTAGGGCATTTCCTGTTGCAGGCGATAGGCCTATCCACACAAGTGAGGTACCATTTTTATCGGGAGACTTGAGGGAATGCTGGGTGGAAAGAAATTTGTGACTCCTCTCAGATTCCAGAACTTTCTGTCACCGAAATGTGAGGAAAAAGTGTTTTTTTGCCCACATTTTGAGGTTTGCAAAGGATTCTGGGTAACAGAACTTGGTGAGAGCCCCACAAGTCAACCCATCTTGGATTCCCCTAGGTGTCTAGTTTTAAAAAATGCATAGGCGTGGTAGGTTTCCCTTGGTGCCGGCTGAGCTAGAGGCCAAAATCTACAGCCAGGCACTTTGCAAAAAAACCGTCATATTTCAATGTAAAAATGTGATGTGTCCATGTTGTGTTTCCTGTTGCGAGCATTAGGCCTACCCTCGCAAGTAAGAGACTTGGGGGAACCCAGAATAGCAAAACAAGTGTTATTGCCCCTTATCTTTCTCTTCATTTTTTCTTTCTAAATGTAAGACAGTGTGTAAAAAGACATCTATTTGAGAAATGGCCTGTCATTCACATGCTAGTATGGGCACCCCGGAATTCAGAGATGTGCAAATAACCACTGCTTCTCAACACCTTATCTTATGCCCATTTTGGAAATACAAAGGTTTTCTTGATACCTATTACTCACTCTTTATATGTCAGCAAATGAATTGCTGTATACCCGGTATAGAATGAAAGCCATTGCATGGTGCAGCTCATTTATTGGCTCTGGATACCTAGGGATCTTAATGTACCTAGAAGCCCTATATATCCCAGCAACCAGAAGAGTCGAGCAGACGTCCCGATATATTGCTTTAAAAAATCTGACATGACAGGAAAAAGTTACATAGTGAAACGTGGAGACAAATGGCTGTTTTTATCAGCTCAATTTCAATGTTTGTTTTTATTTCAGCTGTTATTTTCTGTAGGAAAATCTTGTGGGATCTATACAAATGACCCCTTGGTGAATTCAGAATTCTGTCTACTTTTCAGAATTGTTTAGCTTTCCAGGATCCAGCATTGGTTTCACACCTATTCCTGTCACTAACTGGAAGGAGGCTGAAAGCACAAAAATAGTGAAAATGGGGTATGTCCCAGTAAAATGCCAAAATTGTGTTGAAAAATGTGGTTTTCTGATTCAAGTCTGTCTGTTCCTGAAAGCTGGCAAGCTCCTGCGCCACATTTTAAAGCTTGGCATACTGAAGAAACTGTCCCAGTCCCACTTTGAAAGTTTCCTGAGCCTCAGGAAACTCAAGGAACTCCTCCCCGAGGTACAAATCCCCACCGGTCTGGTAGCCCCCGGCCCTCCTACGATCCATAGACATGTCTGCATTGATTGCCCTGAATTGGGCGAGGTACCAAATGCGATCCTCTCTGTAGAATGGTGCTAGCCCCAACACTTAACCTACAAATGCCTCCCAGATTGCCGCGGTCTGCCTCACTAAATACAGAATTTTCTCCATTGATCGCCCTCCCCTCATCAATCATTATGCCAATGTATCACCACCCAACTCACCTAGGAACAACCTCTTCTCCCAGTTGTCTGACACTGCCAGCCATCGCGCAGCACATGTTGTAAATTGGCCGCCTAATAGTAGTGTTGCACATCAGGCAGGGCGAGACCACCATCTTCCATATCATGTTTAAGAACCGACAAAGCCACCCTACTACGACATCCAGCACAGACCAGGGAGATAAGCAGACTTTCTAACTTCCGAAAAAAGGGGGAATGGATTGCAAACATGGCATTCTGAACCAGATAAATGCAACTTGGGAGAAAAGCCATCTTTGCCACAGCTAACCTACCTATCACAGACAGGGGCAGTGAACTCCAAAATGCTATGGACTCTTCGAGGTTAGTCATATCCTCATTGAAGGGTCTATACCTGCCCTCCGTATGGGCCACCCATATACCCAGATATCTAAAGCCTTCTTATTCCCAGCGGAGGTGGAGCTCAGGCAATCGATCAACAGGAACCCCCACCAAGCTGCCCATCGGAAACAGAAGTGACTTTCCAACATTGACCCGAAGGCCTGAGACCGTGCCAAAGGTCTCAAGGAGCCCCATCAAAACTGGTAACGCCCGGACAGGTGTATGGACGTATAGCAACGCATCATCTGTGTTTAAAGAGAGAACATGGGTGTAGGCACCAATCTTACTCCCCCACCGCTCAATCTCCCCACACGGTAGAATAGCCAAGGGCTCAATGGCAAGGGCAAATAGTAGTGGCAAGAGGGAACAACCCTGCCTGGTGAACCTCCCCACCCCCCACACCCCCGAAAAGTCTCTCACGATGCAAACATGAACCGAAGGGCTGGTATACAAGAGGCGCACCCAGCCACAAAAGGCAGGGCCAAATCCCATTTCCCTAGCACAGCCACAAGGTATGGCCACTCCACTGTATCAAACGCCTTTTCTAAGTCGAGTGATACTAAAGCCAATTCAGAAGCACTGCCCATTGTTTCATGCAGTACATGAGTGAGCCTACGAATGTTAATAGTGTTACTGCGTGCCGGCATAAAACCACACTGGTCTTCATGTATTATTGTGTGGACCACTGTCGATAACTGTGATGCCAATACTTTGCACAGTATTTTAACATCAATATTAAGGATGGTGAGAGGCCTGTATTAAAATGGAGCAGTACGATCTCTCCCAGGTTTGGGCAACAGACAGATAATACCCTCCCTCATCGTACACGACAGTATCCCACTATCCCGAGCCTCATAAAAGACCTCTAACAACTTCCCTCTCAGAGTGGCAGAATAGGCTTGATTAAACTCTATAGGAAAGCTATTCCCGCCCGGGGTTCTGGATCTGCTGAGGGCCTGGATAGCTCCTCCCAGCTCCTCCACATCTATCTCACTCTCCAATTGCTGCACAAGCTCGGGGGCCAGTCTGGGTAACCTTACTTCATTCAGATAACCCACAATCCGCTCATGTGGACCCACTACCCCGGCACTGTACACTCCATGAAAATGCTCCACGAATACTCCCAGAACATTCTGACGATTAGCTACAAGATCCCCATCCGGTGTACGGACCTGCAGAATAGGGGGGAGTTCCTGCTCCTGTTGCAATATCCATGCCAGGATTTTCCCTGATTTGTTGCCCTCCCTATGGAGTTGCTGACAATATGCCCTAAACGTGTAGCTGTCCAGTGAGTCCAATGTCAACTGCACTTCCCGCTGCACCTGTAGCAGCTCCTGTCGCCCCTCCTGCGACGTCTCCCCAGAGCCCCGGAGAACGGCCAGTCCGTGTTTCTGCGCCCCCAAGGTTGCTTCCAGCTGGCGCCGCACTCCATATGTCACACCCATACAGGCCCCACGCATGACAGCCTTAATTGTCTCCCAGCCTAACACTTTGGTGGTAGCAGAGTTCCAATTAGTCTCCAGATAATCCGCAAGAGCACCCGTCAGAGTATCTCAAAATGCTGGATCCATTAAGAGATCCGGGAGCATGTGCCAGTTGCGTACACACCGCATAGGTGGACCCCACTGCATCGCCAGTAACACTGGCGCATCATCAGATAGGAACTGACCCAAATGTGTCACCTCCACCAAGGATTGCAGATCAATGCCAATCACTAATATACGTTTCAAACGACTATAAGTATTATGCGTCAGTGAATGACATGTAAATTCATGGCCCTCCGAATGGAGATCCTGACAGCTATCCCTGACCCCCCAAATCACACATAACTGCTGAAAGGAAGGCAGACATCAGAGGTTTAGTGCCCGGTCAGGGCAGGTACCGATCCATCTGCCCATCTGGAATACAATTGTAGTCCCCGGACCATATCATCAGTGTCCCTTTACAGTCCTCCAATAACTCTTGCATATACATGAATAATAATTTATCATCCACATTGAGTGTATCAGTGTTAAGCTACCATCTAGTATCCCCTGGACCAGTACGTAGCGTCCCACTACATCTGCCTCGCTATATATGTGTCTGAAGGGTACCACAGGTGCAATCAAGATAGCAACCCCTTGCACATAAGAAGAGTAAGTGGCGGAGCACAGCTGCCACCTCCACTTCTTTACCAACCGCTGAACCTCCTCTCCCACTAGGTGGGTCTGCTGCAGGTAAGCTATTTGTATCTTATTACGATGGAGGAATGTATGTACCCTATAAAGTGTAAAATAGCCCTTTAAGCCCTGGACATTCTAGGTTAAGATGTTCGTATGTTCAGCCATAATGATTTGTGATCTTCACTCAGCCCTAAAAGACCATACCCGCTCACTGACCGGCTACCCTCCCATGCCCTTCCAAGTATTTGGTATGTATATGAATCCACGTATGCACTGTATGAACACAGCTCCTTCTTAAACCAAGGAGAAATATTGAACAAGTCAGAACACTCAACACCCCCCTCCCTGGACAGCCAGCATAACAATTGAAACAACAACCACTGCTCAACCATAAAGTACCATGCTGTCAGGACTACAGCCTAACCCCAACCCTCTAAAACATGGCCTACCACCTATAGTGGAGAGAGGCGTTCCCGCCCCCATAGCATATAACGTCCCAACCGGTGGCCAACTATCACAATTTGAAGCATCCATGTCACCTCAAGCCTCCCCCCTCCAATAGGATCTGTGCCACATCCCTGCAATGTCAGAGTGGGCAGAGAGAGAGCGAGGACAACAACAAAAAAACACATCAGAAATAAGGTGTACACAGCACACCTAGCAAATATACAACCAAGTGTCAGTGCCAACAACATCCGCCTCCTCTGCAACAGCCGTCTCCATTGAATCAATTGTCACATCTCGATGCATCGACACCATTGTGCCATCTTCCTGAATCTCGACCTCCTCCTTCTGGCGACAACTCCAGCTGTCCGTCTGACTCCCAAGACCTCCAGTTCGAGTCATGGGCCCTCCTTGCAGTTCCATCTTCCTTCCTCCGGGGTCTTCCTCCCCAATGTCATACCTTGTCTTATACCTCCAGCCATTTCCACACATCCTCTGGCATATCAAAAAAATGGGACTTGCCGCCATGGAGGACCTTTAACCGGGCAGAGTACAGCAGCATATAGCGTACTTTCAGCGAGCGTAGTTTAGCCTTGACCGTCAAGAATCCCTTCTGAGACACCTGTACTTTGTTGGTGTCATCTGGATATATTTAGATCTTATGGTTATCAAAGTGAACAGACTCCATTTCTCGACTGGCCCAAAGGATGCAATCTCCGTCCTTATAGTTGAATATGTGGGCTATGATGGCCCTCAGGGCCGCCCCGGACCAAGGGGGAGCAACTAATGCACAGTGCGCCCTTTCAATCATGAATATTGAGGACAATCCACCGGGTTACAGCACCTCTCTAATCCAATGCTCCACAAAGGTCTCCCTGGCTGACCCTTCAGGCCGCTCCGGAAACCCAATAAGACGGATATTATTGCGTCAGGACCTGCCCTCCGCATCCTCCACCCTGTCCTCTAGAGTCCCGGCCCTAGATGTAACCTCCGCCATCTGTTTCCACAGTGTGTCAACCTCCACCCTGAGCTCGGAGATCAAACCCTCCTTGATTTGTACCTTATCAGATACTTTCTGGAGGTCCGCCCGGAGGAGATTGACCTCTATTGCTGCTGATTCGATCTTCCCCTCGAGTGCCTCCCTGGAGCCCTGAATCGCAGCCAACAGTTCAGCTCTTGTGGGCTTCACGCCAGGGGCATCCGACCCCACATCAGTCCCACGCCCAGTCAGGCGCATTTCCCCCTGCACAGATGGGGCAGGGGTGGTGTCTAACTCCATAGTGGTGCCCTCCAGCGGGGCCGGTCCTTTGCTTTTACCCACAAGCAGGGTTCTGATGGAAAGAACTCAGAGTTCCCCTCCAAGGTGTGACAGCCAATAATTGTCAGCAGGATTAGACACAGGGGTTGATGAGCAACCCCTGCTGGTCCAGTAATTCCTGGCAACCACCAACTATCCTCAGTCACTCAGTTTTGCGCCCTCGGCTCCATTCCAACAACGAGGACTCCCCCACGACCAACAGGGCCCACCGGGGACCTAGGACCCACTCACAACTCCAGGGCCCAGCATCAGCCCACAGATGCCAGTCTCACCGTGCCACAAGGGAACCCTCCAGAATAGGTGCACTCACAGCCAGCCACTGCTCTTGGAAGTGCTTTGCACTTCAGCCCCACGGGCTAGCCCAGCCTCAGATCAGAGCCTCCGTCACTCCTCAGGCCTCGCAGCCAGAGCCCACTTCACCACGCTTACTCAGCATATCCGCACTGCAGTTTCCACCGCAGAACCCTGGCAGCTCCATGCCCGGTCCAAGCCCTCGGTAGTGCCTCTCTGTCCACTCCTCCTCAGTGCCCCATCAGCTCCACACGTCCCAGACAGCACGCAGGACGCGTTTGCACATCAAGCCCGAAGCACCGGGCCAGCGCGCCCTGTGGGCAGTGGAAGATGTCCTTCTCCCACCTCTGCCGCACTTGCATCAGGCCCCTCTCCTCCGCACAGTACACTCTCTGCTCACCGGCTGCGACCGGCCCAGCCAGGCCCGGCACTTGCGGGCCAACACTTGAGGCCCAGGCCGCAGCATTCCACTAGGCCACAAGCCCTGCCAACGTGCCCATGGCCTTCCGCTGCCAGCGAAGGATCCCACAGGACTCCAGGGCACCTGGGGGGGGCCTCAGCTATCGGCGAGTCCACCCGGTGACCCCGGTTACGCAGGATAACTGCAGGATTTCGGTGAGGACGCTGGAGCCTCTGAAAGGTGCGTCCTATCGGCCAACTTGCATTGCCACACCCCTCAACATTTTTCATTTTTAAAAGTTTACACAATGCAAGTTTCAGAACAGTCTTGGGGGGAAAGTGTTAGTGCAGTTTTGATGTAAGTACTCGACTTATAGTTCCAGTCTCCAGGGGTTAGGAAGTCCACTGGTCGGGGTTCAGGGTGACCCCAAAGTTACACCACCAGCAACAAGGGGCCACCCGGGTGCAGAGGTCACATTTGAAGTTAGATTTAGAATGGGAGCCTATGGAGACATCTTTAAGATGCCCTCTGGGTGCATTGTACAATAAATCCAACACTGACATCAGTGTGGGTTTATTGTGCTGAGAAGTTTGATACCAAACTTCCCAGCCTTCAGAGAAGCCATCATGGAGCTGTGGAGTGCTCATGTACTTAATATGGCCCCACTGCATTTACAATTTCTAAGAAAGGACTTAGACACCGTAGGGGCATATTACTCATGCAGCTATGCCCTCACCTGTGGTATAGTGCACCCTGCCTTTGGGCTATAAGGCCTGATAGAGGGATGACTTACCTATGTCAAAGGCAGTGGTTGGTGGGAATGGCACCCTGAGAGGGATACCATGTCGACTTTACCTTTTTCTCCCCACTAGCACACATAAGCTCCAGTGACAGTGTGCATGTTGTTGGTGAGGGGTACCTTAGGGTGGCACAGTACATGCTGCAGCCCTTAGAGACCCTCCCTGGTCACAGGGCCCTTGGTACCACTGGTACCATTTACAAGGGTCTTATTTGTGTGCCAGGGGTGTGCCAATTGTGGAAACAATGGTACAGTTTTAGGAGAAGGAACATTGGTGCTGGGGCCTGGTTAGCAGAATCCCAGCACACGCTCAGTCAAGTCAGCATTCATATCAGGCAAAAAGTGTGTTGGGGGGTAACCATGCCAAATGGGGCTGTTACCTACAGTATCCTCCAGAAAGATTGTTACTGATTATATGCATTTTATTAACGCCAGGAATCAGCCTCTGGTATGCTTTTAGGTTAACCTTCATTTTGCTTTCTAGAGCCCTCAAGTAAAGTCTAATCTTGGGTTGGAGTTAGCCCTTGATTTCTGATATATACTTCTGTGTACAGATTCTTTATCTTTTAAATATCCACAGACACCTGACAGGATCCGAAATTGTTTTGCCTTAACTCTGCTGTGCTTGTTGGTGGCGCTAGTACCAGAAGCAGTGCAGGTATGACTTCAGTGGAGCCATATAGCTCCATCCTACGCACTAACATCAAGTCCCTTTTTGCACACTATTCAGCGCAGATCCAGAGCTGCTCTCCATTATTTTTTCATAATTTACCAAACTTTGGCACTTGGTAAGTGCTTAGGGATGTCTCCCACTAAGAAGTCAGTTTTCAGAGCAAAGGGTCAAACTCTTCATGGTTCACACATTCAACAAAGACAAACATGATGCTGGTTGTAATTGAAGTCAGCCTTGAAGTTCCTTTATCTTCCAAACTATCCAAGGATAAGAAGAGAAAGCACAAGTAGAGTAGAAGAAGCGATGACAACTCCCTTCAATGTCTTAATGCCTGTTCCAAGTGGTTTGCCCCTCCCCACGTTGACTTTATGGCCAGCTCCCACTCTACTACTTTACCTGGAGTTCCCAGCTCCAGGCACTCTGTTCATTCAGGCCATCCTGGTGTTATTTAGGAATGCAGCAGTCCCTTTTAGTATACCACAGGGCCCCATGGGACTGTTTGGGGTTCCATTCTGAGATACGCTAGAAGGTCCACCTTCTCTGTAATTCAATTCCAGAGGACTTCTTCATGACATAACTCTTGTGTCGGCCGGAACCTTGCTGACCCCAGACTCTTTGCCCGTGGCCCATCCATCAGTGCCAGTACCACCACTAACACCGATGATGCCCACACCAACAATACAACTGATTTCAGTTCCTTCACAGGATCAGCCTCCAATAGCAAAGATCACTCTGATATGGTCTACGAGGTAGACTTAGAGGCTTGTCAAGAAGGCATCCCAACCTGTGTCCTCCACACCAAAGATATTAGCAAACTAATAATGATATTGTCATATCTAACTCATATAACATCCAAATGCCTGAGGTGGTGCCTCATGATGATGACAATAGCAGAGAGGCAGTCATTAATGCTTACAGAGGTCCTGCAGTCCACTCTGGCATCATTGGAGCTTCTCCTTCCATTTTACAAAGCCTGACTTGATCCTATGAACGCTGCTCGGCACAAAACCGACTGCGATCCAGTCCCGAAATAATTGGTTGATGGGCAGTAAATGCCATTCAAGGTGATTCTGCCTTCCTCTCAGCCCATGGCTCCCAGAGAGTTTGGTGGTAGAGGCCTTGTTTTGCACCAGACGGAATCCAGGGGCTTTCATCCCTAGCTCATCTGAATAGGAAATCTAAAACATTGGAGACTGTAATGAAGAAAGCTTTTTTGCCAACAGTTCAGCCGTGAGGTAAATTTATGCCTCCTGTCTGCTCTACAGGTGTACCAACTCTACCTTATACAAGAGGACAAATATGATGGTGCTGAGTTTACCAGAAGACATATAGAACCATTTTGCTTAGATGGTGAGGGATGGTCAGGACGCTTCCAGGCAAATCCCTGTACTTTCTGATTCTCAAAAAGGACGCCAGTCTTCGTCCCATCCTAGACCTTAGGTTGTTGAACATTTACTTGGGCAAAGGAAAGTACAAGTTGCTGTTCCTGGCATAGGTACTTTTGGAGCTGGAATCGGAAGACTGGATGGGGTCTCCTGAATTGCAGGATGCCTATTTCCACATACTGATTTTACAGTGGCACAAGAGGTACCTGTGGTTCGTGGTAGGTTCCACACACTACCAGTTTGTGATCACTCTTTTTGGGCTAACATCAGCAGTCAAAGTCTTTTACACAGTGATAGCTGTGGGTGCGAAACAACTACGAAGGTCAGGATACTCAGGCCCATATTTATACTTTTTTTGCGCCACATTTGCACCACTTTTTTACACAAAAGGGCGCAAACTTACAAAATACAATTGGATTTTGTAAGTTTGTGCCACTTTTTGACCCAAAAAAAGTATAAATATGGGCCTCAGTGTTCCCGTACCTTAACATTTGGATGCTCAAGGCAAGCTCGCTGCATCTAGTGTTTGACTAGTTACTATCACACCTTCAATCACAGCACAACCCGCGGCTCACTCCACTGTCTCCCTGGCATCCTCTGTTATACAGCCAGACACCCTAAGCACTTACCTGCAGTTTTGGGAGTCCTGCAAGGGGCCGAGGAGGGCCATTCTCCACCTGAGGGAGTGCTGACATTTTATCTTCCTGGATAAATCAAGGGATCCAGTTGGGAGGTGGGACCCCACTTTTCTCAGACACTTTGAATCATTAAACTCAAAGGTGTCCCCACTGTTCTTTTAATCTTACCTACAAACATCTACATTTAAATATTATATCTAATAGGTGATTTGCGAGGTCATTTTATTATCTATCTCACCTTTCAACTGGATTCCTTGATTTATCCAGGAAGATAAAATTTCAGCACTCCCTCAGAGTTCTTTTAACAACAAGGTTGAGTCCGCCAAGGTAGTATTATCTTACCTGGGCGGGGCTAGGTGGTCATATGATGAAGCATGACACTATAATGTGTGTGAGACCACTTAGTCCGTAAAGGGAACTCCCTCACACACCTATCTGCCACTTTAACATCCTATGTTCATGAAGACGATCGCCTAACTGGCGAACCCTCAGCCTAAATAGGCTACAAGAGACCTGTCCTTGACATCCCCCACACACTTTGTGTTTGATGATACTAGGACTTCCTTGGCTGATAAGACTCAATCCGTACGTTAATTGGGAGACTCGAACTGTATCCTTATCATCCCAATTTTGTCATCTATTTTGTTACGTCACAAAAGACTACTAAACTCCTTCGGAAACTTCCAAGACCAAGGAAACTGAATGTGGTACCATTTGTGTCATACAGGGAGTTCAAGTTCATTATCAGAAGTATGCAGTCTCCTTACCTCCTCACCTTGAATTTGACTGCTCTATTCCCCTGAAACCTCATGCCATGGGTCAGTTTGGAAGAGTTTATTCACTTTCTGAAATCGAAAAAGAGACCCTTAGGCAAGTATCTTGAGAAGAATCTTCCAAACAGACTTTTCACACATTTCTCCTTTCCTGCTGGGACTTCTCTCTTTTTCGTACCCAAGAAAACCAAAGATGTATTGCCATGAATTGATTTCAGTGGATTGAATAGAGTAACCATAAAAGACCGTTATCCCTTACCTCTTATCAAGGATATCTTAGAGTCAGTCAGAGGGTCCCAAATATTCATCAAGTTAGACCTTCGTGGAGTCTACCATCTCCTTCATATCACAGAAGGAGAGTTGAAAAGCGCTTTCAGAACGCCTCTTGGGCATTTAAAAAATTGTGTTAGGCCTTTTGGGTTAAGCAATACTCTATCCATTTTCCAGCACTTCATGGTTCACATATTTGCAGACCTGTTAAACTAGAGTGTTGTGGTATATTTAGATGCCATTCTAGTTCATTCATCTGATCCCTTCTTCCACCACAATCATGTTTGTCAAGTCCTTGATAGAGTACATCAAAATAGACTATTCGGCAAACCTCAAAATGTGCATTTGATCAGCCTGAAGTAGTATATTTGGGATAGCATCTAAACAAAACAGAAATTGCCATAGACCCCCAGAAAGTGTCTGCCATTCTTAAATGGCATTCTCCTTCCTCTAGTAAGGAGATTCACTGCTTCCTTGGTTTGATGAATTTCTATTGCCAGTTTATTTAGAAGTTTGCCTCTCAAACTAGCCTGAGCTCTGAAATTCTCATGACAGAGAACATAAAACACGGATTTCAGTGGACAGAACAAGTTAAAACAACCTTTCAAAACTTGAAAAAAGATATCACCCAGGCTCCAATTCTACATCATCCTGATACCCGCAAAAAGTTTATAATTGAGACGGACACCTCTGATAGAGGAGTTGGGGCAGTCTTGCTTCAACAACAGGAGAATGATGGGCTAGAGCACCCAATTTGTTGCCTGTCACATGTCTTATCCAATTCAGAGAATAACTACTCAGTTCGAGAACGGGAACTCTTTCCATGAAATTAGCCTGTTGCAAGTGGAGACATTTCCTAATGGGAACCATAGAGTCTTTTGAAATCAGGATTGATCATACAAATCTACAGTGCCTTTGCAACATGCAAAGTCTGAACAGTCGCTAAGCAAGATGAGCCTATTTTTTCAATCAGTACAACTTCATTATAACCTATATTCCAGGATCCCACAATGTAATTGTTGATGCTCTTTCCCAGCGAAATCCTGAGTTCAACTACTTTGCAGCAGAATATCCTGGACCCACAATGCATAATTGGAAAGCTCAGTTTTTATATGGAGTCCAGACAGGATACACATCTCTCACATAGGAAGACTGAAATTCATTACTAAACAAGGCCCATAAACAAGACACACTTTACTATAAGGACAAGGCCTTATTTCTTCTAACCAAAGAATTACAGCTCAAGGCCCTTCAGATGTGCCATGATTCACCTATAGCTGTTCATCAAGGCGTTATGTCCACCATAGAGTTAATGCTTTGATCATTCTGGTGGCCGTCTGTATATGAAGATACTGAAGTATATGTCACTTCTTGTCCAATCTGTGCTCAAGCTAAATCGTCTCATGCCCAACCTTTAGGACTGTTGCATCCCCTACTGGTTCCTCCTGCTCCTACATACCCTGCTTCTGGAAACATTTCTGTAAATCCTTACAGATGGAGATAGCTCTGTCTTCTGGATTCCATCCGCAAACTAATGATCAGACCAAACGCCTAAACCAAAGTCTAGAACAATACCTTTGTCGTTTTTGTAATTTAACCCAAAGTGAATGTACCACTTATCTTTCGCTGGCTGAACTTTCTTATAGCAATGCAATTCATACCACCTTAAAACCGACACCCTTCTTTTGTTTATACAGATATCATCTGAGAACTTTTCCATCAGGCTTACAGGACTCTACCTCAGTTCTGGCAGCTGCTTCTTTTACCAGACACCTTCAAAAGATAAGACAAAAAGTATTTCTTAATCTACAGGAGTCCAAGGAGTGAATGAGGGCTTCCTCTGACGCTCTGCAACAGTCCCCATCCTATCAAGTGGGTGACAAGGTTTGGCTATCTTCTAAGTACTTGCCTTGTCATCTCTTGATAAACAAATTTAAACCACAACTTTTTTGTGCCCTTCAAGATTGTGAACATCATAAACCCATTGGCCGTCCAACGTCAGTTGCCATGTTCATGGAAGGTGCATCCTGTTTTTCATAGCTCTCAATTGAAGCCCTACATTCAAGATCCTTACCAGCGTGTTTTCTCTCAACCTCTACCAGCCTTAGTGGACGATCTTCCTGAAGATGAGGTACAAGACATTTGTGACTCTCAGTTCTTTTGAAACCGTTAATAATTTTTGATTTATTGGAAAGAGTTCCCTCCTAGCGAAAGATTTCAGCAAGATGCTGTCTCTATTCATACTCCTATCCTGGTTTGCTGATTTTTTTGGTGAATCCCTGATAAGCCTGGGGCCTCAGGAGGGAGGTATACTGGCATGCCACAGGTCACATAACTATCCAGGGCTTACCCCACTGCCTCCCTGCCATCGTAAACACTTACCTGCAGCCTGCAGAGTCCTGCAAGGGGCCACGGAGGTCCATTCTTTGCCTCGTTTGTCAGCGGTCTGGAGGCATTTCTCTCCTTGGGGGCTATATTCTTGCTGTCTGCAGTTTCTTCCTCTCAGATTTCCAGAGGAAAGGTTTTTACTTAACAAATCTATCATGGAAGCTTTATCATGTATTCCTGCCATCATTCCCCAATCCATCATGGCGGCCTCACTTCCTCTGTCACTCATTGTTTTTGGGTCCATAAGGAGCCAGATTGTCTTTCTTCTTTGCGTTGCAACACTCCTTGCTCCTGCTGGTGTGTCTGTGGTCCTGCTGGTGTATCACTGCTTCTTCTGGTGTCTCCTTGCTCCTGCTGGTGATTCTTGCTTCTGTTGCTTCCCTTTTGAACATTTCCATTCTCCTGTTTCTGGCATTTCCACTAGCCTTATCTGTGCCTTCTGAGCCTTGCTGCAGTCCTAGTCTTCTACCATCAGTACCAGCCTTCATCTGCCTCCAGGGAGTCTCAGATCGCCACCAGAGGGATTTTCCCTTATTGGTTTTTCCTCTTAGGGCTCCTTCTGGATGATGCTGTCTGGTTAGATGTTCCATTGTCAGCAACATCCTGGCTATCAGAAGGGTTCACCCCTTTATTTGGCAGACAAGGATAGTTATAACCTGGAGTTGTGGATTTTTCCTTCACTCCAAGGCTGCAAATAGAAGTCCATCTGCTGAGGAACCTGACATTTACTGGCAACAACACATGTTTTGTTCGATGCGGGGTTGTCATCAATATATACAAGTCTCACATACAGCCTTCTCAGCACCTCCTGATTTTACACACAGTACGGGACACAACATCCCAAGAGCCTTTCTTCCTCCACAGAGGACTCTGAATAATTGGTTCATTCCAGTCCTGTGGGTTCCTCATCTGTTAGGTCTGCTGGTGCCCTGCATTCCGTTTGTCACATGTGCAGGCTGGAAAGTGAGGGCTGTCCAGTGGCAGTGTTTCCAGCATGGCAATCATCTGTCACCACACCATCAGGATTTCTGGGGACACTGCAGAAAACGTGTGCTGGAGGATTTTTAAAGAACAAATGGTTCTTATTAGAGATGCAGTTAGTTCAAGGATACACAATGCAATGATCAAAAATCATCATAAATCCAAGTCCTTATATCAATTAAGGGTATCTCTTGCTGGTTTGTTTGTGTTTTGACCCAGTTGCGGATATTGAGTCTCATCAGGAACAACAAATAGAGGGACACCTCAAAAATAAATTAAACAACAAGGACTATACAGGTGGAAGGATTGGTGGCATAGTAATTAATAATTGACAGTCTACCTTAATCGCCTTCTTCTGGACTGATAATTGGTTATAGATAAGTGAACCACCCAAAGTGCTTGAAAAGAAATCTAAAAAATTACTTACTGACCCAGTAGGAGTAACTTAAAAAAAAAAAAGCAGAAACTTAAAAAAAAAAGATGATTGGTAGAGGAGTACCTATCACAAGGGATGCCCTGCTATTTTCCTTCAGCAGTGGCCACCATAGTGACTGACGCATCCAAGCTGAGGTGGGGCACACACCTGGGCGAACTTAAAATCAGGGGCCTTTGATTTTCTTCACATCAACCTGCTAGAAATGTGGGCAATTTACATAGTTGTAAAGCCTTCCTCCTATCCCTTCGTGGCCAGTCTGTCCCGAACTTGATGGACAATACAACTATGATGTGGTATGTCAACAAAAAGGGAGGAGTGAGGTCTCCACTACTCTGTCAGCAAGCGCTAAGGCTCTGAGCTTGGGTGGACAAAAGTGATCTTGCTCGCCTCCAGACCATCTTTGCTGTGTGGAGCAGTCCCATGTGCTGGACTCCTCTGGTTGTGGGGATATATAGGGCTTGTAGGTTCATCAAGAACCCTAGGTACCCAGAGCCAATAAATGAGCTGCACCTCTTTATTTCCAAAAAGGGCACAAGATAAGGTGTTGAGGAGCAGTGGTTATTTGCACATCTCTGAATTCCGGGGTGACCATACTAGCATGTGAATTACAGGGCATGTCTCAAATAGATGTCTTTTTTACACACTCTCTTATATTTGGAAGGAAAAAAAGTAGAGAAAGACAAGGGGCAATAACACTTGTTTTGCTAATCTATGTTCCCCCAAGTCTCCCGATAAAAATGATACCTCACTTGTGTGGGTAGGCCTAGCGCCCGCGACAGGAAATGCCCCAAAACGCAATGTGGACACATCATATTTTTTTAAAGAAAACAGAGGTGTTTTTTGCAAAGTGCCTACCTGTAGATTTTGGCCTCTAGCTCAGCCGGCACCTAGGGAAACCTACCAAACCTGTGCATTTTTTAAAACTAGAGACCTAGGGGAATCCAAGATGGGGTGACTTGTGGGGCTCTGACCAGGTTCTGTTACCCAGAATCCTTTGCAAACCTCAAACTTTGGCTAAAAAAACACATTTTCCTCAAATTTTGGTGACAGAAAGTTCTGGAATCAGAGAGGAGCCACACATTTCCTTCCACCCAGCGTTCCCCCAAGTCTCCCAATAAAAATGATACCTCACTTGTGTGGGTAGGTCTAGCGCCCGCGACAGGAAATGCCCCAAAACGCAACATGGACACATCACATTTTTTGAAAGAAAACAGAGGTGTTTTTTTCAAAGTGCCTACCTGTAGACTTTGGGCTCTAGCTCAGCCGGCACCTAGGGAAACTTACCAAACCTGTGCATTTTTTAAAACTAGAGATCTAGGGGAATCCAAGATGGGGTGACTTGTGGGGCTCTGACCAGGTTCTGTTACCCAGAATCCTTTGCAAACCTCAAACTTTGGCTAAAAAAAACACATTTTCCTCAAATGTTGGTGACAGAAAGTTCTGGAATCAAAGAGGAGCCACAAATTTCCTTCCACCCAGCGTTCCCCCAAGTCTCCCGATAAAAATGATACCTCACTTGTGTGGGTAGGCCTAGCGCCCGCGACAGGAAATGCCCCAAAACGCAACGTGGACACATCACATTTTTTTAAAGAAAACAGAGGTGTTTTTTGCAAAGTGCCTACCTGTAGATTTTGGCCTCTAGCTCAGCCGGCACGTAGGGAAACCTACCAAACCTGTGCATTTTTTAAAACTAGAGACCTAGGGGAATCCAAGATGTGGTGACTTGTGGGGCTCTGACCAGGTTCTGTTACCCAGAATCCTTTTCAAACCTCAAAATTCGGCTAAAAAAATAAGTTTTCCTCACATTTCGGTGACAGAAAGTTCTGGAATCTGAGAGGAGCCACAAATTTCCTTCCACCCAGCTTTTCCCCAAGTCTCCCAATAAAAATGATACCTCACTTGTGTGGGTAGGCCTAGCGCCCCCGACAGGAAATGGCCCAAAACACAACGTGGACACATCACATTCTTTCATAGAAAACAGTGCCTACCTGTGGATTTTGGCCTCTAGCTCAGCCGGCACCTGGGGAAAGCTAGCAAACCAGCGCATTTTTGAAAACTAGAAACCCAGGAGAATCCAAGATGGGGTGACTTGTGGGGCTCTGACCAGGTTCTGTTACCCAGAATCCTTTGCAAACCTCAAAATTTGGCTAAAAAAACACGTTTTCCTCACATTTCGGTGACAGAAAGTTCTGGAATCTGAGAGGAGCCACAAATTTCCTTCCACCCAGCATTCCCCCAAGTCTCCCGATAAAAATGATACCTCACTTGTGTGGGTAGGCCTAGCGCCCGTGACAGGAAATGGCCCAAAACACAACGTGGACACATCACATTTTTTCATAGAAAACAGTGCCTACCTGTGGATTTTGGCCTCTAGCTCAGCTGGCCCCAGGGGGGGCAGAAATGGCCTAAAATAAATGTGTCCCCCACCCCCCCAAACACCCCCCAGGAGCGACCCTTGCCTACGGGGTCGCTCCCCCTGCGTGACATTAGCGCCAAAAAAAAAAATCCCTGATGCCTAGTGGTTTCTGCCCCCTTGGGGGCAGATTGACCTAAAATCGGCCAATCTGCCCCCAAGGGCGGTAGAAATAGTCTAAATACAATTTGCCCCCCAGGGGAGCGATCCTTGCCTAATGGGTCGCTCCCCATCTCTAAAAAAACAAACAAACAAAAAAAAAACACCCCAAAAAAATTTGCCCTGTCGCCTAGAGGTTTCTGCCCCCCCTGGGGGCAGATCGGCCTAATACCAATAGGCCGATCTGCCCCCAAAGCATGCAGAAATGGCCTAAATACAATTTGCCCCTCCAGGAGAGCGACCCTTGCGTAAGGGGTCGCTCCCCATCTCTAAAAAAACAAACAGACAAAAGAAAAAAAAATTGCCATGGTGCCTAGAGGTTTCTGCCCCCTCTGGGGGCAGATCGGCCTAATAACAATAAGCCGATCTGCCCCCGGGGGGGCGGAAATGGCCTAAAATAAATTTCCCCCCCCCCCCACCCGGGGAGCGACCCTTGCCTACAAGGTCGCTCCCCTTGTGTGACAGCGCAAAAAAAAGATCCCTGGTGCCTAGTGGTTTCTAAAATCGGCCGATCTGCCCCCAAAGCGGGCAGAAATGGCCTAAATACAATTTGCCCCTCCAGGGGAGTGACCCTTGCCTAAGGGGTCGCTCCCCTTGCGTGAAATTCACATAAAAAAAAACTCCCTGGTGTCTAGTGGTTTCTGCCCCCCTTGGGGGCAGATTGGCCTCATCAAAATAGGCCAATCTGCCCCCAAGGGGGGCAGAAATGGCCTAAATATAATTAAAAAAAAACAAACAAAAAAAAAAACACACAAAACAAATTTGCCCTGGCGTCTAGAGGTTTCTGCCTCCCCTGGGGCAGATCGGCCTAATACCAATAGGCCGATCTGCCCCCAAAGCGGGCAGAAATGGCCTAAATACAATTTGCCCCTCCAGGGGAGTGACCCTTGCGTAAGGGGTCGCTCCCCATCTCTAAAAAAACAAACAGACAAAAGAAAAAAAAATTGCCATGGTGCCTAGAGGTTTCTGCCCCCTCTGGGGGGCAGATCGGCCTAATAACAATAAGCCGATTTGCCCCCGGGGGGGGCGGAAATGGCCTAAAATAAATTTCCCCCCCCCCACCCGCAGAGCGACCCTTGCCTACAAGGTCGCTCCCCTTGTGTGACAGCGCAAAAAAAGATCCCTGGTGCCTAGTGGTTTCTAAAATCGGCCGATCTGCCCCCAAAGCGGGCAGAAATGGCCTAAATACAATTTGCCCCTCCAGGGGAGTG
Source organism: Pleurodeles waltl (assembly GCF_031143425.1). Taxonomy (NCBI): domain Eukaryota; kingdom Metazoa; phylum Chordata; class Amphibia; order Caudata; family Salamandridae; genus Pleurodeles; species Pleurodeles waltl. The sequence continues at coordinate 717,109,164 of NC_090450.1, forward strand.
ACCCTTGCCTAAGGGGTCGCTCCCCTTGCGTGAAATTCACATAAAAAAAAAACTCCCTGGTGTCTAGTGGTTTCTGCCCCCCTTGGGGGCAGATTGGCCTCATCAAAATAGGCCAATCTGCCCCCAAGGGGGGCAGAAATGGCCTAAATATAATAAAAAAACAAACAAACAAAAAAAAAAACACACAAAACAAATTTGCCCTGGCGCCTAGAGGTTTCTGCCCCCCCTGGGGGCAGATCAGCCTAATACCAATAGGCCGATCTGCCCCCAAAGCGGGCAGAAATGGCCTAAATACAATTTGCCCCTCCAGGGGAGCGACCCTTGCATAAGGGGTCGCTCCCCATCTCTAAAAAAACAAACAGACAAAAGAAAAAAAAAATTACCCTGGCGCCTAGAGGTTTCTGCCCCCCCTGGGGGCAGATCGGCCTAATAACAATAGGCCGATCTGCCGGGGGGGGGCAGAAATAACCTAAAATAAATCCCCCCCCCCCCCCCCCGGGGAGCGACCCTTGCCTACAAGGTCGCTCCCCTTGTGTGACAGCGCAAAAAAAAAGATCCCTGGTGCCTAGTGGTTTCTAAAATTGGTGGATCTGCCCCCAAAGCGGGCAGAAATGGCCTAAATACAATTTGCCCCTCCAGGGGAGCGACCCTTGCCTAAGGGGTCGCTCCCCTTGCGTGAAATTCACGTAAAAAAAAAACTCCCTGGTGTCTAGTGGTTTCTGCCCCCCTTGGAGGCAGATTGGCCTCATCAAAATAGGCCAATCTGCCCCCAAGGGGGGCAGAAATGGCCTAAATATAATTTGCCCCCTAGGGGAGCGACCCTTGCCTAAGGGGTCGCTCCCCACCTAAAAAAGAACCCAAAAAAAAAAAAAAAAAAAAAAAAAATGATCCCTGGTGCCTAGAGGTTTCTGCCCCCCCTGGGGACAGAAAAGGCCTTCCCAAAAAAATGCCCCCCTGCCCCCCCCCTGGGAGCGACCCTTGCCCAAGGGGTCACTCCCTTATGTCCATTAAAAAAAAAAAATCCCTGGTGTCTAGTGGGATTTCAAAAGCCGGATTGCAAGCAATCCGGCTTTTGAAACCCTGGGAGAGACTTCAAAGGGAAGCAAATACATTTCCTTCCCTTTGAAGCCTCTCCGGGCCTCCCCCACGTGATTGAAAGAGAAATTCTGAGCATTTCTCTTTCAATCGCGCTGGAAGCAGAGTTTCCAGCGCGATGGGGGAGACCCTGTGACAAATCAGCGCGCGCTCGCACGCTGATGTCACAGGAGGGGTTGGGGGGGGTCAGGGGTGCAAGGGGAAGGGCTTCCCCTTCCATCCCTGACTTGGAGGGGTGGGGGGGAACCCCACAGCGCTCCCTCTGGGCTCTGTGACCAGGACGTAATGGTTACATCCTGGGCACAGCAGCACTGTGCCTCAGGACGTAACCATTACGTCCTGGGCACAGAACCGGTTAAAATGCTAATGATTTTCTTTATGTATTAAAAAACTGAAAAAAAAGATATTAAAAAAAATTCTTCCCTCCCGGCTTGAGTGAAGGAGTAATTCTTAGTGAGAGGTACAGTGAAAGATTATAGAGACAGTACCTACAGTTCTCTCGTAGGGGATCCCCAGTGATAGCCATAAGCACTGAATAGTCCCGTCGACATGCAGGGACCCCAGGGCATTTCTTCACAATATCACCATCATCATCAAAAACGTTATTCAGCTATTAAAAAAAATTAAAAGCCATAATAGATATAGTACAGCAATTTACAACATTTCCTAACAAGGTTAAAATCAATAAAAAAACTTTTTAAATATCTTAACCGAGATCCCTAAAAATTAAATAGAAAAAAAATACCATCAATGATTTACCTTACAGAGCTTTTAATAGGTAGAACATAGGGGGTCATTCTGACCCTGGCGGCCGGTGACCGCCAGGGTCACCGACCACGGGAGCACCGCCAACAGGCTGGCAGTGCTCCCGAGGGCATTCTGACCGCGGCGGTTCAGCCGCGGTCAGAAAGGGTAAACCGGCGGTCTCCCGCCGGTTTACCGCTGCCCCATTGAATCCTCCATGGCGGCGGAGCGCGCTCCGCCGCCATGGGGATTCAGACACCCCCTACCGCCATCCTGTTCATGGCGGGAAACCCGCCATGAACAGGATGGCGGTAGGGGGTGCCGCGGGGCCCCTGGGGGCCCCTGCAGTGCCCATGCCAATGGCATGGGCACTGCAGGGGCCCCCGTAAGAGGGCCCCGCAAAGTATTTCAGTGTCTGCTTTGCAGACACTGAAATACGCGACGGGTGCAACTGCACCCGTCGCACCCCTGCAACTACGCCGGCTCAATTCTGAGTCGGCGTCCTCGTTGCAGGGGCATTTCTGCTGGGCCGGCGGGCGCTCTTTCGGAGAGCGCCCGCCGGCCCAGCGGAAATGTTTAAATGGCCGCCGCGGTCTTTTGACCACGGTGCGGTCATTTCACGGCGGTACCTTGGCGGACGGCCTCCGCCGTCCGCCAAGGTTAAAATCACCCCCATAATCTTAAAGTGCTGTGGATAAAATTCAAAACAGCATAAATACCATCTTCATTTCCCAAGCACTGTAAATAAGTGAAAGCAGCTATTTCCGATCTAAAAAACCTCTTCCCGCAATACTGGACACAAGAACCGCCTTCTCTGACACAAATAAAACGTGCAAAATAAGGTAATGAGAAGAGTTGATTGATCAGCGGATGCTTCACAGTGACATGGAAGCACGTTTAAAAAACAAGTACCTCTACTGGGGAAAGCTACTATAAAATGTATTGTTTTAAGCTGAAATCTCATCAGTAAAAACTTCTATCTCTCGTTTTCAGTTAACAGCAGTTAAAGTGCAAGACATGCTAACGGGTACATAATGATAGCTCCCCTTTCCTCAGAGCTAGTTCCTGAATGGGCCCTACCCATCTGTTCAAGAAAGAGTTCTTTGACTTTACTCACAGGAATGCTAAATAAACTAGCTGGGGTATGGTAGAACACTGGGGTCCCCAAAGCTCCTTCTGACATAATTGAGCCAAGGGATATCTAGGGAGTTATCCAGGTCCATGCAATCTGACAGAATTAGTCTACTCAGGTTGGCCTCAGGATCTTTCCAGATACGTATCCATAATAAAAGTGGTTGTAATTTAATAAAATTATCTAAAAAATGTAGCCCTAACTCATCACGACAAAATTATGTTGATGTAGACTGTGGAACTGCCAACAACCTTTGTATGAACTTGTTTTGTGCAATCTGTAAAGAGGTACAGTTTATATAACTCCAAATACCCACACCAAAAGTTGCAATAGACACAAATGTACTCTTATAAATACAAAGTAATTCACTTATTGGTTTGTGGCCCAACCGTTTCGCGACCTTAAATACTACATCTATTGCCCTTTTGTAATTGCAGGACCCTTACGTTCAGTAGAAACTTCCAATATTGAATGGGATGCCCAAGTGTGTGAAGTTGGGTGTTTTCTTGATTTCCTTGCCTCTGAGTCAAACTTTCTAGTGTTGGACAATTTTGGTCCGTATTTCATTATGAATGACTCTGTGCAGTTGGTTTTTGAGCCTAGATTTTCCATAAAAACATTAAACACATTTGACAGGGACTGAAGACCATTAGCTGTTCGTGATCTTAGGGATATCTTTTCTAGCCCCTGTCAGGCGACCTCCCAAGGCATTAATCTAAATTAAGAAAAGAAATGGCGCCAGGACTAGGCCTTGTCTCGTCCCAGAGACTGACAGAAAATCTTCATTGAGGTTCATATTCCCAGCATATTATACTCTGGCTGTGGTATGTGCACGCAGTCTGTGAAGCAAGAAGATAATTGTACTGTCTATACCTGATTGTAACATCATATACCATGGCCTAGGACAGTCCACTGTGTCAAAGGCACATGTCAGATCCATGAAGGTAAGCTGGATAAGGGCTTTTTTAACCTTAGAATAGTTTTGGACTATAAGAGACAAACTTAAAGCCTGATCAACTGTGTCCAAGCCTTGGTGAAACCCAGACTGCAAATCTGAGATCCCATGGGTCTCAGCAGCCTAGCTTTCTAATTTGGTCATTATGATCCTTCCCAGAATCTTGGCTGTGCTCTCCAGGAGTGAAATCGGCTGATAACTATGGGGTTGACTTTTGTCACTCTTTTTAAAAATGGGGACCATTGTGGCCTCCTCCCATGTTTTGACCAATATTTCTTCTAAAGTGTAATTTTCGCCTTTCTTCAGGAAGGCCTGCAGAGTCATCTAAGAGAGAAAATTATTATGTAGCCTATAGAAGTAGGCGAAAATGGTGTATTTTTCATCTTAATGTCAAAATAGGGGCCAGGAGAATTATATATATATATGAAATGTGGTAAAAACTGCATAAATGCCTTTCGCAGACCCTTTTTTGAAAGAGTAGAGAGATGAAGTAAAGTAGGACAGTGTAGCACCATTGGCTGTCATTATATGGGTTAAAATAAGAGGCTGTGCCTTTAAGGACTCGGAGACCACCAGTATCCCATTATGCTCAGCAGGAGACAGTTGCTTCAGTTCTTTTTTCCAGCTCCTGCTGACAGGATCCTCGGGCATTGAGCTTGGCCTTTTTAGGCTTTTTCTCATCAAAATTTTCCAGTAAAAGTTTGTGATAATATCTTCATTTGATGGTATTCATCTCTCCCTGCCTTTTTCAGTTTTTCCTGATAAAAAAGTGAGTTATTTTGTTAAATAAAATGCCTTCTTTTTTTGACAAGTGTTTAGCCTGTGGAAGAAAGAATGCCAAAACAGATCTCTCATGAAGTCTGTATCACCTGCCTTCCAGAATCTTGTATTTCTGACTCATGTCATCACTGCAGGCACTTTTCACAACACACTTTATGTGAGAGAGAGAAGATTCTCCTCCATGGGACTGAAGAGCGACAACAACAACAGCAGACTGGAGGTGGGACCTCAGAGCAAGGTCAGTCTTCCACAAGGGCTCTTCCATCAAACTCTGACGGATGTGGAAAGTCTTAAAAGAGGGTTTCTTCACAGAAATTACATTGGTCCCCATACAGCTCCTACCTTTTTGCTTTCAAGAGCGGGGTCGATGTCGAGAAAGCCACGCTGGTTGATGTTGAGGCAAAACTAGTCCACGTTGAGGACCCATACACTGTTGGCACGCAGGCTGCGGTTGACATAGAGTAATGTCTCAAAGTCAGGAAGGAGTGCATTGACGTTGAGGCATCGGCGGAGGTCAACATCGAGGAGCAGATCAATGTCGAGGTATCACAGAATATTGAGGAGTATTTCAACGTCAAGGAGACACTAGGAGACAAGGAAGAACGTGACCACTGATTGTTTCCTCTTGCACTACCACCACCACAGCCAACATCAACTCCTCCACCACCACCTCCACCGATAGCGCCCCTTTTTCAGCGCCACTTCCACCTGCAGAGACTCCGATTCTAAGAATCAGTTTGTGGTCTTGACAACACGCCACTGCTCTCTCCATCACGCCGCCATCTCAGTTTCAGGCGCTCATCTACATTTTTGCCCCATTCTCACCAGCTCCATAGGTCACACTGCTCCATATGACGGTCTAGGTCTTATGCAGAACCTCATCATAGATCTAGAGATACTTCCATCATCTGACTTACCACCGCCTCGTATCTCCCTTGTAGACGACATTTCAACTTTTCAAGAGGTACTGGTATGAGAGACAGCCAAAATTAATATACAGATGTCGGTACCAACACCCTTCACATCTGTAATATTCAAGACATTACACCAACGGTCAGGCTCAAGACCACTAGTACCGCTAGTACCTGGCCTCCTAGAACCAGCAATGGAGTTATTTTTCACAACACCATCAGTTAAGCCTGTTCTGTCGACATTTAAAAAAAATACCAGCCTCCGGATCAAGATCCCCTGTTCCTCCACACTGATCCTCCTCAAGATTCTGTGGTTATTTTAGCGGCTAAAAAACACCTCTCTATTTCTCCAGCTTCATCCGTTCCTCTGGATAAGGAAAGCAACTGGCCACAAAGTCTGAAACACTTTTGCAACATCCATGAAGGCAGCCAGGGCTACAGCTTTCTTGCTTAGATATGACAGAGCCCTCTGGGACTCTAGCCAACATTTCGCTGAACATCTTCCCAGAGACCAAAGAGAGGATTTTCTGGAGGTATCAAGAAGGGTGCAATGGATATTAATCAAATTATAAGTTCAGCAGTGGATTCTTTCCTCTAAGCCGTACAGGAATACTGTTGTGGAGTGACCTTAAGGAGATATGCGTGGCGCCGCTTAACGTCGCTCAAACCGGAGGCTCGGTATCGGATTCAGAACCTGCCATTCTCAGGTTCTACTCTCTTCAGAAGCTATGCCGATGATGAGATGGTGCGAATAAAAACGGATATGGAAACCCTTAAAGTGGTGGGTCTAGAGAGACCAAAAGAGCAGAGAAAATCTTTGAGACCTTACCAATGCCGATTTTGCCCTCAGAGGGTTCAAACCCCTCATTGGTACTTAGGTCGATCTCAACAACAACACCAAAGACCTTACCAACAATCGCAAAAGCAGACAAGAGGACACTCTAATCAACAGCCTGCTCAAGAGGGTAAACGGGCAACAACAACCAAGCCATGAGTCCTTCCTTCCCCCTCTTCCGTTACCCTGTCTAGTAGAGGGAAGCGTTTATCATTTTCTGGCAGAGTAGCAAAACATCACACAAGACGTCTGGGTTCTGAATATTGTGCAAAATGGGTATTTTCTCAGGTTCACCAGCCCACCACGGTCAATACCTCTGAAACCATCCAATTGCCATCTCTCATTGTTACGGTCGGAAGTCAACATCCTCTTACAGAAGAAGGTGGTGGAAGCCATTACTCACAAACAATGGGGAATAGGCATTAACTCCAGGCACTTCCAGGAGAAAATGAAAGGCAAAAATGAATTCAGACCCATACTCGACCTCAAAGTAGCCAACAAGTGGATTTGGTGAGAAAAGTTCCAGATGCTGGCATTACATCAAAGCTATCCCCAACTACACCATGGAGATTGGCTTTGTTTCATCGACCTTCAAGATGGATGCTTTCATATCCCAATCTCCAGAAAGCATCAAAAGTTCTTGTTGGGCAGGACCATTACCAGTACACAGTAATTCCATTTGAACTAAAGTCAGCACCCATAACATTCTCAAAGTGCATGGTAGTAGTGGTGGCTCATCTCAGGAAGTACTGAATCTTCATCTACCCATATTTAGATGTCATTTCAACTGGACCTGTGATCTCCTTCAACGATTGGAGCTTCCTGTAAACCCGAACAAGTCCACTCCCACTCTGGTTCAGACTTTACATTACTTGGGAGCCTCCATCGACACCATGCCGGCAAAAGTGTGTCCTTTGGAGGAGAGATGCATATCGATCCTTCAGAAGTGTCACTCTTTCATGAAGGTTTCTCATCCCACAGTGAGGGCAGTTTTCTCTCTTCTTGCTTCGAAAGCCTCCTGCATCTTCCTCAGTCCAAACGCTCGTCCCCAAATGTGACTTCCCCCATGCCTCGAGGACCAGCGGGACCAACTAATGTACAATTGGGAGGACAAGATCAAGCCGCACAGTTCACCTAGTGCACAAGGTCTTTCACCCGTCATTCACAACCCAGCCCATGCTTGTTCAGATGGACAATACAACCACCATGTACTACCTCAATCAGCAGGGGGTATCGAGGTCCAGGCCCTTTTCACACGAGACCCAGGCGATTTGTAAGTGGCCGTTAGCCATGAACCTGAACATCACAGTAACTCACCTCCAAGGTGTCCAAAAGGCTCAGGCATAGGCTCTCAACGGAGTTCTGGAAGAAAATCAAGAATGGGTCTTGCACGATGACATTGTACAAAACATCTCCCAATTGTAGAGCACTCTAATGATGGACTTATTCGCCATTACAGAAAACAAAAAATGCTTCAATGTTGCCTTGAGGTACTTCCAAGTATGGACACAGGGGAGTACCCTATGGATTGACTGGTCCGGCAAATTTCTTTCCGCCAATTCCCCTTATGCCGGCAGTCCTCATCAAGCTGTCCCATTTTAGAGCCAAGATGAGCCTCATAGCTTCAGAGTGGCCACATCAATGGTGGTTCACGGACCTGTTTCACCATTCAGAGCGTCCACATCTCAAACTGCCATGCAGACTGGATCTCTTAACAAAATTCGGATGCCTGATGGTTCACCCCAATCTCTCCTCCTTGAATTGGGCTGCATGGCTCCTGAGCTAGTGCAATATGGACATTTAAACATGCCACAAGACTGCATGGAGATCCTCCAGGAGGCTAAGCAGTCTTCCATTTCTTCCGCATATGCACTCAAGTGAAAGAGATTTTGCATTTGGTGTTTCTCAAAAACGTGGACCCTACAACTTGCCAATAGGATGTCATTCTTCCAGACCTGCTACACTTGGCTACATCTGGTTTGCGATTCTCTTCCATAAAGGTTCACCTAGTAGCTCTTAGTGCTTACCGAAAATGTCCTTCACAAACCTCTTTTTGCAAAGTACTTGTAATAAAGGATTTTATAGAAGAGCTGGAGAAGGTTTTCCCTCCCATTAGGCGTCTTTCACCTCCTTGGGAGCCTAACATAGTCCTTTCACAACTAATGCAGGTTTCTTTTGAACCAATTCTCAAGGCTTCCCTGCAGCATCTTTCTTGGAAAACAGCTTTCCTGGTAGCTATAACATCAGCCCAATCAGAGATCCAAGCACTATGCTCTCACGAACCATACACAATCTTCCACTCTAACAAAGTGGTCAAGAGGACTCACCCAAAATTCCTTCCTAAAGTTCTTTTGGATTTCCATATCACCCAGACCATCTCATTAACAACACTCTTCAGGAATCCTACTCCAGCTGAGGTCTCTTCATTCCCTAGAAGTGAGTTTTAAAATTCTACCTTGATAAGACATGTGACATCCGCAGATCAAAGAAACTGTTACTATGGGCCAGTCCATATAGGGTTAGCTACATATATATAGTCCATGGTCTGATGGATAGTTTCCTGTATCTTGTTTTGCTTTCAAAATGCTAACAAGACACTAACAGGTAGACCTAAAGTTCACTCCACTAGAGGTAAAGCGGCTACTGAGGCTTTAATGAGGAATATCCCCATAGCAGATGTTTGCAAAGAAGCCATGTGGAGATCTGTTCACACGTTCACCAAACACTACTGCCTAGACTCAGATGCTCAAGTAGCACAGGACTCACTCAGAATGACAGCCTATGGGGCTATAGTGTCCTGCTTTACTTCACCTCTCTACTCCTTCAAAAAAGGTTTTCTGAAAGGCATTCATGCTGTTTTTACCTATATGTATACATATATATACATATATATATATATATATATATATATATATACACATATATATTTCTGATGGATACAACGACCTGTGGGTTCCTCACCCAGCATTCGCCGAAAATGTTCTTCCTAGCTCCCACGTCGACGAGTACATCACAACTGCACGGCTCCGCCCGCAACTCCGTCTGACGTCATTGTGGCAATAAGAAGTCCTTGCCGGCATGCTGACGTCAGTTCCCTTTTTTCCGTGCCTTTAACGCTAAAGGTTTTTCCAACCTCTGTGGCTAAAATTAGTTGTGCGACAACATGGGCATCATTTCACATTTTTACCAACCATCAATTACTACTTGGTCTTACAGGTGAAGCATGATTGACAATTTTGCATGTTTTGTATGTCAGGATTTCAGCGTGTGACAAATCCTTCAGACTCACCACCTGTAGGGGAACACTTGGGAATCTTATTCAAAATGTGAGGAATCTGCAAGTATAAGTGTCCATTATTATTATAAGAAATAGTTACTTCTGTAATGTCCTTTGTAGTAGATACTCTGTATCCTTGCCGATTCCTCCCTGATCCTGCCCACATCCCTGTTTGGAAAGGATGGCCATAGGCTTTTAATAGGGTCCTAAGTTATTTTGTGGTGCTGCACACTCACAATAAATCTGATGCTATCCTTGTCTCTGGCTTTGATAGCTTTGAAAAAAATGAATGGGGATCCGGTGCCAGTGCACTGAAATGGTGCTGTATGGCTCCATTGACATCACATCCAAGCCACTACTGCTGCTGAGGAGCCAGCTCCACCTACTGGCAGAGAAGAGTTACGAAAAGTTTCTGGACACATTCTGGTACCTGGGGTTATTTAAAATGCGAGGAGTCTGTAGGTAGACACAGTATCCAGCAGAAAGATAGTTACTGAAAGTAAGTAACTTTTTCTTTAGTTCTACTAGATTTGAGACTTATTCAATTTTTAAACTTTATCAATTACTTCACGTGAAGTGCCCTTTGTATTCCGCAGCATATTCTTAATTTAACCTTCTATTCTCTGTTAGGTGGCAGAGTGAAAAATGTGCCTCCCAAAGATTCCCCAGGCTTATTTCCTTCTCAACCATTGAATAGTGAGGACAGTTTTGCACATGCTATGATACCCTCTGAATCCTCACCCAGATCAAAATTAACGCGGTTACTGCCAACGCAGAATATATCTTCCAATCCTCCTAGAAAACGTCGCTGCTCAGTCAGGAAAACCAGGAAGGATTCAAAGAGCCTGCGCCAAAAAGCAGATGGCACTAAAAGCACTATGGACTCCTGTCAACTTAAGAAAGACAGGCTTCCCCTGAAACACCAACCAATGAGTCTCTTGAAGCCCAAATGTACTAAGTTTAGGAAGAAAAGGCAGGTGGATGTCTGCTCTCCCATGGGCCAGGCCAAGGGCCCCGAATCTAATGTGTCTTGTTTTCAGCAACCTCCTCTCAGTGACAACAAACGTTTGGGCATTAGGCGTCACCCGCAGTGCCCTATTCACAAAAAGGGTGCTAAGGATGCTTCCTTTATGGTACCTTTTGAGGACTTGCGCTGGTACGAGATCCCACGCTCCTCCCCTCGGAAGCACAACAGCGGCCTGTTAAGCAAGAAATTCCAGGTCAGTCTAGAGAAATACAGGCAACTGAGACAATCAAAGAATAAGAAAAACAATCAAGATCTATGCCTTTGCATACTGGACTCTCCCGTCATCAGTATAGATGGGCTTCAGCAAGAGACCTTGGTGACGGTAAGTGGGAACTATGAATTTTATGTAGACTTGTGAAAATAATGGAATTTGACAGAGGCTCTTGCTAGGATTACTAACTTTAGTTATAACAAGTGTAAACAAAATCCCCCAAACGGTGCCCTTATTTATGAAGAAATGTGTCCTTAAGAACAGTTTTGCTTTCTACGAACGGTTGTCTTGTGACAGGACAAAGGGCCAGATGTATGTGGTTTAATGTTTGCGATTACCTAATAGCGAATCTTGGGGCTACATGTACATAGCATTTCGCACATCACAAACAGCGAATCGGGCCGTTTGCGATGTGCAAAATGCACTTTGGCATGTTCCAACTCATTTTTGCGGTTCGGTAAACTATTTACCGAATTGCAAAAAGGGATTGCAAGTCACAATTAGGAAATGGTGTTACTTTCCTAATTGCGACTCGCAGACCAATGTATGATTGTTATGTGACTGCGAATGCGGTCGCAAAACAATCGCAGTTAGCACCAGTGTCACACTGGTGCTAACCCATTCCCCTTTGTGAATGGCAGTAAAAAAAAAATTCAGAGGAGGCAGTGGTCCTACGGACCACTGCCTGCTCTGAAAAAATGAAACGAAAATGTTTCATTTTATGTTTTTGAAATGCATCTCGTTTTCCTTTAAGGAAAACGGGCTACATTTCAAAAGAAAAAAAATGCTTTATTTAAAAGCAGTCACAGACATGGTGGTCAGCTGTCTCCAGCAGGCCACCTTCCCTGTGAGGTCGGCCATTCCCAAGGGGGTCGCAAATTGCGACCTACCTCATAAATATTCATGAGGTAGGGCATTTGCGACCTCCTTGCGAAACGCAAATAGTGTCATTGACACTGTGCAACATAAGGTTTTGCGACTCGCAAATTGCGAGTCGCTCTGACTCGCAATTTGTGAGTCGCAAAACCAAACTTTAGTACATGTAGCCCTTAGTGATTCGCTATTAGGAAATCACAAACTGTGATGTATGACAGTGTGTTTGACACTGTAAGCGATTTGCAGTGGGTCGCAAATGGACCTGCCTCGTCAATGTTCATGAGGCAGGGTGCAATTTGCGACCCATTGTGAATGACTACAATCACAGGGATGGTGGCCTGTTTGGGTCAGCAGACCACCATGTATGTGATTGCTTTTAAATAAAACAATCATTTTTTTGTAATTCAGCCCGTTTTTCTTAAAGGAAAATGGAATGCATTACAAAAAGAAAACAGTAAAGTTTTATTGCATTTTTTGCTCTTAAAAAATGTTTGCACCCTCATTCACAAAGGTGAGGGGGTCCCTTGGGGAAGGGTGCCCTTCCCCTTTGCGAACTGAATTCCTGGTGTCAAAAAATTCTTACAACCCCCTGCAACTCCCTATTAGGAAGGGTCCGCCATTGCCATGCCCCTTCCTAATAGTCAGTCACAATCCCTATTTCGCATCAGTAACAGGTCACTGACTCCCAAATTAGGGATGGTAGGTACATGACAAAAAGCCTTTTACTGGTTGCAAATGGCCTGATGGGTCGTTTGCGACCGGTAAAAGAGCTTCATAAATCTGGCCCAAAGTCACTACAATGTGTTTATTTGCATTTAAATAATTCTTTCATGTTACTATTGCTTGTAGAGTTGTAAAAATAAAGAAGTAGATGGAGCATCTCTGCACTGCAAGTTGGGGTATTTTTGGTACGTTGTGTGTGATTAGTAACTTGACTTCTTGTAGAACTGCAAATCCCTAACTAGAGAGGATACCACAAGTGCTGCAGTCACTAATGTACATATTGTTCCCAGGTGGTAGGGTGGGAATTTCAAATTACTCACAATGTACCATAGAGCTTCTTTGAAAAAGTAAAAGATAGGGAATTATTATACTTTTATTTTAGGCAGGATAATTCGTTTTCAATGTCTGTTTTATTGAACATAAAATGTAGGTACAAAATAGGAAGACCTGATATTGACAGACCACAATCAACATGCACACACGCACACACACTCTCACAGAATTATGTACAACATAATCAAGTGCTGCATTATAATACTGTGAGATACCCTCGATTTGCACATTTACAAGGGACAAGTATGTACTAAATGTGCCCTATGGCAAATGCCCATGGCAGAACAGAGAAAAAAATTACTTAAAAGAAAGGAGGTGAACCCTTTCAAACTGTTTTGGTAGTTTCCAATCAAAAACAGAGTTATCGATAGCATGTGTGTGTAGATATGGTCAATTTAGAGGATCCATTGAAAAGCCATTTTTTTGTTTTCTGATTAACTTTTTTAATTCATTTATTTATTTTTGCATTAAAAAGAAAAAACGCAAACATCATCAAACAACACAAACCAGCGTTCACAGTTAGTGTACGTAGCACAGATTCTCCTGGGAGGGCTCACAGAAACGCTAACATGTCCAAATTGCAAAGGAAACCACAGGAGAGACTTGTCCCGTACAGGAGCACCTCCATTCCTTATCGCAGGTGAACCTGAGACACAGAAAACAACAGACAGGGGTAGTAGAGAGAAAACATAGCAAGAAGAGGAAAAAAAAAAGAAAGGAAAGCAGCTCTGCCAACATATCACCCGCATAGAGAGGGGGCACACGTTAGTAGTGTATCAGGTATAACCGCCGCAGTGGAACCAACAAGAAGTGGCTCAGAAAGTTAGTCACCAAGGGGGCCAAGATATCCCTCAGTCGGGAACCCTCCGGCATCAACTCCCAGTACAACCCCAGCTGCTCCTGACAGTATGCAGTATCTCTCAGCCGATCATCACAGCGAGACACCCGCTTCCGTCCACAGTACATTGCCATCCGGCACTTAGCCAGTATCAGCAGCAGTCATACCAATCGTCTGGACACAGATGGGATCTCCGCCACATAGCCCAGAAGCGCCAGCATAGGAGTGCACGCAACGCAAGTCCAGTCATCTCATCTATTGCATGCAGTACCTCCAACCAATAATCACACAGCTCACCACAGTCCCACGCCAAATGTATGAAATACGCCTCCGAGCAGCACAAGCAATTAGCATCCGCTCTAAGGCCCATTTTTTTCAGGCAACTAGGCGTATAGTACAGTCGATGCAGAAAATTAAAATGGATTAGGCGCAATCTATAGTTAGGGGAAAGCGCCCACATCTGAGCACAACAATAGTGCCACTGTTCCTCCGAGATAGGTGCACCCAAGTCTGCCTCCCAGTATACTCTGGCCATGGAATCAGTCAGGGACTCTGCAGCCCGCAAGCAAGTATACAGGCTCGTAATGAGGCGGCGAGCAGTCAGTGCCTTGTACAATAATTCCAGCGCATGGCAGAGAGGGGGCACCGCAGGCAAGCAGGTAGAGCAAGTGATATAATGCAGCATCGCCGCGCATCCCCAGCGCCTCCTACAAGGAGAGAAACATTCCGCCGAGAACCAGGATCCCAATGTAACCATATCTAACTCCCAGAGACGTTCAGAGATCTGGCCATCCTCCAGCAGGGGGGAGCCCACCACAACACGCACTGGCATCGAAGGCGCATAGACCTCACGCACTCCTGTCTGCTTCAGTAGACACGTCCAAGCTCGCACCGAACACCTCATGGTGTCCACATCCCATCGATGGGGCCCAGCAGGGCTACCTATTACCCCATCCAGCCTTTACGGCCAGACCGAGTCATGTTCTGCTGCCAAATGCGGCAAATAGCGAATGGGGTGCAACCAAAAATGGATAAAGTGGGCCTGCACGCAGTATTAATACAGTTTCAAATCCGGGGCTGCAAGTCCTCCCTGCTCAAACGGTAGAGTCAGAGTCTCCCGTGCAATTCTGGCCGGTCCCTCCATCCACCCAAGAGCCACCAGCAAGGATTGCGGCCGTCTCAAGAAACCTGTCGTAAGAGACAGAGGCAGGTTAACGAACAGATACAAGAACTTGGACAATACCACCATCTTTGCTATCGCGATGCGTCCAGTCAGCGGCAACGGCAGTGAATGTCAAACCGTCACCTTGTCCTCCAGCCATGCAACTGCCTTCCTGTAGTTAGCCGACCACAGCTCATCCACCTTCCGGCTCAACCAAATACCGAGATAGCGCACCGACCTGTCCGCCCAACATAGGGCATACCTAGATCGGCACTGCACAGTGGCATCAGACAATGGTACAGCGCCACATCATCCACATATAGAGAAATGAGGACAGGCCACTGTTGAAACGCCAATCCCCTATGATTATGGTGTTGTTGCAGTCGCGCCGCCAGAGGCTCCATGGCCACCGCAAAAAGTAGCGGCAAAAGGGGGCAGCCCTGACGAGTGCCTTTAACAATCGAAATAGAAGCCAACAGCATCCTGCTAATTCTCAAACGAGCAGATGGCTGGGAATACAGAAGGCAAATCAGTTGGATAAATCTAATGCTTAAACCCATTCTGGCCAGTAGAGGAAACATATATGACCAGTCCAGCAAATCAAATGCCTTTCGCAGTGTCCAGAAAGACTGCCGCCACATGATCGTCAGGTCCGATCATATTAGGAGCCGCAAAAAAGGTACGCAAGTTATACAGTGTCGAACGCCCAGGCACAAAACCGGACTGGTCCGGCAAAACCAAGGATGTAAGCAAGGGTTGCAGACGTGCTGCAAGAAGCTTTGCCAAGATCTTGTTGTCAATGTTTATCAACGAGAGTGGCCGATTCGAGTCACAGCTACGAGGATCCTTCCCTGGTTTCAGAATCATCACTATAAGAGCCTCCTGCAGCGAAGCCAGAAGAACACCCCTCTCAGGGGCCTCAGCATAAACCTCGAGAAGGTGCAGTGCCAAGACAGCTGCATATTCTTTATAGAAGAGCGGTGTCAAACCATCCGGCCTCAGAGCCATATTGCCCGGCAAGCTACGTATGGCCTGAATCACATCCTCAACCGAAAAAGGGGCATCCAGGTACTGCCTATGAGAGTTCTCAAGCCAGAGCAGGCTAATCTCGTCAAAATAAGCATTGGTCTCCAAACCACTCACTCCTGGCCGCTCAGCGTATAAATCTGAATAGAAGTCAGACATGATATGTCGAACCTCCACAACGCCCATCTGAAGTGTCCCAGCCGAGTCAGTCAGATCTACAATGTAATTCCCAGCCCATGGCCTGCGGAGCATGGTCGCCAACATCCGCCCGGCCACGCTCACCCTCACCATACCGACGCGCCCTCACCTCCTTACCTAGAAAGCACACCTCACGCAACGCTGCCTCCTTATAGCAGGACAGCACCTGCCATATCTCAGCCAAAAGGTCTGCTGACCAGTCAGAAGCAAGCCACCTCTCTAACTCGGCAAGGCGCAATTCCAGCGCCGACAATTCCCGTCGAATTGCCTTCAGCACACCATGTTGCTTAGCCAGACAGACACCGCAGATCACAACCTTAGAATAGTGCCCGCGGATGACACCAAGCCCTGATTAATCTGGAAATAGTCCTCAATTGCAGTACGAATCTCTTCCCGAAAAACACAGTCTCTCAGCTTTCCACTAGGCAACCGCCACATAAACGCACGGCTGGGCCCGACAGGCACATGCAACTCCAACATAATCGGGGAATGATCCAAAAGAGTGCGAGGCATATGTTCAATGGACGTCGTCCATAATTCCACATCTCTGGTACCTAGTCACCTATCTAATCTAGACCAGCTGCCATCCGCATAATTAACACACGTACCTTGCCTGTCTCCACCATGTCGGGCCATCCACAAATCCACCAAGGTACCCTCTGGCATGATCTGTGTCAACGCCCTCGCAGCCGCCATATGTTGATGTCTTGCCTGACTCTCGTGATCTGCCACCGGGTCCAAGACCACATTGAAATCACCACCCCACAAAATGGAGCCCAGGCCCAGCGAACCAATCAAGCGCCAAACTTCCCAAAAAACTCAGGGTCATCGACATTAGGCCCATAAAGAGATATCAAACAGAACGGTTTATCATACCAAGTGCCCCTGAGCATGACATATCGTCCTCCGGGGTCAATCTCCACCCCACCAGTGTGCCATGACAAACCCTTCCGAATCAAAATTGCTACTCCTCGCGCATAGCCCGAGTACATCGCCATATGGTTCTGATGGATACAACTACCTGTGGATTCCTCACCTAATGAATACTCCCATGGCGCCAGCATTCGACGGAAATCTTCTTACTAGTCTCTGCACGTCGACGAGGACGTCACTCTAGCCCACGCGACGCCGTCTGACGTCATACAGGCAATAAGAGGTCCTCGACGACGTGCGGACGTCAGTTCCCTTTTTTCCGTGCATTCGAAACGGTTATCTTCGAGGGAGCAACTGTTACTTTTGTGGTTACAGTGTATTTTTGCTGCGTAGCCTTTCGCTGTGGTAATAATGTCGCAGAGAAAGTCTGGATTCAAGCCTTGTCGTGAGTGTGGAGGCAAGATGTCGGTGACAGATCCTCATTCCGATTGCCTTTGGTGTTTGAGCTCCGACCACGACGTCTCGACTTGTGATTCATGCCAGCACATGAATCCGAAGGCCCTCAAAGAACGTGAGGCGAAGCTGTTTATGGCAAAATCGAAGGAGAAGCATCACAAGAAGTCTTCTTCTCCAAGACATCGGCGTCATCGAGACTCCCGGCGCCGTAGAGAATCTCGGCGTCATTCGAAGGAGACTCGTTCCAGGTCTTCGGATCGGCGCCGAAGGACATGGGAGATTAGTCCCACGGTTACGTCGCATCCTTCGACGCCGTTGCCCTCTCCGGCGTCTCCAACTTCACCTGGACAGGCGTCGGTGATTGAGGTATTGGAGCCTCAGGTGTTTTCTCCGGCGCAGACGCCGAGGCCGGCGTCGGGGTCGCCTCCGAGACAGGCACCTCAGTATCCGGCTTTTCCCACCCCTGGAGCCGATAGTTCCGCATTCTTGAATGCGATGTATGCCATCTTCCAAAAGATGGCTCCAGGGGGTGCTCCGGCTGGGCCTTTGGCCTTTTCTTTGGGTGATCCTGCGCCTCTTCGGCCGGCACCCTTTATGCCCTTTCTCCCTTTTGGGAACGTGGGCTCGGCGCCAGTGTCGGCGCCGGTGGCCGCTCTGGTGGCTTCAGAAGGATTGGCCCGGGGGATTTCCATCCCGTCGACGTCGGGATTTCGGCCTGTGACTCCGGTGGGTCCATCTGCTTCAGCTGCTCTTTCGTCGGCGCCGAAGTTACCTGTGGCGCCGGACGCGGCGTCGGTGGCTTCTGAAGATCGGCGCCGATTCTCGACTTCGGCGGAGGCATTGTCGACTCCGCGTATTGAACAACAACTTCATTCGAGGAGACATGCTCTCCGTGTATTAGAGGAGCAGGAGTACCAACGAGCCCTGGAGGAAGGAGAGCTAGAGGACTCGGGTGATGGGCTGCGTGGTCTGGAGTCGGCCAGTGGGCTGGACACTTCCCCTGAGTGGGATCTTTCGTCCCCGGGAGAATATACTGAGGAGGCTGCTTCCTTTCATGCAGTGGTACGGAAGGCAGCTAGTTTTTTGGACCTGCCTTTGCCGGAGGTGGAGGCTAAACAAAACCTTTTAACAGAGGTGTTACATCCGGCCTCAGCTGCGGCGGAGCCTCTTTTGCCATTTAATGACGCTCTGCTGGATCCGGTGTTAGAGGTGTGGAAGAGGCCGGCATCTTCCCCAGCAGTTCACAGAGCCGTGGCCAGGAGGTATCGGGCGGCTCCGACTGACCCTGGTTTTCTATCTAGGCACCCTACGCCGGAGAGCTTGGTGGTGCAGGCCTCCTGTTCATCCAAGTCAGCGCCTGGTTCTTTCCCGACGGTGCCTGGGGACAGAGATTCTAAGAAACTAGAGGCGCAGTCCAAAAAGATTTTTTCGTCCTGCAGTCTGGCGTTAAAAGCCACTAATGCAACCTGTATCCTGGGGAGGTATATTCATGCTCTGATGGATGACATTTCCTCATCGTTTACAGAACTTCCCCAGGGTCTTTTGGATCTTGCTTCAAATGCCCAGTTTGCTGCGACCCAGATTATCCAGACGGGACTGGATACCACCGACTCGGAAGCCAGAGCAATGGGCACAACTGTGGTGGCAAGGAGACAGGCCTGGCTCCGTAACTCGGTCTTTTCTGCGGATGTACAGTCCACATTGTTGGATCTCCCGTTTGATGGGGACAAACTGTTTGGGGCCAAGGCTGATTCGGCCTTGGAACGTTTTAAGGAAAGCAGGGCCACGGCTAAGTCGTTAGGGCTCCAAGCTCCTTCTGCCACGGCCTCTTCCAGATTTTTCAGGAGGTTTCGTGGATTTGGGCGTGGCTCTTCCTCCTCTTCCTTTCGGGGAAGATATCAGCAACCTGCCTCTTCCCATCCCTATAGATCTTTTAGGGGGAGAGGTAGGGTCCGCACCAGAGGAGCCTCTCAGCAGCACTCTGCCTCTTCCTCATCCTCTGGCGGGGTGCAGCAGGGGAAGCAGCCTTAGGCTTCCGCCATTTCCCACTCACTCCTCTCCTGTAGGGGGAAGATTACAGCATTTTCTCACCAAATGGAAGACTGTTACAACGGACACGTGGGTTCTCAGTATTGTGGGAAAAGGCTACACCCTTCCCTTTCGGGAGTTCCCGCCCCTCATCCCGCCCCGCCCTTCTTATTGTTCAGAAGAACACCTCCTGTTGCTAGAACAGGAGGTACAAGTCCTCCTTTCAAAGGGCGCAGTGGAGTTGGTCCCAGAGCAGGAAAGGGGTCAAGGATGTTACTCAAGGTATTTCCTGATACCCAAGAAGGATGGTCGTTTGAGACCAATTCTGGACCTGAGGATCTTGAATTGGTTCCTCAAGCAGGAAAAGTTCAAGATGCTGACCCTAGCACAGGTGCTTTTGGTGTTGAACAAGGAAGACTGGATGGTGTCTGTCGACTTGCAGGATGCTTACTTTCATATCCCGATTCTCAAGTCACACAGGAAGTATCTCCGGTTTGTGGTGGGATCGCAGCACTATCAGTTTGCGGTCCTTCCGTTTGGTCTTACTTCAGCACCTCGAGTCTTCACGAAGGTGATGTCGGTGGTTGCGGCAGAACTCAGAAGGAAGGGGATAGCAGTATTCCCCTACTTGGACGACTGGTTGATCAAAGCCAAGTCCCCGGAGCTTGTGTCGCATCATCTGCAGTCAACAACCCAGTTGTTCGACCTGGGTTTTTCGGTGAACGAGCCCAAATCTCACCTAGAGCCCTCTCAGCGCCTCCTGTTCATAGGGGCAGTACTGGATACAACATTGGGTCGGGCCTTTCCTCCGCCTCAGCGGATTCAAGATATTCAGGATTTGGTTCCAATGTTTCGAAATGGAGCGGTAGTTCCAGTCCTCAAGGTCCTTCGTCTGCTCGGTCTGTTTGCCTCCTGCATTCTGTTGGTCACGCATGCTCGCTGGCACATGAGGGCTCTTCAGTGGTGCCTCCGAAGGCAGTGGTCTCAACACAAAGGGGATCTAGAGGGTACTGTCAAGATCTCCAGAGATGCTGCTGTGGATTTGAAGTGGTGGATTGCAAGCAACAATCTTTCACAAGGAAAGCCGTTCCAGCAGTCGCCACCAGTGGCCACAGTCATAACGGATGCTTCCACTCTAGGGTGGGGAGCTCATCTGGGGGATCTGGAGATCAAAGGTCTTTGGTCTCCAGAGGAACAGATGTTTCACATCAATCTGTTAGAGTTACGGGCTGTACGTCTGGCTCTCAAGGCCTTCCTCCCTTCCCTTCGTGGTCAGTCGGTACAGGTCCTAACGGACAATACTACCACGATGTGGTACATAAACAAGCAGGGAGGAGTGGGGTCGTACCTTCTCTGCAGAGAAGCTCTTCGACTATGGTCCTGGGCAAAGGACCATCAGATTTGCTTGATAGCAAACCATCTGGCCGGAGTCTTGAACGTGCGTGCGGACAGTCTCAGTCGCCATTTCTCGGCAGACCACGAGTGGCGTCTCCATCCAGATCAAGTCCGTTTAATCTTCCAGAGGTGGGGGTTTCCTCGGATAGATCTGTTTGCCACTCGAGAGAACGCGCATTGTCCGTTATTCTGCAGCCTCCAGTATCCGATGCAGGGAGCGTTGGGGGACGCGTTTCAAATAACCTGGTGCGGCCAGTTGCTTTACGCGTTTCCTCCCATACCCTTGATTCCTTGATTATTGAGGAAGATTCGCCAGGACCGGGCTCTAGTCATCCTAATAGCTCCGGATTGGCCAAGGAGGGTATGGTACTCCGACCTTCTCCAACTCTCAATGTGCCCTCCGCTCCGTCTCCCTTTCAGGGCAGACCTCCTCTCGCAGTCGCAGGGGCAGGTTCTACACCCCAACCTCCAGAGTCTGCACCTTCATGCCTGGAGATTGAACGGGGCAACCTGAGTTCCTTCTCTCTCCCGCCTGAGGTAGTGGATGTTATATTAGCGGCCAGGCGACACTCCACTAAATCTATCTACGCTAATAGATGGTCTAAATTTGTTGCGTGGTGTGGAGAGAGGCAGATTGATCCTTTGCATGCTCATCTATCGGACGTTTTGTCTTTTGCTCTGTCTCTAGCGCAGAAAGGTTGTGCAGTGGCTACCATTAAGGGTTATTTATCGGCCTTGTCAGCCTTCATATGTCTTCCAGACCAACCATCTTTATTTAAATCCCCTATTGTTATTAGATTCTTGCAAGGTCTTCTAAATAAATATCCTCCAAAGCCATTCGTTATGCCGCAATGGGATTTGTCCTTGGTCCTGACTTTCCTTATGGGGTCCCCTTTTGAACCTATGCATTCTTGCCCCTTAAGGTATTTGGTTTTAAAAACAGTCTTCCTGATAGCTATAACATCAGCAAGGAGAGTGAGTGAGTTGCAGGCCTTATCAGTAAAGCCCCCTTATACAACTTTTTATGGGGATAAGGTGGTGTTGAGGACCAAGGCTGCTTTCCTCCCGAAGGTTGTTTCACCCTTCCATTTGGCTCAGGCAATTACTTTGTCCACGTTCTATCCTCCGCCTCATCCTTCCAAAGAGGAAGAAAGACTGCACCGTCTGGACCCAAAGAGAGCGTTGAGCTTCTTTATTGATAGAACAAAGGATTTCAGGCTGGAGGATCAGCTGTTTATTGGATACGTGGGCAAGAGGAGAGGAAAGGCAGTCCACAAGAGAACACTATCCAGGTGGGTTGTTCTTTGCATTAAAATCTGTTACTCTTTGGCAAAGAAGGATCCTCCTGAGGGCATTAGAGCTCATTCCACCAGAGCTAAGTCGGCCACTTCGGCCTTGGCCAGGGGTGTTCCTGTGGTCGACATCTGCAAGGCCGCAACTTGGTCGTCCCTTCACACTTTTGCAAAACATTACTGTTTGGATTCTGAGATTAGAAGGGACGGCCATTTTGCACGGTCAGTGCTGCAGGATTTCTTGGTTTGACCATTTAGGCACCCACCGCCGGGCGTGGTACTGCTTTGGGACTCTATTCATTAGGTGAGGAATCCACAGGTAGTTGTATCCATCAGAAGAACGAGTTACTTACCTTCGGTAACGACTTTTCTGGTGGATACATTAGCTACCTGTGGATTCCTCACGGTCCCACCCGCCTCCCCGTTGCCTTTCTGGTCTTACCAAGTAATCCTTGAGTACGCTCCTCTTGGTCTTTGAGGGTGCAATAGATGTTGTATATATTATATTTATATATGTATATATGTATATATCTTTGTGTATATACTTGATGTGTATATATATTTTTAAAAAAGAGAGAGTTATATATATATATAAAAGATTTACAGTTATTCATGCAATGTTGTGTATTTTTACAATGTAATGGGATGTTTCCTTGCTCTTTCATTGCATTGCCTGGTTTTTCTCATGCACGTAAAAAATGATTGGTACTGACGTCCGCACGTCGTCGAGGACCTCTTATTGCCTGTATGACGTCAGACGGCGTCGCGTGGGCTAGAGTGACGTCCTCGTCGACGTGCAGAGACTAGTAAGAAGATTTCCGTCGAATGCTGGCGCCATGGGAGTATTCATTAGGTGAGGAATCCACAGGTAGCTAATGTATCCACCAGAAAAGTCGTTACCGAAGGTAAGTAACTCGTTCTTCTCGCCTATCCAGCCAGCTCTCAATTTCGCTCTCATGCAAGTGGATCTCCAGCAGCATGCAGATATCAATCGCGTGGCGATGCACATAAGCCGACACCAAGCGCATCTTGCGGCCATCATTTAGCCCCCTGACATTCCAAGTGAGACACCTAACAGCCAATGGCCATGCAGACACACGCCCTCCACAACCATTCCGCACAAAGCAGCAGTTGCTAAGAAAAGAGGAAGAAAAAGAGAGGAAAAAAGGTAGAACACCAACAATCCCTTCAACCAGTAGTTCACCACCCCACCCACACTGGCCCCCCCAATTGGGCAAGTCCGACAAACCCACCCTCACCCAAACTCAAAACCCAATACAACACAGTGCTCAGTTTAAGAGGACTCATCCAAGGGAGCATCAGCGAGGCCATCCAGAAACCTCCCCCAGTGGGGTGGATGGGCTGGAGCATCAAAGTAACTTACATAGTCAGGGACCAACACTGCAAGGTCAGTCAGAGCAATCTGGGTCAGATCCATCAACCAGGCAGAGGGGCGCCCCAGACCGCAGCAGCAGAGCCAAGGTCAATCAGTGTCACTACCAGCAGGGGACTCCACCTCCGCCCTCTCCACCTGCACACTGGCTGAGGGCTCTTTTTTAGGGTGTGTCTTGACATATCTGGCGGCCAGTTTTGGGTCCGTAACGACGTGCAATTTACCCTTATGCAATACTCGCAGCTTAGCAGGATAAATGAGGGAAAACTTGGCATCCGTCTGACTTAAAGTACGCTTAACTGGAAGAAACGGCTTCCGAGCGGCCTGCACCCCATGAGTGTAGTCCGGAAAAAGTTGACCTCCATGTTATTGTATATCACTGGGCGTTGCTCACGAGCCAACCAAAGTATTGTGTCTCTATCTCGGTAGTTCAATAGGTGCACTATGATGGGACACGTTGGTGCTCCCGCCGGAGGACGGGGGCCAAGCGACTGGTGCGCCCGCTCCACCACCAGCACCTGAGATAGCTCACCAGGGAGTAGTGATGCAAACATAGACCCTCATTACAATCCTGGCGGTTGGTGATATAGTGGCGGTAATACCGCCAACAGGCCGGCGGTAATAAATAAATATGAAATTATGAACACAGCGGAAACTGCTCAGACAGACAGCCACTTTAACACACCGACCGCCAGGGTGAAATCAACAGGCACCACGGTGGTAACCGCCTACAGCCAGGCAGAAGACAACGCCCACTGTATGATGACACACCAATCTGCCACCTTTTCCGGGACGGTACCAATGACATCAAAAGCCTGGCGGAAACACTGCACAGAAAGAAAGCGACTCACCTCTGGAGACTCAAGAAAGAACCAGGCTGCCATGGAGCCCAAGTTGCATGTGTTTCCCATGCTCTTCTATGTTCTGCTCCACTACGAACACCAACGCCGGCGAAGACGACCACAGTGAGTACTGCCACCTAGCACACAGGGGAGGGGGGGGAGGAAACAGAGAGTGACAACCACACGCAACATGCAACACCCCCAACACCATACACACAAGCAGATGCACTAACATTACATATTCACTCAGTACCCCTCAGGAATAATGCAAGGACAAAATGAATTGATTAAAATGAGTGTAATAAGATAAAATAGTAAAAGTATGTGCATACAAATTATTAAGTATACACATATATACAAATGTAGGGACACTGCCCAGTCCTCAATGTCTGTGGGCCACAGGGCCACATCACATAGTCCAAGGCCCCAACTCACTCCTGCAACAACACAGTGAGAGCACTGCAGGGGCATCAGGTCGAAAATAGGCAGGTACCTAAGGGGGAGAGGGAACAGTGGGGCACCTCAGCTGGAAGATGGTACAACGCCACTGGCCCTGGAGGGGCCAACATGCCTTGTGCTTGGTCCTGGGGAGTGCAAGACCACAGTCTCTCAAGTGGGTGATTTGCCCACATGCTCTGGAATAAGTATGTTTGACCACTGACTTTGTGTTTCACCATGGTGCATATTAGTTGTTCAATGTTCACCAGTAGCACATTACATTTTGCATTCAGTTTAGCTGCCTATTGGCTTTAATGTGGCATTAGACATTACATTCTGTATTCAGTTTACCTGCCTATTGGCTTTATCTTGGCTTTGGACATTACATTTTACAGTCAGTTTAGCTGCCTATTGGCTTTATTGTGGCGTTAGACATTGCAGTTGAGACATTGCAGATGAGCTGTGTTTTTCCACATGGTAAACTAAGCTTGTGTTTTTCGTATTTTCTCTTACCCAACACGATAGCATGATAAGAAAGCGCATATTTTGTGTTTTTCTCTACTGCAGGGAACGACTCGGCCTTGGGAGAGACAACCTTGAAAACTTGGCCAACTTTTGACGTTGTTTCTTCCAACTCTGACCTACAGTAGCCAGCATGTTTTGAATATTCAATTATTTGATCTATAAAAGGTGTCCCTGGGCAGCAGCGAGGGGAATTTTCAGAGACTTCAGTCAGGAGTGGACGTCAACTGTCTGACCTGTCCCGTGAGGGTGGAAAATCTTTTTCTCGCAGTTGAACATGGGTCATCAACTTGCTGGCATGAGAAAGATGAAGAGCAGCGATAGGCCCTATGGTGATTAGTTTTGACTTTATTCTCTGCTTGGCAGTATGCTATAATATAATCACATAGATTTGCTTTGTACATTGCAGTTGAGAATCACTTTGATATATTTTCCTTTCATTGCTGTGACTATTTTTAAACGTGTGCCTCCAACCTACTAATCTCCTCTCTCAGGAATCTTGTGGTGAAGTAATAATGAATGTCTTCTTTAACTAAGAAGTGCATTCCAGAGATTTTTGTCAGCTCGGTCATTAGTGAAAGCAAAACAGCAACATGCCCTGTGCTTGGTCCTGGGGAGTGCAAGGCCACAGTCTCTCAAGTGGGTGACTTGCCCACATGCTCTGGAGGGGGCAACATGCCCTGTGCTTGGTCCTGGGGAGTGCAAGGCCACAGTCTCTCAAGTAGGTGATTTGCCCACATGCTCTGGAGGGGGCAAAATGCCCTGTGCTTGGTCCTGGGGAGTGCAAGGCCACAGTCTCTCAAGTGGGTGACGTGCCCACTGGTTCTGGAGGGGGCATCGTGCCCAGTGAGCTTCATCCTTGGGAGGATGGGGTGAGTGGATGGCTTCTCCACTGGTTCTGAAGGGGGCATTGTGCCCTGTGAGCTTCATCCTGTGGAGGATGGGGTGAGTGGATGGCTTCTCCACTGGTTCTGAAGGGGGCATTGTGCCCTGTGAGCTTCATCCTGGGGAGGATGGGGTGAGTGGATGGCTTCTTCCACTGGTTCTGGAGGAGGCATTGTGCTGAGTGAGCTTCATCCTGGGGAGGATGGGGTGAGTGGATGGCTTCTTCCACTGGTTCTGGAGGGGGCATTGTGCCCAGTGAGCTTCATCCTGGGAAGGATAGGGTGAGTGGATGGCTTCTTCCACTGGTTCTGGAGGGGGAATTTTGCCCTGTGATGCAGATCTTGGGGAGTGCAAGGTCACAGTCTCTCACCTGGGTGTCAGACCCACAGGCTTTGCAGGGGCAAGGACGCACAACAGCCCATGGACGCAGGACTACACACTGTCTGCCAGCGGTGACGGCTGCTCAGTGGTGGCAGTGGCAATGCTGGTGTCGGTACTGGCAGTGGTGGGGGGAGGCTCCAGCCCATCCCCTGCAGCCTCGGATGGCTGCCCACTGGGGCTGCTGCTGCTGGCAGTGGTGCTGGTGCCGGTGCTAGCAGTGGTGGGGGGAAGCTCCAACCCATCCCCTGCAGCCTTGGATGGCTGCCCACTGGGGCTGCTGCTGCTGGCAGTGGTGGTGGTAGCCGTTCTGGTGTCAGTGCTAGCAGTGGGGGGGGGAGGCTCCAGTCCCTCCCCTGCAGCCTCGGACGGCTGTACCACCATGGTTGGTGGTGGGGTCTCTGACTGAGTCCCAGCACCAGGCCTCCTGTCCTTTTTGCCTGCTGGTGCAGCCCCCTTGCCCTTCCTGCCAGCAGCTGGGGATGGCCTCTTGCTCCTTTTGACAGCAGCCGGGGATTGCTCCTTGCCCTCCTTTTACCAGCTGCGGGTGCCTCCTTGCTCTGCTTTGCAGCAGCTGAGGGTGCCTCCTTGCCCTTATTTGCAGCAGTTGGGGGTGTCTGCTTGCCCTTCCTTACAGCACTTGGTGCAGGCACCCTATCAGTGTGGCTGCCTGGTGCCCGGTATCCTCTCCCACCTGGTGTAGCTGTGGACACTACTGTGCCCCTGGACTGGGTAGCTGAGGCACTTGGCTGGGTTCTGGCCACCCTGGCCTGATGTGACGGGGGAGGGGTAGGGAAGAGGTCAAAGGTGAAGAGGAGAAGCTTCTTTGGGACATTGGTGTGGGAAGAGGGAGATGGTTTAGGAGTGGAGGAAGAGGGAGTGGTTGTAGGAGGTGTCTATCTGCTGTGTTTGGGGACAGGTGCACCGGCTGGATGCTGTTGTGAGGTGGATGGCTATTGGGTGTCTGAGTGCTTGCGTTTGTGTACTTAGGGAGCAGGGGGCACAGACACAGTGGGAGAGGACACAGAGGACGTTTGCATGGAAGTGGGGTGGTGACTGCCAGTGAGGGGCTGTTTTGCTATTAATTGTGTTTAACCAATGACTTTGTGTTTCACCACTGCGCATATTAGTTGCTCAATGTTCACCAGGAGCACATTACATTCTGTATTCAGTTTAGCTGCCTATTGGCTTTAACATGGCATTAGACATTACATTTGGTATTTAGGTTTGCTGCCTATTGGCTTTAACATGGCATTAGACATTACATTTGGTATTTAGGTTAGCTGCCTTTTGGCTTTAACATGGCATTAGCCATTACATTCTGTATTCAGTTTAGCTGCCTATTGGCTTAAACATGGCACTAGACATTACATTTGGTATTTAGGTTAGCTGCCTATTGGCTTTAACATGGAGTTAGACATTGCAGTTGAGCTGTGTTTTTCCAAGCTGTGTTTTTCCACATGGTGGACCAAGCTGTGTTTTTCAAATTGAATTCACACGAACCCAAACGTGATAAGAGCGTATATTTGGTGTTTTCCTTTCTGCTCAGCCTTGGGAAGAAGAGAGGCCTAGGAGATCTGGCCAATCTCCAATGGCTTGTTTTATTTCCCGAGTCTGAGAGGAAGGGGCAGGTTTTTGTAATGGTGGCCCTGGGCAGCAGCAGGGGGAGAATATCCAGGACTTTAGTCAGGAGCGGACGTCAGCTGCCTGGCTCCCGTTTGGGTGGAAAGTCTCTTTCTCGCAGTTGAACAGGAGTCATCAACTTGAAGATAGGAGAAAGATGACATGCAGTGATAGGCCCTACGGTGATGCAATTTTGACTTTTATTCTTTGGTTTGAAGTTATGCTATAATATAATCACATGTATTTGCTGTGTACATTGCAATTGAGAAGTACTTTAATATATTTTGCTTTCATTGCTGTGACTACTTTTAAACGTGTGCTTCCAACCTACTAATCTCGTCTTTCAGGAACCTCGTGGTGAAGAATTGATAATAAATGTCTTCTTTAAACTAAGAAGTGCATTCCAGAGAAGTTTTGTCAGCTCGGTCATAAGATAAGTGAAGGAAAGCAAAACAGGGGTGTGTGCTGATAGATGTGCTGGTGATGGGGTAGTGGATGAGGATGTAGTGCATGCAGGTGTGAGTGTAGACGAAACTGAGAGGGAGGTGGACGATGAGGAGGAGGGGGCCACAGTGGAGGCAGTGGATGTTGGTATGTCTGCATCTGGATGGTGTTTGTGTGAGTGCCTGCGGGATGAAGTGTGGTGCGTGTGTTTGCCATGTCCACTCTTGTGTGTTATCCTGGGTGCCTGCTCATCTGCATGTGTGCTTGGGATAGGTTGGGGTTGAGGGGAATGGGTAGAGGAAGTTGGAAGGGGGAGGCTGAAAAACAGGGACAATGGCTGGCATCAGAGAGCAGGCCAGAACCTGGATTGACCTATGTTGGGCCGTCATGCCAGTGTGAATGCCCTCCAGGAATGCATTTGTCTGTTGCATTTGGGCTGCCAGCCCCTGGATGGCATTCACAATGGTTGACTGCCCAACGGGGATGGATCGCAGGAGGTCACCAGCCTCCTCAC
This sequence comes from Pleurodeles waltl, assembly GCF_031143425.1. Classification (NCBI taxonomy): domain Eukaryota; kingdom Metazoa; phylum Chordata; class Amphibia; order Caudata; family Salamandridae; genus Pleurodeles; species Pleurodeles waltl. The sequence goes on from NC_090450.1 coordinate 717,138,370, forward strand.
TCAGGGCAGCAGGGCTCACTGGGGCGGGTCCTGAGGTGCCTGGGGCAAAGGAGATGCCCACCCTCCTGGGTGAGCGGGCACGGGAAACACACTGAGGGGCTTCTGGGAGGGCAGTGCTGGTACGGGGGTGGCGGCTGTACCTGTAGCTGGGGTGGGCACAGAGGTGTCCGCTACCACAAGGGAGCTTCCATTGGAGGAGGAATCCGTGTCCGAACTATCCCCTCCTTTCTGATGGATACAACTACCTGTGGATTCCTCACCTAATGAATACTCCCATGGCGCCAGCAGTCGACGGAAATCTTCTTACTAGTCTCTGCACGTCGACGAGGACGTCACTCTAGCCCACGCGACGCCGTCTGACGTCATACAGGCAATAAGAGGTCCTCGACGACGTGCGGACGTCAGTTCCCTTTTTTCCGTGCATTCGAAACGGTTATCTTCGAGGGAGCAACTGTTACTTTTTTGGTTACAGTGTATTTTTGCTGCGTAGTCTTTCGCTGTGGTAATAATGTCGCAGAGAAAGTCTGGATTTAAGCCTTGTCGTGAGTGTGGAGGCAAGATGTCGGTGACGGATCCTCATTCCGATTGCCTTTGGTGTTTGAGCTCCGACCACGACGTCTCGACTTGTGATTCATGCCAGCACATGAATCCAAAGGCCCTCAAGGAACGTGAGGCGAAGCTGTTTATGGCTAAATCGAAGGAGAAGCATCACAAGAAGTCTTCTTCTCCAAGACATCGGCGTCATCGAGACTCCCGGCGCCGTAGAGAATCTCGGCGTCATTCGAAGGAGACTCGTTCCAGGTCTTCGGATCGGCGCCGAAGGACATGGGAGATCAGTCCTACGGTTACGCCGCATCATTCGACGCCGTTGCCCTCTCCGGCGTCTCCGACTTCACCTGGACAGGCGTCGGTGATTGAGGTATTGGAGCCTCAGGTGTTTTCTCCGGCGCAGACGCCGAGGCCGGCGTCGGGGTCGCCTCCGAGACAGGCACCTCAGTATCCGGCTTTTCCCACCCCTGGAGCCGATAGTTCCGCATTCTTGAATGCGATGTATGCCATCTTCCAACAGATGGCTCCAGGGGGTGCTCCGGCTGGGCCTTTGGCCTTTTCTTTGGGTGATCCTGCGCCTCTTCAGCCGGCACCCTTTATGCCCTTTCTCCCTTTTGGGAACGTGGGCTCGGCGCCAGTGTCGGCGCCGGTGGCCGCTCCGGTGGCTTCAGAAGGATTGGCCCGGGGATTTCCATCCCGTCGACGTCGAAGTCGGGATTTCGGCCTGTGACTCCGGTGGGTCCATCTGCTTCAGCTGCTCTTTTGTCGGCGCCGAAGTTACCTGTGGCGCCGGACGTGGCGTCGGTGGCTTCTGAAGATCGGCGCCGATCTTCGACTTCGGCGGAGGCATTGTCGACTCCGCGTATTGAACAGCGACTTAATTCCAGGAGACGTGCTCTCCGTGTATTAGAAGAGCAGGAGTACCAACGAGCCCTGGAGGAAGGAGAGCTAGAGGACTCGGGTGATGGGCTGCGTGGACTGGAGTCGGCCAGTGGGCTGGACACTTCCCCTGAGTGGGATCTTTCGTCCCCGGGGGAGTATACTGAGGAGGCTGCTTCCTTTCATGCAGTGATACGGAAGGCAGCTAGTTTTTTGGACCTGCCTTTGCCGGTGGTGGAGGCTAAACAAAACCTTTTAACAGAGGTGCTACATCCGGCCTCAGCTGCGGCGGAGCCTCTGTTGCCATTTAATGACGCTCTGCTGGATCCGGTGATAGAGGTGTGGAAGAGGCCGGCATCTTCCCCAGCAGTTCACAGAGCCGTGGCCAGGAGGTATCGGGCGGCTCCGACTGACCCTGGGTTTCTATCTAGGCACCCTACGCCGGAGAGCTTGGTGGTGCAGGCCTCCTGTTCAGCCAAGTCAGCGCCTGGTTCTTTCCCGACGGTGCCTGGGGACAGAGATTCAAAGAAGCTAGAGGCGCAGGCGAAGACATTTTTTTCGTCCTGCAGTCTGGCGTTAAAAGCCACCAATGCAACCTGTATCCTGGGGAGGTATATTCATGCTCTGATGGATGACATTTCCTCATCGTTTACAGAGCTTCCCCAGGGTCTTTTGGATCTTGTCTCAAATGCCCAGGCTGCTGCGACCCAGATTATCCAGACGGGACTGGATACCACCGACTCGGTAGCCAGAGCAATGGGCACAACTGTGGTGGCAAGGAGACAGGCCTGGCTCCGTAACTCGGGCTTTTCTGCAGATGTACAGTCCACATTGTTGGATCTCCCGTTTGATGGGGACAAACTGTTTGGAGCCAAGGCTGATTCGGCCTTGGAACGTTTTAAGGAAAGCAGGGCCACGGCTAAGTCGTTAGGGCTCCAAGCTCCTTCTTCCACGGCCTCTTCCAGATTTTTCAGGAGGTTTCGTGGATTTGGGCGTGGCTCTTCCTCCTCTTCCTTTCGGGGAAGATATCAGCAACCTGCCTCTTCCCATCCCTATAGATCTTTCAGGGGGAGAGGTAGGGTCCGCACCAGAGGAGCCTCTCAGCAGCACTCTGCCTCTTCCTCATCCTCTGGCGGGGTGCAGCAGGGGAAGCAGCCTTAGGCTTCCACCATTTCCCACTCACTCCTCTCCTGTAGGGGGAAGATTACAGCATTTTCTCACCAAATGGAAGACTTTTACAACGGACACTTGGGTTCTCAGTATTGTGGGAAAAGGCTACACCCTTCCCTTTCGGGAGTTCCCGCCCCTCATCCCGCCCCGCCCTTCTTATTGTTCAGAAGAACACCTCCTGTTGCTAGAACAGGAGGTACAAGCCCTCCTTTCCAAGGGCGCGGTGGAGTTGGTCCCAGAGCAGGAAAGGGGTCGAGGATGTTACTCAAGGTATTTCCTGATTCCCAAGAGGGATGGTCGTTTGAGACCAATTCTGGACCTGAGGATCTTGAATTGGTTCCTCAAGCAGGAAAAATTCAAGATGCTGACCCTAGCACAGGTGCTTTTGGCGTTGAACAAGGAAGACTGGATGGTGTCTGTCGACTTGCAGGATGCTTACTTTCATATCCCGATACTCAAGTCACACAGGAAGTATCTCCGGTTTGTGGTGGGATCGCAACACTATCAGTTTGCGGTCCTTCCGTTTGGTCTTACTTCAGCACCTCGAGTCTTCACGAAGGTGATGTCGGTGGTTGCGGCAGAACTCAGAAGGAAGGGGATAGCAGTATTCCCTTACTTGGACGACTGGTTGATCAAAGCCAAGTCCCCGGAGCTTGTGTCGCATCATCTGCAGTCAACAACCCAGTTGTTGTTCGACCTGGGTTTTTCGGTGAACGAGCCCAAATCTCACCTAGAGCCCTCTCAGCGCCTCCTGTTCATAGGGGCAGTACTGGATACAACATTGGGTCGGGCCTTTCCTCCGCCTCAGCAGATTCAAGATATTCAGGATTTGGTTCCAATGTTTCGAAATGGAGCGGTAGTTCCAGTCCTCAAGGTCCTTCGTCTGCTCGGTCTGTTTGCCTCCTGCATTCTGTTGGTCACGCATGCTCGCTGGCACATGAGGGCTCTTCAGTGGTGCCTCCGAAGGCAGTGGTCTCAACACAAAGGGGATCTAGAGAGTACTGTCAAGATCTCCAGAGATGCTGCTGTGGATTTGAAGTGGTGGATTGCAAGCAACAATCTTTCACAAGGAAAGCCGTTTCAGCAGTCGCCACCAGTGGCCACAGTCATAACGGATGCTTCCACTCTAGGGTGGGGAGCTCATCTGGGGGATCTGGAGATCAAAGGTCTTTGGTCTCCAGAGGAACAGATGTTTCACATCAATCTGTTAGAGTTACGGGCTGTACGTCTGGCTCTCAAGGCCTTCCTCCCTTCCCTTCGTGGTCAGTCGGTACAGGTCCTAACAGACAATACTACCACGATGTGGTACATAAACAAGCAGGGAGGAGTGGGGTCGTACCTTCTCTGCAGAGAAGCTCTTCGACTATGGTCCTGGGCAAAGGACCATCAGATTTGCTTGATAGCAAACCATCTGGCCGGAGTCTTGAACGTGCGTGCGGACAGTCTCAGTCGCCAATTCTCGGCAGACCACGAGTGGCGTCTCCATCCAGATCAAGTCCGTTTAATCTTCCAGAGGTGGGGGTTTCCTCGGGTAGATCTGTTTGCCACTCGAGAGAACGCGCATTGTCCGTTATTCTGCAGCCTCCAGTATCCGATGCAGGGAGTGTTGGGGGACGCGTTTCAAATAACCTAGTGCGGCCAGTTGCTTTACGCGTTTCCTCCCATACCCTTGATTCCTCGAGTATTGAGGAAGATTCGCCAGGACCGGGCTCTAGTCATCCTAATAGCTCCGGATTGGCCAAGGAGGGTATGGTACTCCGACCTTCTCCAACTCTCAATGTGCCCTCCGCTCCGTCTCCCTTTCAGGGCAGACCTCCTCTCGCAGTCGCAGGGGCAGGTTCTACACCCCAACCTCCAGAGTCTGCACCTACATGCCTGGAGATTGAACGGGGCAACCTGAGTTCCTTCTCTCTCCCGCCTGAGGTAGTGGATGTTATATTAGCGGCCAGGCGACACTCCACTAAATCTATCTACGCTAATAGATGGTCTAAATTTGTTGCGTGGTGTGGAGAGAGGCAGATTGATCCTTTGCATGCTCATCTATCGGACGTTTTGTCTTTTGCTCTGTCTCTAGCGCAGAAAGGTTGTGCAGTGGCTACCATTAAGGGTTATTTATCGGCCTTGTCAGCCTTCATATGTCTTCCAGACCAACCATCTTTATTTAAATCCCCTATTGTTATCAGATTCCTGAAAGGTCTTCTAAATAAATATCCTCCAAAACCATTCGTTATGCCGCAATGGGATTTGTCCTTGGTCCTGACTTTCCTTATGGGGTCCCCTTTTGAACCTATGCATTCTTGCCCCTTAAGGTATTTGGTTTTAAAAACAGTCTTCCTGATAGCTATAACATCAGCAAGGAGAGTGAGTGAGTTGCAGGCCTTATCAGTAAAGCCCCCTTATACAACTTTTTATGGGGATAAGGTGGTGTTGAGGACCAAGGCTGCTTTCCTCCCGAAGGTTGTTTCACCCTTCCATTTGGCTCAGGCAATTACTTTGTCCACGTTCTATCCTCCGCCTCATCCTTCCAAAGAGGAAGAAAGACTGCACCGTCTGGACCCAAAGAGAGCGTTGAGCTTCTTTATTGATAGAACAAAGGATTTCAGGCTGGAGGATCAGCTGTTTATTGGATACGTGGGCAAGAGGAGAGGAAAGGCAGTCCACAAGAGAACACTATCCAGGTGGGTTGTTCTTTGCATTAAAATCTGTTACTCTTTGGCAAAGAAGGATCCTCCTGAGGGCATTAGAGCTCACTCCACCAGAGCTAAGTCGGCCACTTCGGCCTTGGCCAGAGGTGTTCCTGTGGTTGACATCTGCAAGGCCGCAACTTGGTCGTCCCTTCACACTTTTGCAAAACATTACTGTTTGGATTCTGAGGTTAGAAAAGACGGCCATTTTGCACGGTCAGTGCTGCAGGATTTCTTGGTTTGACCATTTAGGCACCCACCGCCGGGCGTGGTACTGCTTTGGGACTCTATTCATTAGGTGAGGAATCCACAGGTAGTTGTATCCATCAGAAGAACGAGTTACTTACCTTTGGTAACGACTTTTCTGGTGGATACATTAGCTACCTGTGGATTCCTCACGGTCCCACCCGCCTCCCCGTTGCCTTTCTGGTCTTTCCAAGTAATCCTTGAGTGCGCTCCTCTTGGTCTTTGAGGGTGCAATAGATGTTGTATATAATATATTTATATATATGTATATATGTATATATCTTTGTGTATATACTTGATGTGTGTATATATTTTTAAAAAAAGAGAGAGTTATATATATATATATAAAAGATTTACAGTTATTCATGCAATGTTGTGTATTTTTACAATATAATGGGATGTTGCCTTGCTCTTTCATTGCATTGCCTGGTTGTTCTCATGCACGTAAAAAATGATTGGTACTGACGTCCGCACGTCGTCGAGGACCTCTTATTGCCTGTATGACGTCAGACGGCGTCGCGTGGGCTAGAGTGACGTCCTCGTCGACGTGCAGAGACTAGTAAGAAGATTTCCGTCGAATGCTGGCGCCATGGGAGTATTCATTAGGTGAGGAATCCACAGGTAGCTAATGTATCCACCAGAAAAGTCGTTACCGAAGGTAAGTAACTCGTTCGTCTCAGCCGTGGTGCTCCCCTTGCCCTCCGTCTCACTGGTGCCCTCACCGTCAGTGGATTCGGCCTCCGGGGCCCTGTGGGATACAGCTCCCTCCGTCGCCGGTGCCTCAGCTCCTCCACCAGATAGTGCTAATGCACATAAGGACAGGGTAACAAAACATAAAGGGGGGAGAGGGACAAAGGATTCTCTTGGTCAGTGGCGGCAACAACACCACAGTTGGCGTACACAACACACAGGGAACAGCCCTACGCACTAGGCTATGCACTACCAGTCACAATGCTAGTCAACAGGCCATGGATAGGGACACCTAATGCCAATTGCAGCATACCTGAGACCCACAGACCCCTGCCCAATAGTGGATGCCTACTAACTTGGTTGGAGGTATTTTACATCAGAACTCTGTTCAACATGGGACCTACTCTGCAATGTCAGGCCTGGCCTAGGGGCATGCACAGGCCCACATCCCCCACCCGGATACCACCACAAGAGGCGTAAGTTATATATTGGGGCACTGTACTCACCCCCTTGTTGCTGTTGTGATGCCCCCAAGCGCCCATCTAGCTCCGGATATGCCACAGCCAGTATGCAGGCCATCAGGGGGTCAGCGTTCGACAGGCACCCCTTCCTCGTTGGGAGGCCATCCCCAGCTGGGCCTGCACTGTCTTCCGTGCTCAGCATCTCAAGTCCTCCCACCGTTTGTGAAAGTGGGTGATCTGCCTGCCATAGACCTCAAGGGTCCGCACATCCTTGGCGATGGCACGCCATATTCCCTTTTTCTGATGGGCGCTGACCTGCAGAGAAATGGACACAGGGAAAGATATTAGTCCGACCGTCCTGGCTGTTACACTCATGGTCCACCATGCCCCTTCCCATCACCGTTAGCACAGACATGGCCCGCCATACAAGCAGCATGCTGCCCAGGGCCCATCCACCAACTCCTTCCCTACATGAGGCCTTCACACACAGCACTCCATGCATTGACGCCCCATGCACCGTACTCACGATGTGTACCCACCTGTTGGTCTAGAGGCCCATACACCATTCGGTACTGGAGTAGGACCTCATCCACCAGTCGCTGCCACACCGCCGAAGTGAAGGCAGGGGCCCTTTCCCCATGATCAGTTCCAGACACAGGTCACAGCAGCACTTGCAGTGTAGGTTCTCTCCTGTTGAAGGTCAGGTAGCAAGTGAGTCAACAGATAGAAAATGGCGGTGACGTTCGCAGCGGTGCACACCGTCACCGCCGGTGTACATCACCATTGGCAGCTGTACCCCATAGGGCCCAATGTTAACCAATGAGGAGTTGCACAACGGTTTTCGACTTCCTCCCGCAACGGTGAACAACGTCAGCGGAATTACCTCATTTCCACCTGTCCCTCCACAGGACAGGAGGATGGCATTTTGGGGGGGTGGAGGCCATGGCTCCTAACTGCGTTACAGTACACATATGCACCATTTGGACCGCTCTAAAACAATACTGTTACAATCACGACATGCATTGAAGTGTGGTGGTTGAAAATTAGAGATACTGACCAGCTGCTCACCATTTTGCCCCATAGATTGCAACCACTGTGAATGAATAGGAGATGGAGACATCCTCCGTGTACAGACCCCTGGTGGACTTGGCAACACTGGAGGACAGGCACATTATCCTCACCTATAGACTGGACAGGGCCACAATCACAGAGCTTTGTGCCCAACTGGAGCCTGACTTAATCTCTGCTATCCATCACCCCACCAGGATCGCCCCTCTTGTTCAAGTGCTATCAGTGCTTCATTTCCTGGCAACTGGCTCCTTCCAAATGACAGTGGGCTTGGCAGCAGGAATGTCACAGCCAATATTCTCAATAGTGCTGACCAGAGTGTTGTCTGCCCTGATTAATCACATGTGCATCCACATTGTTTTCCCCCAGGTGGTGGATTTGGCCACAGGTGAAAGCTGATTTCTATGCAATGGGACATATCCCCAACATTATTGGGGCTATTGATGGATCACATATTGCATTTGTGAAGACAGCAAAATGAACAAGTGTTCAGAAATCGAAAGAACTTTCACTCCATAAATGTGCAGATCGTGTGCCTGACAGACCAGTACATCTCCCACGTCAATGCTAAGTATCCTGGGTCTGTGCATGATGCCTTTATTCTGAGGAATAGCAGCATCCCAAATGTGATGGCTCAACTCCAGAGGCACAGGGTGTGGCTAATAGGTGAGCCCTGGTTCCCACCCAGTATATGTTGGTGTATGGGTATGGTGTGGGCCCTAAGGGTTAGTGTGTGGCTAACAGTTGTCCCTCGATATTTGCAGGTGACTCTGGTTACCCCAACCTCTCATGACTACTGACCACAGTGAGGAGTCCCAGGGCGAGGGGAGAGGAACATTACAATGAGGCGCATGGGCAAACAAGAAGGATTATAGAGAGGACCTCCTCTGAAGGCCAGGTTTCGTTGCCTCTATCTAACAGGGGGATCCCTGTGCTGCTCACCCAAGAAGGTCTTCCGGATCATCGTGGCATGCTGTATGTTGCACAACCTTGCTTTGTGTCGCCAGGTGCCTTTTCTGCAGGTGGAGGAGTCTGGAGATGGCTGTGTGGCAGCAGTGGACCCTGTGGACAGTGAAGATGAGGAGGCAGAGGATGAGGATGAGGACAACAGAAGTGCAATTATTCGTCAATACTTCCAATGAGGCACAGGTAAGACAGTGTTGATACACATATAATTGACAGTTTGATGTGTGACATTGTCACTGGCAGGCTGTGTATTCCTACTTCTATGCCGACTCACTGTACCCTTTGGCATCTCTTTTTGCAGATGTTGGTGCCAGACTATTGCTCCTGGTGTGTTCAGTGCAGCCAACTACAGATCTTTCTGTACAGTTAAATTGCAATGTTTGAACCTTTGTTAAACGAATACCTTTTGAAAACATCTGACATACGCCATACTTGTATGTGTGTTTATTGCAGTGCTCTGAAGAAGAGAGGGTAGTGCAATGGGCTGGGGTGATGACGGAGAAAAGTCCAGGATAGAGTCCAGTCTATTTGTATCACATGTGCATTGTCCAAGGGGGCATAGGAAGTGGAGCAATGGCAGTTCCAGGTTGACAGGGTGACAGAGTGGGACACAAGGGTGATAATCAGGAGAGTCTTATTTCCTGGCAGGTGTCTTGGCAATAATCTCTGGCTTCTGCCTGGATCGCAAAGAATGTTTGCGGGGTGGTTCTCCTTCTGGGGTGTGTGACGTAAGATGCGTGGGTGGTATATAGGTATAGGTGATGCATGGCTCTGGTTTTATCTGTAGTCGTGGTGTCTCTTGTGCCAATCGTTTGTATTTGTAAGGGGTTGTGGGTAATGTGGGTATGTGTTTTATAGTGGTGTGGGTGTTTGGGTGTGGTGTGTGTATGGGTGTCAGGTGAGTGTAGAAACATAGCTTTCACAGAGGGCGATTGAACTTCCTCCTCTTGAGGTGGGTCGTTAGACGTCCGACCAGCTTGGTTGTTCTTCTTGCCCTCAAAGGTAAGTTTGGGCTGCTTTTGATCCGCCTTACCCATGGTGAACAGCACTTTTCGCGCGACTCAGGCCAGCACCTCAAGCGCGCCAGCACGCGCAGCCAACCAGGTGAAAAGGAGGGCAGGTGGGGCCAGCAGGCACCCAAGACGCCCAGGGCCGAGCCCTCCGTCTGTAGACTCCAGTAGACCACAGCACTTCGCAGTTGAAATGAGGCAGGATGGGCTCCGGCACCCAGCACTAAGGTCCTCCAATGTAGGCGCCACCTCTCCTAGCTGCGGCCGCCAAAGCCACAGCCATGTGTCGCCAGCCACAGGCATCGCTCCTGCAGGCCGCAACAGGAGGCCCACCTCCGAGGAGTCAAGCAGGGCCCCAAAATACACCACCAAAAATAGTGGGTGGGGGGTCACCAGCCGACCACTTCCCCTCTCAGCAGGCCTCAGCCAAAATAAGGGTGGATGGGCCCTGATCCGATGTGGGCGCCGGGCCCAGTCGTAGCCACCACAGTCACCTCCATGTGCCGCAGGTGTCGCCTACACGGGCCGTAGATGGAGATCCCCAGAAATACACCCTCAAAAAATAGGTGGCCGTGCCGTAGTCACAGCTGACCACGGCACGGCCACGGGGTGCAAACGCACACCCCCTCCTTCAAGGGGAGCACAGAGCGTTCCTTCTAGGCCTCGCGGCGGAGCGGAGCACCAGTGTAGCCCCGCCTGCCAGCTCAGGCCATCAACGTCGGCACTCCGACTCCCGAGGGGCCTGCAGGCCGATTAGCTCTCTGATGTAGCCCCTCGGGTTCACCAACAATGGTGCCCACGGCGCTGCCTGGAAGCTGCGGGCCGCAGATAGGTAGGAGAAGACGGGGAGGGGGCGGCCGCACCACACCTCCAACCGTGGGAGCGCCTCTACTCCAGGCCGCCTCCACACAAATCCAGAAAGGACGGCTGTAGGAAGCTGGCTCTGTATATACTATCTCAAAGTGAGAAACAGTGTGCACAGAGTCGAAGAGTTCCCTTTAGAGGTTGATAGTGGCAAAATTAGATAATACTAATGCTCTATTTTGTGGTAGTGTGGTCGAGCAGTAGGCTTATCAGAGGGTAGTATTAAGCATTGTTGCACACACACAGGCAATAAATGAAAACACACACTCAAAGACAACTCCAGGCTAATGGGTTTTTATATAGAAAAATGTATTTTCTTAATTTATTTTAGAACCACAAGATTCAGAATTTAGGTAAGTACATAAATTGTAAGGTACTTCACACAGGTAAGTATGGAACTGTTAATTAAAACAGTAATGTACACAGTTTTGGCAAAAATGTCAATAAGCTATTTTAAATGTGGACACTGCAAAAATCAACAGTTCCTGGGGGAGCTAGGTATTGGTTAGTTTCTCAGATAAGTAAAGCACTTACAAGTTCAGTCTCTGGGGCATAGGCAGCCCACCGTTGGGGGTTCAAGTTAACCCCAAACAACCAGCACCAGCAACACAGGGCCAGTCAGGTGCCGAGGTCAAAGTGGGGCCCAAATAGCATGGGCGCCTATGGAGAATAGGGGTGCTCCGGTTCCAGTCTGCTAGCAGGTAAGTACCTGCGTCCTCGGGAAGCAGACCAGGGGGGTTTTGTAGAGCACTGGGGGTGGTCCCAAACAGGCACACAAAATACACCCTCAGCGGCACAGGGGCGGCCGGGTGCAGTGTCGGAAGTAGGTGTAGGTTTTCAGATAGGAGTCAATGGAGAGACCTGTGGTCACTCTGGCGATGTAGGCAGGGCACAGGGGGGGCTTCTCGGGCCAGCCACCAACTGGGCATGGATAAGGGCCACCTGCTGGTAACTCCAGCACCGTTGGTTGGTTTCTCTCAGGCCTGGGGGCTGCGGGTGCAGTGCTTCTTCCAGGTGTCGGGTTCCTTTGTTACTGGGCAGTCGCGGTCAGGGGGAGCCTCTGGATCCTCTCTGCAGGCGTCGCTGTGGGGATACAGGGAGGTCGACTCAGGGTGTCCACATCGTTGGAGTTGCCTGGGGGTCCTCTCTGCAGTGTTGGTTCTTCTGGGCACAAGCCAGGGGCGTCGGGTGCAGAGTGTGGAGACTTACGCTTCCGGAGTGAGGCTGGAGTCCCTTTAAAGATGGTTTCTTTGTTGTTTTTTCTTGGTTTCTTGGACAGAGCCGCTGTCCACTGGAGTTTCTTGGTCCTTTGGGTGCAGGGCAGTCACCTGTGTCCTCAGAGGTAACTGGTCCCGCTAGATGCGTCGCTGTGCAGGTTTTTTGAGTCTAGAGACAGGCCGGTACGGCCGGGGCCAATCAGTTGTTGTCTCCTTCGTCTCTGTGGGGCTTTCAGGTCAGCAGTCCTTCTTCTTGTTTCAGGTTGTAGGAATCTGATTTCCTGGGTTCAGGTTTGCCTCTAAATTCTAAATTTAGGGGTGTGTTTAGGTCTGGGGGGCAGTAGCCAATGGCTACTGTCCTTGAGAGTGGCTACACCCTCTCTGCGCCTCCTCCCTGTGGGGAGGGGGGCACATCCCCAATCCTATAGGGGGAATCATCCAAAACAAGATGGAGGATTTCCTACAGTAGGGGTCACCTCAGCTCTAGACACATTAGGGGCAGTACTGACTGGAGGGTGACTCCTCCTTGTTTTTCTCATTATCTCCTCTGGACTTGCCACCAAAAGTGGGGGCTGTGTCCGGGGGGGCGGGCATCTCTACTAGCTGGAGTGCCCTGAGGCATTGTAACACGAAGCCTGAGCCTTTGAGGCTCACTGCTAGGTGTTACAGTTCCTGCACGTGGGAGGTGTGAAGCACCTTCACCCAGTGCAGGCTTTGGTTCTGGCCCCAGAGAGCACAAAGGCTCTCATCCCATGGGGGTCAGAAACTAGTCTCAGTGGCAGGCTGGCACAGACCAGTCAGTCCTGCACTGAAGGATTGGGTAAAATACAGGGGGCATCTCTAAGATGCCCTCTGTGTGAATTTTTTATCAGTGTGGGTTTATTATTCTGAGAAGTCTGATACCAAACTTCCCAGTGTACAGTGTAGCCATTATGGAACTGTGGAGTTCGTTTTGACAAACTCCCAGACCATATACTTAATATGGCCACACTGTACTTACAACGTCTAAGAATAGACGTAGACACTGTAGGGGCATATTGCTCATGCAGCTATGCCCTCACCTGTGGTATAGTGCACCCTGCCTTAGGGCTTTAAGGCCTACTAGAGGGGTGACTTACTTCTGCCACAGGCAGTATTTTGTGTGCATGGCATCCTGAGGGGGATGCTATGTCGACTTTGCCCTTTTCTCCTCACCAACACACACAATCTGCAATGGCAGTGTGCATATGTTAGGTGAGGGGTACCTTAGGGTGGCACAACATATGCTGCAGCCCTTAGGGACCTTCCCTGGTGAAAGGCCCTTGGTACCACTGGTACCTTTACAAGGGACTTATCTGTGTGCCAGGGGTGTGCCAAATGTGGAAACAATGGTAAATGTTTAGTGAAAGAACACTGGTGCTGGGGCCTGGTTAGCAGGGTCCCAGCACACTTCTTAGTCAAGTCAGCATCAATATCAGGCAAAAAGTGGGGGGGTAACTGCAACAGGGAGCCATTTTCCTACAACGGCGCCAGGCCCAGTGCCAGCCTCGCTAGTCGTGCAGCGCTCACCTCGCCGGCAGGGGTGCCCCTGGCCTCTGCCGTAGCCCGCCCCCCCCTTCACATCTCCACCAACACTGATATAAACCGTTAGAAACTGTCGTACCTCTGGCAGGACCTCAGAATAGCCAAAAGGGACATTAAAAGACAGTTGACCTCCACCCCCCATCCTTTACAAAATAAGAGAGAGGTTTAGACTGTGGCATGCACAGATGGCAACCATTATACGAGGCTGGGGGTGCCCTCAAAAATCTGCAAGTGTGGGCGGAGCAAAAGGGAGTCGTCATCTCACACAGAATTCTAAGGAGAGAACCTTAGGCATTGGAATCCGATCGTATAGGGACTCAGAGACATGAGTCTGGTCCAAGATACTACAACCAAGTAAGGGCTGGGACGTTGCTTGGGAAGTAAATCAGGGGGTACAGCACTTCTGTTACACAGCTGATATTTTATACTTCTGTGTCGTACTTACAAAACCCCCCAAAAAAGAGGGGATTAAAAAAAGTAACATTTTTCTTTTTAACTCTCTTGGGATTCTTGGGGGCGTGGCCAAGATGGCGACCGGAGCGGCAGCATAAACTGCAGCTCCGATCCCTGGCCCGGAAAAACATCCTGTTGGAGGCGCCCGGGCCCCCCTTGGAGTGGGTCCGACCGCCGTTAAGAGTGCTGCCCGGGGGCTGCATCGGTGACCGCAGCCGGAGCCGCACTGCCGTCGCATAGCTGGCAATCGGCCAAATCGAGGCCGTGATTGAGCTACGGACAATTCACATGCGGCGGGCGCGGCATAGCGCCATTCGGGTCCCGTACCTGGAACACGGGCCCGTGCATCGTCGATGTGGCGCAACAACATTGTTGCTACCTGGAGGTGAGGAGCGGTGGGGCGCGCCGCCCAGTCGAGAGCACGCTGGAGGGATGGTGCCGCCCGGGCCACCTCCAGCACATCGTCATTTCTGTCGGAACAAGCCTTGCCGTGGCAGGCTTTCCCGGCTTCTCGCCCAGTGGGGGAGGCTCTCCGTGCCGTTAATCTGCGGCAATACGCCGCTCCACGGCCGACCTGGAGTTCGTGCCGCAAGTAACGCGCCTTCTACCGGCGTGGCCCGTGAACCGTGTCGCACGGATGGAGAACACCAGTGTGAGCCCAACCCAGCACTGTGCGGGGATACGACACGCCGGCCCGTAAGAGACATCCTGCAAGGACGGCGCCGGCTGAGCTCCCTTCACTGAAATGTGGCCCCTCGCGGGTCGTGATTTGCCGTGGTGAGCCCTCTTCGTACTATAATCATCGAGGTATGCGGCCGATGTGGGTGGCTATGACCTGACCCCTCCCGATTGCCTAACGCTGCATTGCGCCCCGCGCTCCGGTTAGTGGTTGGACCACGTAAACCACATATCTATAAGCCCAACAAGTGACGGCCAGTAATCTCTACTGCTGCGTCCTTAGCAGACAACAGCGCCGAACTCTGCCATAAAAATCCCATCAGAGCGCTGGAGGCGAACACAGCAGTGTAATACATTAGAGCGCACACCCTGAAAACTCACTCTGGAGCGTTGTTGAGTCGCGGCACAGTCCTGTGGTATTCCTGCTCCCTGCATGGAGTGGCTTGCGGGAACGGTCTTACAAATCAACCAGCTCCAACATTGCAGGCCGCGCTGGATTATTAATCATGGCCAATTAAACGCACTGGATTAATGTGAAATGTTGTACCAGCATAAGAGGCCACAGCCACAGCCCCTGCTGCACGGTTCCTTGCCCTGTATTGGCCGGTGCTCCATCTTTAAGAGTTCGAGGTGACAAGAAGTCAGCTATCTGAGTGTGGGGAAAACGTAAAATGGTCCTGGTCGTTTATAAATGGAGTGCTTATTGGTGACAGTTACCGAACTGTAGGGTGCATACGCATGAGTCATCTCCTTTGAGACACAAGATACCATGTGCGGCTGCAACTTCCATTATACTAAACAGCGGGCTGCTCCCTATCCAACTAGGCTTACAAGCTCACACCAGTACTGTAATTATTAAGATCCGTATATGATAGCAAAAGCGCCAGGCTATCATCTATTAGCAGTTTCGCTTGATCCCCGCCTTGCTCCTCCTCGGCGTCCAGGTTGAACTGACAGGACACTTGACTTGGTCGTATACACTGCCTCGCGTTTTCTCAACACGCTAACGTCTAAGAGTTTCCGCACTTGCCAAATGGTCAAACCAAAAACCTCACGTGCACCGTTGGGCACGATGGAACATGCCACCTCATCCTCCTCATAACCCTACGCCACCACGCAAGTGGCACTTCAGAAGCTAGAACTGACCCTACAATCACACACATCACAATTTGAAAAGATACTACAAGCCATCCTAGACACTAAAACTACTCTAGAAGCTAAAATAGGTTCGGTAACAGAAGATCTTAACATACTTCGCACTGACCAACACGCACTAGCTGATAGGGTATCAGAACTTGAAAAAGACACTGAGGTCCTCCCCCGCTCTGTGAAAGATCTTCAATCGCAGTTAGCTCACTTAACAACAGAGGTGGATTCCTTAAAACGCAGGGCTGAGGATGCAGAAGGCAGATCCCGCCGCAACAATATCCGTATGGTAGGTTTTCCCGAGTGAGCCGAGGGCCTCAGTGCTGAACTATTTATAGAGAAATGGCTTACCGATACCATTCTGAAGGACAACATCCCGAAGTTGTTTTCTGTCGAAAGGGCACACAGGATTCCCGCCAGGCCTCCCCCTCCTGGCTCACAACCACGTCCGCTTATAGTAAGACTCCTCAACTACCGTGACAGAGACCTTATCCTACAGTTATTCCGTAAATCTGGTCCGGTAAACTTCGAAGATGGTGTGATTACAGTCTATCCAGATTTTACAGCAGAAGTACAGAAGAAACGCAACTCTTTCTACCATGCTAAGGCGTGTTTCCGTAAACACAACATTAAGTACGCGCTGTTGTTCCCTGCCAGACTTCGGGTACAAGATGACACCCGCACACTCTTCTTTACTTCTCCGGAGGACGCCTGGACCTGGCTACATGCCAAGGGTCTAGCTGACCCGTTAGATACAAATGCTCTGTGAGTCAATAGACCCTCCTCCACGTTGGGTCGTAGACAGCGCAAAAAACAAGGCGCGAAGCCCTCGCCTGAACAAGCGCAAACTGAACGCTCCCGACTCCTGCGGGCCACATCCAGATTTGTTAACGCTTCACCAACTTCCTCCTCTACACAAGCAGACGCTGAGCAGGAGCAAGATCCAAACTCTGACTCAGCAGAATCCACACGTGGCCCTACCCTCACACCACGCACAGCGGACGATATTTGCTAAGCAGTTGGGTTCTACTGGTTCTTACAGAGTGAAGATAGCATCACAATTCTACCACTCCTCCTTCTGGGCGCCGTCGTCATCTCCATGCTGTGCCGCGTGAATCGGATGTGCCCCTGGGCGGCACACTCTACATCACAAGCGAACAGGGCAGGGTAAACCCTAGACTTTGCAACAATGCTCCCCGACACCCCCCTACTCCATATGGACCATTCTCTCGTGCCAGCAATTGCTGGAATTGATCTTTATCTTTTAATTCAGTTGTTATTGTGTGTGGTTTTAGAGTGCGCCTTTTTATTTAATCGTTGGTTCTGTCACATGCTAGTTAATCGCAAATGCAGCAGCAAACGTATATGTCATAGTTATTATAGTAACAGGATTGAAGCTCGTAATATTGTAGGTACAAGTTACCCAATCTTAGCGCGCGCATATCACAATGTTTTTGCGCCGTGGTCAGCGGACACCCATTCCCTGGAATACACGAAAATCACAAAAATATTATGGCCACTCAAACTAATCAGAGCATAGTAAAATACAAGGTGCTCACATGGAATATTAGAGGCATGGCAACTCCACGGAAGCGTCAAAGGGTTTATGCCTTTCTCAAGAGACATCAGATACACATAGCTCTATTGCAAGAGACACATCTCTCTAAAATTACGCTAGAAAACACACGCTCGAAATGGAAGGGGCAATTGCATGGCACAACTTCTTCATCATTTGCCCGTGGGGTAGCGATTTGGATCGCCCCCGGGGTCCCATTCTCCGTATCTCGCACACAATGTGACTCAAATGGTCGACACGTGATAGTTGAGGGCATACTGGATGGGTCCCCTTTAGCCATAGTTGCACTGTACTCCCCAAATGCAGACCAACGCGATTTCCTATCCACACTTTCTACCGGCAACCTTAACGACCCTACGTCGGAATGCGTTTGGGGGGGAGACTTCAACAGTGTCTTAGACACTCAAATAGATCGCTCGTTCCCCCCGCTTACCTCAGCTCCTTCCAACCGCGCCTCTCAAGCACTAGCAAGTTGGGCTTTAAATAACGGCCTGAGTGAGGTATGGAGGACGGCCCATCCCACCCAACGGGAATACTCTTATTATTCCCCTGTACACAAGTTATATACCAGAATAGATATGGTCTTTGTATCCACGGCAGTAATTCAGAAAGTGTGCGGATCTGAATACTTAGCTCGCACTATATCAGATCATAATCCTTTATGTGTAACAATAGCCTGGGGTCATATGCACACTCGCATACCAACGTGGCGTTTACAGCCGGAAGCTCTTTTAGACCCCCCCTTTCAAACAGACATAGCTAAAAAATTAACTGATTATTTCCTGCTAAATAAAAACTCGTCATCTTCCCGCTCTATAGAGTGGGATGCCCATAAAGTGGTGATACGGGGACACTGCCTTGCAGCTACGGTGGGGGTGAGAAAAGCACTTACTAAAGAGCTACAAACACTAGAGGTAAAAATCCGCAACGCAGAGAATGTGGTTGTCAGAGACGAGTCCATACTAACAACACTGAACTCACTCAGGGCTGCCCATAACGAAGCAGATACTAGGCTGGGCAAACATGACTACAGACATTATATGACAAAACAGCATGCTGAAGGAGATAGATCCGGTAGACTATTAGCCTGGCTGACTCGACAGCCCTCACAACCAACGCCTATCGGCGCGATACGCCTAAACCCCGACGATATCGTTAACACTCAGTCAGGCATTAATGAAGCTTTTTTCATATATTACCGCACACTTTACACATCTCCTCCTCCTCCGCCGGAATCACACCTAACTGATATATTACAACTTGTCTCTCAAAACCAACTTATCCTCGATAATTCCCCTATTCTGGATGGCCCCATTACCATTGAAGAACTGCGCTCAGCACTAGCACAAATGGCGCGCAGTAAAACCCCCGGGTCGGATGGACTACCGGTAGAATACTTCAACTCTTATCCGAGTCATCTCCTGCCCCCGCTCGTAGAAGTGTTTAATGAGGCGTACCATAATTTACAACTGCCAGACTCTATGCGTGAAGCCTTAATAGTGGTCCTTCCAAAAGCTGGCCGTGACCCCTTGGATGTTAAATCATACAGACCGCTATCCCTCCTAAATACAGATTGCAAATTATTAGGGAAAATATTAGCGAACAGGCTCCTCCCTCACCTACCGAGTCTGATACATCAAGACCAGTCCGGCTTTATTCCTGGTAGGAGCACCTTCCTAAATATTAGGAGGCTGCTCCATATAATGCACAACAGCACAAACACCGAAGCGGTCGCCCTCTCCTTAGATATTGAAAAAGCGTTTGACACTCTAAGCTGGAATTATCTTCTTTGCACACTTAGGGCGTTCGGTTTTGGACCCGGTTTCATAAACTGGATCAAAACACTGTATTCTAAGCCCACAGCACGTGTAAAAAATGGTCGTATTATCTCTGAAGCATTTTCCATAAGCAGAGGCACCAGGCAAGGCTGCCCATTGTCCCCCTTGCTGTTTGCCATTGCCATGGAGCCATTGGCAATCAAATTACGTAGCTGCGCGCATAAGTGGGGCATCCCGGAATCTAACACCTATCATGTCATATCTTTATATGCAGATGATGCCCTGATTTATCTGCGTAATCATTCTACCTCCATGTCAGAGGTGTTGGCATTGCTGGACTCCTTTGCCCTCGCCTCTGGACTACACGTCAACTGGTCTAAGTCCAGTATTTTCCCTCTTGTCCCCATTCCGGCTGACACACATACGACACTACCGCAGTACAAACTGCTGTGGTCGCATACGACCATTAAATACCTCGGGGTGCAGATTTACCACTCTGTTATAGATCTAAAAGAGGGCAACATCGACAGAGTGGTGAGATCCACCCGCAGCTCAATACCATTCTGGAGCTCACTCCCCTTATCCCCGATGGGCCGTGTAGCAATTGCCAAGATGCTTATCCTCCCGAGGTTCCTATATTACTTCACTGCCCTTCCAGTGTGTCTGCCACGCTCTTTCTTTAGTAAATTACATTCAATGTTAACCGACTTACTCTGGGGCAAAGATAGACGTAGAGTAGCGTTGACCATAACACAACATCCGCAGGAAATGGGCGGGCTGGGCATGCCTAACCTCGAAAGATACTACGCGGCCGCTCAATTGTCGTGGCTGACTGCATGGCTGCGTGATGCCCCTTCCACTGAGGGCGTAATGCTGCAGTCATGCGTGGCCCCACAGGGGCTGCTGCTCATATTGTTATCTACCCCTCATTCCCTATCCTCGAAACATATACTGATGGAGGCAGCTCGCTTTTGTTGGCATAGATATGTCCGTGGCAAGACCCCCTTCCCCCCTTACTCACCCTTGCTACCGCTGTTTCAATTACCGGGCACCCAAATTATTTCAACACATCATAACACACGTGACATAAATATGCTGAAGGTGGGTGATCTGTACTCCAATTCCGCGTTGTACTCCTTTACGGATCTGGTGTCGGCCGGGGTGATGCATAAGGGAGCCTTTTTGACATATAGCGCCATTAAACGGCTACTAAACAAAATTTGGGACCTCGGCAATGACGAGCCTCCTGAGTCTCCATTGCTCACTACTATCCTTACAATAGGTAGCGTAAAAGGAACCATAACTAAAATATATAATATACTATTAGCAGCAGTCTGTACCACCCTGCCGCACGCTAAGGCACGCTGGGACATGGTCCTTCCTACACCATTACCACAAAAAACCTGGTCTGCGGCTCTTGCAACGATTAAATCAATATCCCGAAATCCTCGCCTACGCTACACCCAATTCAATTATATTCACCAATCTTATTTATCCCCAGCCCGCATTCTAAGAATATACCCGAACACAACTCCGTCATGCCCAAGATGTGCTATCCCGGCAGCCGACTTTTACCACATGGTTTGGAGTTGTCACTCAATAAACTCAGCTTGGCACCGAGTTACAGACGCCACAGCAGACATCTCATCCCTCGCATTATCCCCCACACCAGAGTCCTGCTTATTAGGCATACGTCACCGTACTAAAGAAGATAAACAGACACACAGATTCATAGACTTAGCGTTTGCTGTCTTTAAACGTTTGATCGCAACACATTGGAAGGCTCCACATGTTCCATCCCACTTGGTTTGGCTACGTGACTTACATAGTCGCTCACAGGCTGAGGCGCAGACACTCAATCTACTGCAACGCAGAGGTCTCATTGAGGTGGGCCCCGAAGTCTGGAACACTTTTGTGGTGGCAATAGAAGCGCGCGATGACTTGCACCCCCCGTGAATAGCGCACCATACACAACTCTAACAACCAGGTGGATATGGTCAGTAGGACACTTGAACTGCCTCAATTTCAATTACTGACATTGCTGACATTCTCATTATTATCCTCAAAGTATTAACTTAACACACCAGGCTGTTCTCACTGCGCACAAACCTGTGCACAGGTCAAACCCAGCTCGCTTAATGCTAATCCTGTTCAGTATCCCGTTGAACACCGCAAAACATAAATCCCTGCTTCACTCCTGTCCCCCGCTCTACACACATTTACATATATAAGCTGCAATCCTTCCTCTAACGTCTCCTTACCTCCGTCTGAGGTAGTATATATTATTAATGACATCAGCCGTGCTTAGCTGCATTGTTACTCGGCAAGTATTTGTCGCACAGTATTTAAGCTGCATGTTTCTTCTTTTCTGCTTTGTTAGCAATATTTTATGTTTTGTCTATAATTTGATTTCTTCTCTTTTTTCCTACATACCAGTTAATATGCAACAAGGCTGTGCAAGTTTATATATGTAAGCAAATAATTTGTTAAATCATAAACAGCCAATGTACTGGTATGTGATTGTTATGATTAATAAACAGATTTAAAAAAAAAAAACTCTCTTGGGATTCTTTACTCCTCAATGCAGAACAAATGGCTGACTAAAATTACACCACACTTTGCGTGCAATTAGAACTTTACTCAAGGAAGTGCCTTTGCTTGGTTTGGTGTAAATCCTTTCTGGAGTTCTTGAAATTGAAAAATTAGCGTTAAAATATTTTTTTACTTTGGGCACAATGAGATTAAATTGTAAAGATATCTAGATCCTTGATCTGGGAAGGTCCATGAACCTGGGTTTGCAGACCTACCATAAGCCCAAATTAAAAAAAACATGATTGTAAGAGGAAGCATTTCTCCCATTGGCCCGCAAATCGTAAGATGGGTTCACATACATGAAGTTCTTTTATTGCCTGACCATCCACCCGGGAACTTAATTTGACCCTTGCTCCACCATGCCTTTGCCAAAGGAATTCTACCAATTAGCGAATGCTTCTATTGACTCAGCAATATTTTCGGACACCTGCAAACATGCCACCATCAGCCCCGCTCAAGAAACCATCCTCTGACACAGACACACTTTCCAACTAGAGACCCATCTCCCTCCTATCTTACTCAGCAAAGGTCTTAGAAAAACAAATTAAATTATGCTTCATCGACCACCCCAGCAACCACCAGCTCCTTGACGCCACACAGTGTGAATTCCGGCCCAACCACAGTACACTAACAACACTCATCACCAGCACAGATGACATTCACATGATCCTTTACAGAGGAGAGACAGCAGCCCTCATTCTCCTGGACCTCTCTGCAGCATTACACTATACTCTCATCATATGTCTGCATGAAACTGGCATCTAAGAACTCGCTCTCCACTGAATCTGCTCCTTCCAAACAGATAGAACCCAAGCTGTCAGCCTGGCACCTTACTCCCTTGAAGCCCACATCTGCGTAGTGCCTCAAGGACCATTGCTCAGCCTCACCTTCTTCAGCCTGTACATGATCTCTCTGGCTAACAGCATCCATGTACACATCAACATCCTCTCCTACGCCGACAACATGCAGCTTGTACTTTCCCTGTGGGACAAGCCCTCTGTTAGACTTGACAGCCTTAGGGTGGTCACCCCTAACTTCTTGCCTGCCTCCTTCTACTTTTTGGACCCTGGTTTTGCTGGTTTTGGGACTCTGCGCACTTTACCACTGCTGACCAGTGCTAAAGTGCATATGATCTCTCCCATTAAACATGGTGACATTCGTTCATACCCAATTGGCTTATGTAGTCTACTTGTCAGTCCCCAGTAAAGTGCACTACATGTGCCCGGGGCCTGTAGATTATATGCTACTAGTGGGCCTGCAGCACTGATTGTGCCACCCACATAAGTAGCTCCTTAACCATGCCTCAGGTCTGCCATTGCAAGGCCTGTGTGTGCAGTTTCACTGCCAATTAGACTTGACATTTACAAGTACTTGCGAAGCCTTAAACTCCCCTTTTCCTACATATAAGTCACCCCTAAAGTAGGCCCTAGGTAACCCATAGGGCAGGTTGCTATGTAGATAAAAGGCAGGACATTTACCTGTGTTGTTATATGGAACTCCTAAATTTGTTTTACACTGCCTGGTCGTTTCCAAGGCTAACATTAGGGCTACCCTCATGTACTGTTTGAGTGGTAGATTCTGATCTGAAAGGAGTAACAGGTCATATTTAGTTTTGCTAGAATGGTAATACAAAATCCGGCTGACTGGTGAAGTTGGATTTAATATTACTATTTCAGAAATGCCACTTTTAGAAAGTGAGCATTTCTCTGCACTTAGATATTTCTGCGCCTTACAATACACGTCTGTCTAGGTGTCACAGTGCCCTTTCCTCAGGATCTGCACGCTACTGAACAAAAGGCCCACCTCCCGGCGTCACCAACTCAGAAAGCTATCAGAGCACAGAGTTATGATGAAGCCAGGCAGGGGAAGGGAATTAGGGTAGGGAACTGCAGGGAGAGGGATCTGAAAAGAAACGGTTAGAACAAATATGCATATACTCATTCATAACAGTATAAACTCACCAATAGACTCTTGAATAAAGGCGTCTCCATGGTATCAGATTGAGACCCTTTGTGAATTGGGCGTAGCTCCTTCTTTGAATCATGGAACAAGAACAAACTGTAACCTCTGAACCTAGAGAAGGCAATATCTTTGGACTATGGTCATACTCTGAATATCAATCATGTAACAATTATGCATTCATAACATAAACATTTGATCTCAGTCTAGAAATTCTGAAAGACTTAAATATGTATCTCACATATTATGCTTCCCAAAAAACAATGAAACTATAATTTGCTTATCTCCAAAACATTTTCACATTTACTACTAAGGCCTGAAAGTTTTACTCATTGAACTTGAAGCGATTTGTTCGTTGGGCAGAAGCGCCTTGTTTGTTGTTCATGAAGTGCTTTGATCATCATACATGAAGCGCTTTGTTCATTATGCCAGAGAGCGCTTTCACTTGCTTTGTCTGAAGCGCTACGCTCGTTGTGCTAAGGGGCGCTTTACTCATGTGGCCTGAAGCATTTTGATCCTCGTGCCAAGACCGCTTTACTCATGTGGACTGAAACGCGTTGATTGTTGTGCCAAGTGCGCTTTCTCTTGTGACGTGAAGCGCTTTGCTCGTTGTGCTAAGGGGGCGCTTTAATCATGTGGCATGAAGCGATTTGACCATCGTGCCAAGGTCGCTTTACTTGTGTGGACTGAAACTCTTTTGATTGTCGTGCCAAGGGCGCTTTACTTGTGTGGCCTAAAGCGCCTTTGATTGTCTTGCCACGGACGCTTTACTCGTGTGGACTGAAGCGATTTGATTATTGTGCCAAGGGCGCTTTACACATGTGGCCTGAAGCGCTTTGCTTGTTGTGCTAAGAGGCGCTTTACTCATGTGGTCCGCAGCGCTTTGATCGTAGCGCCAAAGCCACTTTACTCGTTTGGCCTGAAGTGCTTTTATCATCGTGCCAGGAGCGCTTTACTCTTTGGACTGAAAGCGCTTCACTCGTTGTGCTAAGGGGCGCTTTACTTTTGGAAGTAACAGCTCCCTTCAAGATTGGGCTCATCAAGACCTTACCGCTACGAGTACAACCTACTTGTATCTGAATTCACCATGGAAACAAGGATACTCCCGTTTGCTGTCAATCTGCCATGCAGGAAATCTGCTCTTCTTCAGAGGAACCCCCATGAGGTCTGACTGCATCGAAGTCTTCAAAATAGTGAGC
This sequence comes from Pleurodeles waltl, assembly GCF_031143425.1. Taxonomy (NCBI): domain Eukaryota; kingdom Metazoa; phylum Chordata; class Amphibia; order Caudata; family Salamandridae; genus Pleurodeles; species Pleurodeles waltl. Next base: position 717,163,118 of record NC_090450.1, read on the forward strand.
AATGTGCTTGGGTGTGGCTGGGCTTTATAGGCCTGCCACACCCCAAGATGGCCGCTGCCTCTAGAAACCTGGGAATTGTAGTCCATTCATAGAATAGCACTGATAAGTGCATCTTGTCTACCAATGTCCTGACCCTGCAGCTACATGAGCTTTACCACAGGGCAGGCGACGCTGATAACCATTTCTAGAACAAGAGGGAACGACAAGTGGTGCGCATGAACCGCCGCAAATACGTGCAGCGAAGTTTCGGGTGGGACCTGGACTGCGCACAGCATTATTCCTGACATTACACCCCTCTCCCAAGCGCGGTCCAGGGCCCGGCTTATCAGGATGGAGGAGATGAAAGCGTTGCACCAAACGTGGTGCATGGACATGTCTTGCAGGTTCCCATGAGTCATTTTCCGGACCGTATCCCTTCCAGGACACTAAGTACCAAAGGGAAGACCCACAATATCCATAGTCTAAGTTAGATCGCACCTCATACTCCCAATGACCTTCGACTAATAGAGGAGCAGGTTGTGTGACACTTGAGGGCGAAGCAGGTTTGAGAAGTGAAGTGTGAAACACCGGATACATTTTCAAGGACAATGCAATTTTAGTTCATATGTTACAGGGTTCACTTGTCGCAGAACTTCATAGGGCCCTATGAATCTTGGATGAAACATATTTTTAGTTTTGAATACAAAGTTTTTCGTGGATAACCAAACTCTATCTTTGTATACTGAGGACCAGGCTGGTGTTTTTTGTCATATTGCATTTTATATTTTGTCTTTGCTTGGTGTAGATTTGTTTGCAATTGTGAATGTACCTTTTTCATGTGTGTTAACATGTCCATGACTGCTGGAGTGGTTTGAGTAGAAGCAGGTAATGTAACCAGATCTGCAAGCCACAAGAGATCCAGCCAAGTTTTAGGAGACTTTATTGCATAACATCGTAAGTATTGTTTTAGAGTTTGGTTCAGTCTCTCTGTTTGACCATCGGTTTGTGGATAATAACTAGTGGATGAAGTCGAATCAATTCGTAAAGCCTTGCACCATTGCTGCCAAAAACATGCAGAAAATTGTGTTCCTCTATAAGAGAGGATGACTCTTGGGAGTCCATGAAGGCGAATAATGTTTTCTAAGATGATAGTTGCTAAGGTGTCGGATGTTGGGAGACCTTTACATGCAATGAAATGAGCATATTTTGTAAGTCTATCTACCACCACTAAAATGGTTGAAAATTGCTTTACTTGAGGAAGACCAGTAATAAAAGCCATAGAGATATGTTCCCATGGATGATTGGGAACGGGTAGAGTGCAAAGCCACAGTCTCTCAAGTCTCTACAGTGGGTGAGTTGCCCCCTGTTCCATCCTGGGGAGTGCAAAGCCACGGTCTCTCCGGTGGATGCCTTTCTCCACTGGTTCTGGAGGGGGCCTTGTGCACAGAGTTCTTCTTCCTGCCAAGCACAGAGGTAGTGGATGTGATTCTCCACTGGTTCTGGAGGGGGCCTTGTGCCTAGAGTGCTTCATCCTGCCAAGGACAGAGGTAGTGATCCTGCCAAGGACAGAGGTAGTGGATGTAACTCTACACTGGTTCTGGAGGGGGCCTTTTGCCCAGAGTGCTTCTTCCTGCCAAGGACAGAGGTAGTGGATGTGATTCTCCACTGGTTCTGGAGGGGGACTTGTGCCCAGAGTGCTTCATCCTACTCGTGACGGACTCCGTAGCGTCAGTGCCCTTGGCGCTCATGGGCCAGCGGTGCTTGTTGCGGCGGTGTCCTTGGCAGCGGTGCTTGTTGCGGCGGTGTCCTGTTCAGCTGTGCTTGTGGCGGCGGTGTCCTTTTCAGCGGTGCTTGTTGTGGCGGTGTCCTTGGCAGCGGTGCTTGTTGCAACGGTGTCCTTGGCAGTGGTGCTTGTTGCGGCGGTGTCCTGTTCAGCTGTGCTTGTGGTGGCAGTGTCCTTTTCAGCGGTGCTTGTGGCGGCGGTGTCCTGTTCAGCGGTGCTTGTGGTGGCGGGGTCCTTGGCAGTGACTCAGCTGATGGCAGTCCTTCATGGCCCAGCGGGGCTGGTGCTGGTGGTCCTGTCTGTCCCAGCGGGGCTGGTGCTGGTGGTCCTGTCTGGCCCATTGGGGCTGGTGCTGGCGGTCCTGTCTGGCCCAGCGGGACTGGTGCTGATGGTCCTGTCTGCCCCAGCTGGACTGGTGCTGGCGGTACTGTCTGTCCCAGCGGGGCTGGTGATGGTGGTCCTGTCTGGCCCAGCGGGGCTGGTACTGGCGGTGGCCTCCTGGGCAGCTGGGCTGGGCTGGTGCTGGCGGTGGCCTCCTGGGCAGAAGGGCTGGTGCTGGCCTCCTGGGCAGCAGGGATGATGGCGTTGGCCTCCTGGGCAGCGGGGATGATGCCGGTGGCCTCCTGGGCAGCAGGGTTGGTGCTGGCGGTGGCCTCCTGGGCAGCGGGGATGATGGCGGTGGCCTCCTGGGCAGCAGGGATGATGACGGTGGCCTCCTGGGCAGCGGGGATGGTGGCGGTGGCCTCCTGGGCAGCGGGAATGATGGCGGTGGCCTCCTGGGCAGCTGGGCTGGTGCTCGAGGCTGTTGTGAGGTGGATGGCTGTTGGGTGGGTGTGTGCCTGCGTTTGTGTTTCTTGGGAGGTGGCGTCACAGACACACTGGGAGAGGACACAGGGGACGTGTGAATGGCAGTGGGGGTGGTGACTGCAAGTGAGCGGGGTGTGTTGGTGTGTATGCTGGTGATGGAAGTAGTGGCTGTAGATGTAGTGCATGTAGGTGTGAGTGTAGACGAGACTGGGAGGGAAGAGGGAGACGAGGAGGCGGGGGCACAGTGGAGGCAGTGGATGTTGGTGTGTCTGCATGTGTGTGATGCTTGCGTGAGTGCCTGTGTGATGTGGGGTGCTTATGTTTGCCAGAGCTTCCCTTGTGTGTTGAGGTGTGTGCATGCTGGTCTGAAGGTGTGCTTGGGATAGGCTGAGGTAGAGGAGATTTGGTCTTGGTGGAGGAAGTTGGAGGGGGAAGGCTAAACACAGGGACAATAGCTGCCATCAGTGCTGAGGCCAGAGTCTGAAAAGCTCGCTGAAGGGCCGCCTGACCAGAATGAATGCCCTCCAGGAATGCATTTGTTTGTTGCAACTGCCTCTCTACACCCTGGATGGCATTCAAAATGGTAGACTGCCCAACAGTGAGGGACCTGAGGAGGTCAATGGCCTCCTCACTGAGGGCAGCAGGGGTGACTGGGGCAGGGGCTGAGGTGCCTGGGCCGAAGGTGATGCCCACCCTTCTGGGCTGAGGGGCTGCTGGGAGGGCGGTGCTGGTAGGAGGGGGTGGCGGCTGTACCTGCAGATGCGGGGCACAGATGTTGCCGCCACCACAAAGGAGCTCCCATCAGAGGACAAGTCCGTATCACTGGTGTCAGCTCCTGTCCCCGCCGTGGAGCTCCCCTCGCCCTCAGTCCCACTGGTGAACTCCGAGTCTGTTGTCTCGCCCTCCAGGGCCGTGTGGGATGCAGCTCCCTCCTGCTCCGGTGCCACTGCTCCTCCACCTGATGATGCTAATGCACACAAGAACAGGAAGACCACAAAAAGGGGGGGACGACAGAAGAAAGACCTGTTGAGTGCATGCATTACCAATACTGTTGGCGGACACGACAGACACAGAAGCCCCCTGCACTACGCCGCGCACTTGGAGTCCACTGTTCAATCCCTGGGACATGGCCTACAAGGCTATGGCTGACATCTGCACACATGGATGACACAGGAGCCTGACTAGGTGCACTTGGCACTGTACAGCAGGTGGGGTGGTGTGCCACAGGGTCTGCCAGAAGAAGGGGACCTAACTAGCACACTCATCCTGGCCTAGGGAAACCCACAGCCCACCTCCCCCACCCAGACACCTCCACTGCGCGCAAAATCAGCAGAATGAGAGTGTACTCATCCCCTTGTGGCTGCTGTGATGCCCTCAAGCGCCCATCCAACTCCGGGTACGCCACCGCCAGGATCCTGAACATCAGGGGAGTCATGGTGCGACGGGCACCCATCCCACGTTGGGAGGCCATCCCCAGCTGGGCCTCCACCGTCTTCTTGCTCCAGCGGCGAATGTCCTCCCATCTCTTACGGAAGTGGGTGCTCCGTCTGTGGTAGAGCCCCAGGGTCTGGACGTCCTTGGCGATGGCACGCCAAATATCCTTTTTCTGGTGGGCGCTGACCTACATGAATTGTACAGGGGGAAAAGAAAAGTTATTACCAACTGCACTGTCACAGTCATTGGCCCCCATCCCTACCCTTCCTGTGTGGCACATGCACTCACCGTCGTTTCATGCACGCCTCAGTCTCCCCCCACATCTTTCATCCACCCCACTCCACACAGGCATAGCCCATACAGCATGCACCCAGTGTACTTACCTGTTTGTCTGGAGGACCGTAAAGTAGCGTCTACTGGGGGAGGACCCCATCCACGAGTTTCTCTAACTCCTCCGATGTGAAGGCAGGGGCCCTTTCCCCAGACGCACGAGAAATTGTCTCTTCCAGACTGAGGTCACAGCAGCACTTGCAGTGTAGATCCTCTCCTGTCGAAGATCAGGTATCGAGTGATTGAACAGAAAGAAAATGGCGGTCACGTCCGCGGCAGTGCGTACCGTCACCGCCGGCGTACATCCTCATTGGCCCCTGGGACCCATAGGGTCCAATGTTAACCAATGCAGAATTGCGCCGCGGTCTTCGACCGCCTACCGTGACGGTGTACAACGCCAGAGCAGTTACCTCACATCCCATTGTCCCACTTTACAGGTCAGGCAGCCGCCATTTCAGGGGCCCACATGGCTTAACTTCTAACTGCGTCACACATACCTAGGCCCTGCCTCAACACTCATACAGGCCAAATTTCGGGTTATGATTCGTGTTCTGTGTAAGCTGTGGGTACGTACCTCTGAGTTGGTTGACTCTGTGCTCACTGTTGTCCTTCATAGGCACCATCCGCTGGGACATGTGAGGAGATGGCGGCATCTTCCGGTGTACAGACCGCTGGTGGACCTGTCGACAATGGAGGAAAGACGTGATCATCACCTACAGGCTTGATCGTGCCACAATCCTGGAACTGTGTGCCCAGCTGGAGCCAGACTTGATGTCAGCTATCCGCCATCCCACAGGAATCCCCCCTCAAGTGCAGTGCTGTCAGTACTCCATTTCCTTGCAAGTGGGTCATTTCAAACAACAGTGGCCATAGAATCAGGGATGTTCCAGCCTATGTTTTCCAACGTGTTGTCCAGAGTGTTGTCTGCCCTGCTGAAACACATGCGGAGCTACATCGTTTTCCCTCAGGTGGAGGATTTGCCTACAATGAAAGGTGACTTCTATGCCCTGGGACATATCCCCAACATCATAGGTGCCATTGATGGGACACATGTGGCTTTGGTACGCCCCGCAGAAGTGAACAGGTGTACAGAAACCAGAAGAGTTATCATTCCATGAATGTGCAGATGGTGTGTTTGGCAGACCAGTACATCTCCCATGTGAATGCCAAATTCCCTGGCTCAGTGCATGACGCTTACATCCTGCGGAATAGCAGCATCCCTTATGTGATGGGTCAACTCCAGAGGCACTGTGTGTGGCTATTAGGTGAGCACCTGGAAGCAAGTCAGTGGGAATGGTTGTCTGGGTCTGGGGATATCCCTACAGGTCAGTGTGTGTCTAACAGTTGTCCCTTGCCATTTGCAGGTGACTCTGGTTACCCCAACCTGTCATGGCTACTGACCCCAGTGAGGAATCCCAGGACAAGGGCAGAGGAACGCTACAATGAGGCCCATGGGCGAACTCAGCGGATTATAGAGCGGACCTTCGGCCTCCTGAAGGCCAGGTTCAGGTGCCTCTATATGACAGGTGGATCCCTATTCTACTCACCAAAGAAGGTGTGCCAGATCATCGTGGCCTGCTGTATGCCTTTTCTGCAGGAGGATGGTCCAGATGGCGGTGTTGTTGCAGCTGTGGAGCCTGTGGACAGTGAAGACGAGGAAGCAGAAGAAGAGGACATTGACAACAGGAACTCAGTGATCCTGCAATATTTCCAGTGAGACACAGGTAAGAATACAAACCTGCTTACTACATGTACTTTAACACTACTACCTCTCAACTGTCGGTCGTTTTCACCCAGTGTATGGTCACTGAGTTTTCACTTTCCCTTATGATTTCACAGATGTGGGTCCCACTGTGTGACATCTGCTTTGTTTCCTCATGGACTAGAGCTGTGTGACATAGGTATGTTGACATTACATTTGAAAGAGCACTTTGACACTGTAATTGCTAATACGCTATTTTGAAATCACAGACTGACTCCAGATTGTTTTGTGCTTCAAGGGTGTTTATTTAAGTGCTCAATATTGGAGAGGGTTGTAAAATGGTGAGGGGTGATGGTGGAGGAAGGTCCATGGCAGAGTCCAGTCTATTAGTCTCACAGGTGCATTGCCCAAATGGGCATAGGAAGTGGAGCTATGGCAGTTTGAGGATGGACAGGGTGACAAAGTGGGACAGATGGATGACATTCAGGGTGGTCTCATTTCTTGGCGAGGGTCTTGGCATCATTCTCTGTCTTTGTCCTGGATCTCAGGGACCGTTTGCGGGGTGGTTCACCCTCTGCAGGGGGTGGGGTGCTGGTGTGGTGGTCCTGCGGCGGTGCCTCCTGACCACTAGCGCCGGCGGAGATGGTGGGCAGTTCATCGTCCAGGCTAGTGTCAGGGGCCCCTTGTTGTGCCAGTGTCCCTCCTGGTGTTCCTTCAGCACCCTCCCTGAAGCCCAAATACTGTTCCTCCTGCAGGCGCTGGGTCTCCTACAATTTGGCCAGTACCGTTGCCATCGTCTCCTGGGAACGGTGGTAGGCTCCCATGATGTTGGAGAGGGCCTCGTGGAGAGTGGGTCCCTTGGCCTGTCCTCCCCCTGTCACACAGCAGTCCTCCCAGTTCCCCTGTGTTCCTGGGCCTCCGTCCCCTGGACCGTGTGCCCACTGCCACTGCCCCCAGGTCCCTGTTGTTGTTGGGGTGGTGGGTTAGCCTGGGTTCCCTGTAGTGGTGGACACACTGCTGATTGACGTGTCCTGGGGACAGAGGTGTGGGCCCGCTGGGTGGGTGCTGTGCTGGTGTTTCGAGAGGGGGGAAGCTCTGTGGTGGCCTGTGACTGTGTCAGGGGAACCGACTGTCCAGAGGTCCCCGATGGGCCGGGCTGGTCCTCTAGATCCAGCTGGGCAGAGCTGCTGTCATCACTGTGGGCCTCTTCTGTTGGTGGTGTGGACATCTGTGGACCCTCCTGTCCGGTGATGTTGGGTAGGGGTCCAGCAGGGGTATAAAAGGATGTTTATTACATCTGTGTGTGGCATGGTGTGCAATGGGTGGGTGACCGGGCACACCAGTGCTTGCATTCTTGTGTAGGACCTTGTGTGATAATTGTTTAGGGGTGTGTGTGGGTATGTGCAGTGGCCATGCATTGGTGATGGCTGTCCATGCTTTGTAGTTGCATGTAGGGCTTGGTGTTGGGATGTGTGTGTTGTGATAGTGGGACATTTGTGAGGAGTTGGAGTGATGGGGGTGAGGGTGGGGGTATGTGATAGCATGCAGGTAGGGTGGGGGATGTAATAGTTAAGATTTGACTTACCAGAGTCCATTCCTCCATCTACTCCTGCAAGGCCCTCAGGATGCAGAATCGCCAAGACCTGCTCCTCCCATGTTGTTAGTTGTGGGGGAGGAGGCGGGGGTCCTCCGCCAGTCCACTGAACCGCAAGGTGGTGTCTTGAGACCACGGAACGCACCTTCCTCCGTAGGTCGTTCCACCTCTTCCTGATGTCATCCCTATTTCTTGAGTGCTGTCCCACTGCATTGACCCTGTCCACTATTCTTCGCCATAGCTCCATCTTCCTAGCTATAGAGGTGTGCTGCACCTGTGATCCGAATAGCTGTGGCTCTACTTGGACAATTTCCTCCACCATGACCCTGAGCTCCTCCTCAGAGATCCTGGGGTGTCTTTGCCGTGCCATGGGGTGGTGTGGGTGATGTGTGGGGTGGTGTGTGTAGTGATAAGTGGGGTGATATGTAGTGGTGTGTTGTGTGAGGTGCGTGGAAGTTATGTGGGTGATGGTATTGCGTGCCTGTGGATGCTTGGTAGTTGTTTGTAGTGTCTCTCTCTGGCCTTCTCTCTGTAATTTTGTCGTAGGGGTTTGTGGGTGATGTGGGTGTGTGTTTTATATTGTATTGAGTGTGTGGGAGTGGTGTGTGTATGTGTATCAGGTGTGTGTATTTTGAATTGTCCAATGTGGCTGTGCTTTGTATATGTGTGTGTATTTTGAGCGCGGCGGTGTGTACTGCCAACGGAATACCGCGGTTGAAAGACCGCCGCGTGTATTCGTGGTTCGTGATAGTGTGGGCGTATTTCTGTTGCTGTGACGGTGGAGGTTTTGTTTTCGCCAGTTTATCACTGACCTTTGGTGTGGCGGACTTGTGTGGGTGTCTGAATTTTGGCGGATTCTCAGCAGTGGGTCATAATGAGAGTGACGGAATTCCGCTGCCTCGGCGGTGTGTTGGCGGTCTTCTGCACGACGGTAAGCGGCTTTTACCACCAACGTTGTAATGAGGGCCTATGTCTTTTTCCCTGTACAGTCAGTTGTGCTAGAATTCGAAAATGTTTGACATAGCGATTTGTGCAAGAACATACTGAAGGGATTGTCAATTTGCCCAAGAGGTCCCCTTCGTTTTTTCTTAGACACTTTAGTTTTCCTGTGAATTTTCCAAAGCAATCGCTATCTTTTTCCTTGTCATAAATTTTGAATCAATTTTACCTTTGGGTTTCTTTTGACATTCCTTTACGAAATGACCCTTTTTTCCACAAGACAGACACTGTCCATTTCTTCACCACATGTCTTTCTCCTCTTTGGTCGATGATTGGCGAACAGTTCCGATATCCATTGGTTCTATAATAGGATCTGAGGACAACTGAAGGTGTCTGGACTTTTCCATTCGCCAGTTGGGTTTTTCCCATTTTTTCCTTGCCCTTTTTCTTTCTGAGAGTCTATGATCTAGCCGCAGGGTTAGATTAATTAAATCAGTACAAGTTTCCGGTTGCGGTTCAGCTTGGGCCAATACGTCTTTCAGTTCGTCTTTTAGCCCTTGATAAAATACTGCTGACCTTTTTTACTCTGGCCAAGCGGTTTCTACTACTAACCGGTTGAAGTGTGACAAATACGCTATCAAGTCTTTGTTTCCTTGGCGTAGTTCTAGTGACTCTTTGTCAGCAGACATAGTTATTGCTCACCTGTCAAATTCTTTTACAAAACGACGCCAATTATACAAAAGGGGACTGTCTAATCAGACTAAAGGCACTGCCCAAGTAGCTGCATCACCATTCAGATAGGATATAAGGAATGCAATTCTAGATTGTGCGTCTGGAAGGGCACTGACGACACGTAAAATGTAGTTCCACCTGTGTGAGAAAAACTTGAACCTTATTGGGGTCCCCAGAAAACCTTTCTGGTGCAGCTAGAGGAATCTTTGTCGGCACGTTCACAGCTATGTTAGTAGGTGTGGAAAGCGTAGGACGAAACTCAGATTCAGGGCCATCCACCTTACTCTGTAACTGGGTTACTTTGTTAACTAAATCGGCTGTAACATTTTTTGAGTCTGTCAGATCTCTTTGCATTTGAGTGCCTACTTGCATAAAGGAGTCTATGGTGGCCATTTTGCGCAGCTCGCGTACAGACCAAGAGGAAAGTATAAACTTGTGGGATCACTACTCTGTCACAGTGCCCTTTCCTCAGGATCTTCACGCTGTTGAACAAAACGCCCACCTCCCGGCGTCGCCAACTCAGAAAGCTATCCGAGCACACAGTTATGATGAAGCCAGGTGGGGGGAAGGGAATTAGGGCAGGGAACTGCAGGGCGAGAGATCTGAAAAGAAACGGTTAGAACAAATATGCATATACTCATTCATAACAGTATAAACTCACCAATAGACTCTTGAATAAAGGCGTCTCCGTGGTATCAGATTGAGACCCTTTGTGAATTGGACGTAGCCCCTTCTTTGAATCATGGAACAAGAACAAACTGTAACCTCTGAACCTAGAGATGGCAATATCTTTGGACTATGGTCATACTCTGAATATCAATCATGTAACAATTATGCATTCATAACATAAACGTTTGATCTCGGCCTAGAAATTCTCAAAGACTTAAATATGTATCTCACATATTATGCTTCCCCAAAAACAATGAAACTATAATTTGCTTATCTCCAAAACGTTTTCACATTTACTACTAAGGCCTGAAAGTTTTACTCATTGAACTTGAAGCGCTTTGTTCGTTGGGCAGAAGCGCCTTGTTTGTTGTTCATGAAGCACTTTGATCATCATACATGAAGCGCTTTGTTCATTATGCCAGAGAGCGCTTTTACTAGCTTTGTCTGAAGCGCTACGCTCGTTGTGCTAAGGGGCGCTTTACTCATGTGGCCTGAAGCGTTTTGATCCTCGTGTCAAGACCGCTTTACTCATGTGGCCTGAAACGCTTTGATTGTTGTGCCAATGGCGCTTTACTCTTGTGACCTGAAGCGCTTTGCTCGTTGTGCTAAGTGGGCGCTTTACTCATGTGGCATGAAGCGCTTTGACCGTAGTGCCAAGGTCGCTTTACTCGTATGGCCTGAAACGCTTTTGATTGTCGTGCCAAGGGCGCTTTACTTGTGTGGCCTAAAGCGCCTTTGATTGTTGTGCCAAGGGCGCTTTACTCGTGTGGACTGAAGCACATTGATTATTGTGCCAAGGTCGCTTTACACGTGTGGACTGAAGCGCTTTGCTCGTTGTGCTAAGGGGCGCTTTACTCATGTGGTCCGCAGCGCTTTGATAGTCGCACCATGGCCGCTTTACTCGTTTGGCCTGAAGCGCTTTTATCGTCGTGCCAGGAGCACTTTACTCTTTGGACTAAAAGTGCTTTGCTCGTTGTGCTAAGGGGCGCTTTATTTTTGAAAGTAACAACTCCCTTCCCGATTAGGCTCATCAAGACCTTACCGCTATGAGTACAACCTACTTGTATCTGAATTCACCATGGAAACAAGGATACTCCGATTTGCTGCCAATCTGCCATGCAGGAAATCTGCTCTTCTTCAGAGGAACCCCCACAGGTCTGACTGCATCGAAGTCTTCAAAATAGTGAGCAATGTGCTTGGGTGTGGCTGGGCTTTATAGGCCTGCCACACCCCAAGATAGCCGCTGCCTCTAGAAACCCAGGAATTGTAGTCCATTCATAGAATAGCACTAAGTGCATCTTGTCTACCAATGTCCTGACCCTGCAGCTACATGAGCTTTACCACAGGGCAGGCAACGCTGATAACCACTTCTAGAACAAGAGGGGATGACAAGTGGTGTGCATGAAGCACCACAAATACACGAAGTGGAGTTTCGGGCGGGACCTGGACCGCGCACAGCCTTATTCCCGACACTAGGTTAGTTGACAGCTCCCTTGTGCATTTCACTCAGACATCCCCAAACACAGGATGCTCAGTCACTCCTGAACACATCTGCATACTGAATGGTTCTTCCTGGGCTGGGAGGGTGGAGGGCCTGACACCTACAGTCGAAAGGACTGCCAAACCCCCTACTGGGACCCTGGCAGACAGGATGGACCCGGTGCACTTCTAAGCCACTCTTTGAAGTCTCCCCCACTTCAAAGGCACATTTGGGTATTTAAACTGGGCCTCTGACCCTACCAACTCAGACACTTCTGGACAAGATACCACTGGTGAAGAAACTCTGAACCAGACCCTGCAACCTGCCAAGAGGAACTGACTGGCTGCCCAAAGGACTCACTTGACTGCTTTTCTGCAAAGGACTGCTGCCCTGCTGTTACCCTGATGCCTTTCTGCCATCTGGCTCTGCTGAGAAGTGCTCTCCAAAGGCTTGGCTAGAGCTTGTCTCCTGTTCCTTGAAGTCTCAGGGGCAAAAATACTTACTACTACAAAGAACTCCTTGTGCGGCGAAAATGCGACGCACGGCGTGCCAGAAACAACGCACAGCCTGCATCACGGTGAGAAAATCACTGCATGCCAAACCGGAACGGCGCAGCCCGACACCTCAAGTGGAGAGTGGTGCAGCGCCAGCGTTGCAACCGGAACTTCGACGCACGGTCCACTGGATCAACGCATACCCAAGCCAGAACAACGCAGCCTGACCTCCTGCAAGAGGAATCAACGCACCGCCTGCAGTGCAACAGAAATTTCCCCGCATCGCCCACCGGATCGACACAGCTACTGTGACTCTGTCCTGCACACCCAAGATTTCTCTGCATCGTCCCCAGGGCGTCCAAATACACCGCAACCCGAAGAGGATTCAAGTCAGCGTGCCAGAAATCAACGCAAAGCCTCCTCTGCATTGAAAATTATCGATGCATTATCTATGTGCGCCCGGAGAAACCAACGCACACCTCCCCGTTTCCCATGCATCTCCTCCTCTGTGGTCCCTTGTTGAGAATTGGAACACAAACCAGGTACTTTGTGCTTGTAAGAGACACTTGTTGCTTTTTAAAGAATGAAGACTCTTTTTTATCATTTTCTGAAGTGACATCTCAACGTGTACTTATCAAATCTTGATTGTTTCGACCTGCAATTAATCAGATAAATATTCTATATTTTTTTAAACACTGTGTGGTGTATTTCTGTGGTGTTATACTGTGTTATTGCATGATTTATTGCTCAAATACTTTACACATTGCCTTCTAAGTTAATCCTGGCTGCTCAGTGCCAAACTACCACTGGGTGGGCACAGGATATTGGGTTGTGTATGACTTACCCTGACTAGAGTGCGGGTCCTTGCTTGGGCAGGGGGTAACCTGACTGCCAACCAAAGACCCCATTTCTAACAACGCCCAACACAAGAAACAAGTCCACTGCCTACATGAGCAAAGTCGCTAACTGGTTGAAAGTCAACAGTCTCAACAAGATAAAAACAGAAGTATGATTTCTGACAAAAGCACCTTATGAGGGGGCTCTCCAATAGGTGAAAAATTTAACTCGATCCACACTCAAAACCCACGCCAGGATCCTCAAAATGATCAGCAACAGAAAACTGGACATGACCGCACAAGTCACCACTGTCACTGCATCCTGCTTCTGAAGGTGCTTAGGAAGATCTTCAAATGGCTCCCAATCAAACTATCCCTGCATCCCAATTGGAATTATGGAAACATTTGCTATGCTGTGTTCACAAAGCAACTTCCTCAACCTCCCACACAGAACTTCACACTTCAGGAAACTCCACTGGCTCCTGATGCACAAACGGACTCAATTCAAACTCTTCACACACACATTCAACACATTGCACAACTCAGGCCCCACCTACCTGAAGAGTCACATCTCCTCCCACCAAGCACCCAGACACTGGCGTTCCTCAGGACTCCTACTCGCACCCATACTATATAGACTGAACCAGATCAGAAGGATGGTATTTTTCTTACATTGCTCCTAAAGCTTGAAACAGCTTCCGACTCCACATCACCAACTACTCCTCTTCTTAAATTCCGCAAGAAGTGAAAAACCTAGCTTTGTAATAAACCAACCTACCAAATGCATAGCTAAGCAGTCACACCTGCTCAATGCCAGGGTGCACTTGCAGCTTATAGTGTGTTTTACCAATACACATAAGATAACATAACAACAGAGAAAAATCAGTTGCACCTGTCATTAAAGAACTTGGGTACTCTGTACCTGAGTTCTGAAAAATAGATTCAAAAGAGCCAGAAGGGGCATGAGTTGCATTCTCTGAAGCCTAAGGTCAGGTAGATGACTCTTCCAAAGAACTAGATTATGGCCCTCATTGCAACATTGGCGGTAAGTGCTTCTTTCTACCATGCTGACTGCCGCCAACATACTGTGACTGCAGCGGTATGCCGCTACCCGTATTATGACCCACACATAGAAATCCACCACCATACAGACACCCACACAAGTCCGCCAGCCCAAAGGTCAGTGATAAACTTGCGGTGCCAAAACCCACACAGTTTCGCCAACAGAAATACGCCCACGGCATCATGACCCGCGCTCAAAATACACACATACTAACAAAACAGCACCACATTGGACAATTCAAACTATGCACACCTGACACACATACACTCACCATACCCACAACACTATAAAAGACACACCCACAACCTTTCACAACCCAAACATTTTGGCAAGTGAGAGAGAGACAAGCCAGGAGCAACCACTGAATCTGAGCCACAAAACACCATCGCCCATACATCATCCATGCACCTCACAGCACACACCCCAACACATCATCCCACACACCCTCACACATAGCACTCACACTACACCCGTGGCACCACAAAGACACCCCAGGTTCTCAGAGGAAGAGCTAAGGGTCATGGTGGAGGAAATCATCCGGGTAGAGCCACAGCTATTCGGATCACAGGTGCAGCAGACATCTATTGCAAGGAAGATGGAGCTATAGCAGAGACTCGTGGACAGGGTCAGCGCCGTGGGACGGCACCCCAGAACAAGGGATGACATCAGGAAGAGGTGGAATGATCTACGGGGGAAGGTGCGTTCCTTGGTTGCAAGACACCAGGTAGCTGTACAGAGGACTGGCGGTGGACCCCCACCTGCTCCCCCCCCATAACTAACAACATGGGAGGAGCAAGTCTTGGCAATCAAGCATCCTGAGGGCCTGGTAGGAGTAGCAGGAGGACTAGATTCTGGTAAGTAAAATATTTACTACTTTATCCCCCACCCTACCTGCATGCCATCACAAACAACAACCCCTACCCTCACCCCCATCACCCTACCACCTCACATATACCCCACCATCACAACCCACCCATCCCAAAACCAAGCCCTGCATGCAACAACAATGCATGGACCCCCATCATAGACCTGCATGGACACTCAATACCACAGCATGCACTCTAGTGACAATCACTTAGCCAAACCAAGCACAACTCACACAAGCCAAAGCTGCCTTGCTAATAACAACCATAGAGGGAAACATATCCATGCACAAGATGACACACGCAGATACAAGAACACTGCATTTACATCCCCACAGGACCCCCACTCAACATCACCGGAGAAGAGATGCCAGCCATATCCAGTCCCCCCTGAAGAGGCCCACAGTGATGACAGCAGCACTGGACGCCTGGATCAGGATGACCAACCTGGCCCATCAGGGAGCTCTGGACAGTTGGTGGCCCAGCCACAGTCCCAACCCACCACAGAGCCTCCCCCCACAGGAAATGCCAGCACAGCACCCACCCAGCATGCCCATACCTCTGTCCCCAGGACACATCAATCAGCAGTGTGACCACCACTACAGGGACCCCAGGCAAGCCCACAAACACAGGATGATCAGGGACCTAGGGTCAGTGGCAGTGGGCAGAGGCTCAGGACAACAGGGAAGCTTGGAGGACTGCTGTGCGACAGGGGGAGGACAGGCCCAGGGAACCGACCCTCCACAAGGCACTCACCAACATCCTGGGAGTTTACCCCCATTCCAAGGAGACCATGGGCCAGATGCTGGCCTAGCTGCAGGAAACCCAGCGGCTGCAGGCGGGATATTAGCCAAACTGAAGAACAGCCCTCCACCTCCGCCGGCGCTAGTGGACAGGAGGCCCCGCCAAAGGACCAACAGGCCACCAGCACCCCACCCCCTGCAGAAGGAGAACCACACCGCAAACGGTCCCTGCAATCCAGGCAGCAGCCAGAGAACATTGCCAAGACCCCCACCAGGAAATAAGACTCTCCTGATTGTCACCCTTCTGTACCACTCTGTCACCCTGTCCACCTTGAACTGTCATTGCTCCACTTCCTATGCCCCCTTAGGCAATGCACCTGTGATACAAATAGACTGGACTCTACCCTGGACTTTCCTCCATCAGCAACCCAGCTCATTGCAATACCCCCTACACTTTTTGGCACAGAAATAAACACCCTTGGAACACATTTAAGTATGGAGTCTGTGAATTCTATGACAAATGTATTCATTTCACAAACTGTAAACATAAAAAATCTAATGTACTGTAATATTTACATAGATATGACCTGCAGTGGGCAGCAGTAAACACACCAGGAGCCAGAGTGGGGCACAGAGATATGAAAATAGAGATGCCAAAGGGTACAGTAAGTGGCCATAGAAATAGGGAAATCAGGCTTCCATGTTCAATGTCAAACACAAAACTGCAGTTGAAGGTGAAGTTACAGTGTCTTACCTGTGTGTCACTGGAAGTACTGTTGAATTAGAATACTTCTGTTGTCCACATCTTCGACATCTGCCTCCTCTTTGTCACTGTCCACAGGCTCCACCGCTGCCACACAACCATCCCCATGCTCATCCTCCTGCAGAAAAGGCACCTGGCGTCTCAAGGCCAGGTTGTGCAACAGGCAACATGCAACGATGATCTGGCACACCTTCTTGGATGAGTGGTACAGGGATTCACCTGTCAGATGGAGGCACCAGAATCTGGCCTTCAGGAGGCCAAAGGTTCTCTCAATGATCCTCCTTGTTCGCCCATGTGCCTCATTGTAACATTTCTCTGCCCTTGTCCTGGCATTCGTCACTGGGGTCAGTAGCCATGAAAGGTTGGGGTAGCCAGAGTCACCTGCAAATATTTGAGGGATACCTGTTAGCCACACATTCACCCTTAGGGCCAAACCCACACCCATATACCTACATCAACTGGTTGGGGACCATGGGCTCACCTATTAGCCACACCCTGTGCCTCTGGAGTTGAGACATCACATATGGAATGCTGCTATTCCTCAAGATAAAGCCATCATGCACAGAGCCAGGATACTTGGCATTGACATGGGAGATGTACTGGTCTGCCAAACACACCATTTGCACATTTAGAGAGTGAAAGCTTTTCCTATTTCTGAACACTTGTTTATTTCTCCGGGGAGGGGGGACAAATGCAATATGTGTACCATCAATGGCACCAATGGTGTTGGGGATATGTCCCAGTGCATAAAAGTCAGCCTTTACTGTGGCCAAATCCTCCACCTGGGAGAATACGATGTAGCTGCACATGTGTTTCAGCAGGGCAGACAACACTCTGGTCAGCACGATTGGGAACATTGACTGAGACATCCCTGATGCCATGGCCAACTGTTGCTTGGAAGGAACCACTTGCCAAGAAATGGAGCATTGACAGCACCTGCACTAGAGGGGGGATACCTGTGGGGTGGCGGATAGCTGAAATCAGGTCTGGCTCCAATTGGGCACACAGTTCTTGGATTGTGGCCCGATCAAGTCTGTAGGTCAGGATAATGTACCTGTCCTCCATTGTCACCAGGTCCATCAGGGGTCTGTACACGGGGATATCTCCATCTCCTACTCGTCCTCAGCGGTTGAACTCTAGGGTAGAAAACGGTGAGCAGAAGTTCTTCTTCACACATATGCCAATATTAATATGCATTTCTTCCTTTACAGAAACAGTATGTGAACTTGTGACTTAGTTGATGTGCCAATGTCTGCTGTGACGCAGTTAGGTGCCATGGCCTGTGCCCCCCTGAAATGGCGGCTGCCTGACCTGTGAGGAGAGACAAGTAGAAATTAGGTAATTCTGCTGGTGTTGTGTGCCATTGCGGTCGACGACCGCCGCGCAAGATTGCATTGGTTATCATTGGGCCTTTTGGGTTCCAGGAGCCAATGGCAATGTACGCCGGCGGTGATAGTACGCACCGCCGCGGACGTGACTGCCATTTTTTATCAGTTCACTCACTTGCTACCTGACCTTCAACAGGAGAGGACCTACACTGCAAGTGCTGCTGTGACCTGTGCCTGGAAGCGACAATGGCTCAAGTGTCTGGGGAAAGGGCCCCTGCTTTCAATTCCAAGGGGTTGGAGAGACTAGTGGTTGGGGTCCTACCCCAGTACACTTTAATCTGTGGACCTCCAGACAGACGGGTGAGTACACTGTGAGCATGATGTGTGGGCCATGAATGTAGGGATTGCTGTGTGTGTAAACCTTGTGTGGGGGGGGGCTGAGGGGTCCTGGGCAGAGTGCTGTATGTATGGTGGTCAATGTATGTACGTAAGGGGATGGGAGGAATATGGTGGGCCATGAGTATGACAGTCTGGACGGTATGACTAATCCTTTTTCTGCCGTTTTTTTCTGCAAGTCAGCCCCCATCAGAAAAAGAGTATTTGGCTGCCATCGCCAAGGAGGTGCGAACCCTGGGGGTCTTTGACATGCGGAGCACCCACTGCTGCAAATGTTGGAAGGACCTGCGCCGCTGGTGCAAGGAAGACGGCAGAGGCCCAGTTGGGGCTTGTGAGAAAGTAGCCTCTTTCTAGCCTTGTTACCCCCACTTTTGGCCTGTTTGTGAGTATATGTCAGGGTGTTTTCACTGTCTCACTGGGATCCTACTAGGCAGGGACCAGTGCTCATAGTGAAAACCCTATGTTGTCAGTATGCTGGTTATGTGTCACTGGGACCCTGCTAGCCAGGATCCCAGTGCTCATAAGGTTGTGGCCTATATGTATGTGTTCCCTGTGTGATGCCTAACTGTCTCACTGAGGCTCTGCTTACCAGAACCTCAGTGGTTATGCTCTCTCTGCTTTCCAAATTTGTCACTAACAGGCTAGTGACTAAATTTACCAATTCACATAGGCACACTGGTACACCCATATAATTCCCAGGGTATTGGGGTTCCAGGAGATCCCTATGGGCTGCAGCATTTCTTTTGCCACCCATAGGGAGCTCTGACAATTCTTACACAGGCCTGCCAGTGCAGCCTGAGTGAAATAACGTCCACGTTATTTCACAGCCATTTACCACTGCACTTAAGTAACTTATAAGTCACCTATATGTCTAACCTTCACCTAGTGAAGGTTGGGTGCAAAGTTACTTAGTGTGTGGGCACACTGGCACTAGCCAAGGTGCCCCCACATCGTTCAGGGCAAATTCCCCGGACTTTGTGAGTGCGGGGACACCATTACACGTGTGCACTGTACATAGGTCACTACCTATGTACAGCGTCACAATGGTAACTCCAGTAATGGCCATGTAACATGTCTAAGATCATGGAACATTGGGGGGACAATTCCATGATCCCCCGGGTCTCTAGCACAGAAGCCGGGTACTGCCAAACTGCCTTTCTGGGGTCTCCACTGCAGCTGCTGCCAACCCCTCAGACAGGTTTCTGCCCTCCTGGGGTCCAGGCAGCCCTGGCCCAGGAAGGCATTACAAAGGATTTCCTCTGAGAGAGGGTGTCACATCCTCTCCCATTGGAAATAGGTGTGAAGGCTGTGGAGAAGTAGCCTCCCCCAGCCTCTGCAAATGCTTTGTTGGGCACATATGGTGCCCATCTCTGCATAAGCCAGTCTACACCGGTTCAGGGATCCCCCAGCCCTTCTCTGGCATGAAATTGGACAAAGGAAAGGGGAGTGACCACTCCCCTGACCTGCACCTCCCTGGGGAGGTGCCCAGAGCTCCTCCAGTGTGTCCCAGACCTCTGCCATCTTGGAAACAGAGGTGTCTGTGGCACACTGGACTGCTCTGAGTGGCCAGTGCCAGCAGGTGACGTCAGAGGCTCCTTCTGATAAGCTCTTACCTCTCTTGGTAGCCAATCCTCCTTCCTAGGAAGCCAAACCTCCTTTTCTGGCTATTTAGGGTCTCTGCTTTGGGAATCTCACCAGATAACGAATGCAAGAGCTCATCAGAGTTCCTCTGCATCTCCCTCTTCACCTTCTGCCAAAGGATCGACCGCTGACTGCTCAGGACGCCTGCAAAACCGCAACAAAGTAGCAAGACGACTACTAGCAACCTTGTATCGCTTCATCCTGCCGCCTTTCTCGACTGTTTCCAGGTGGTGCATGCTCTGGGGGTAGCCTGCCTCCTCTCTGCACCAGGAGCTCTGAAGAAATCTCCCGTGGGTCGATGGAATCTTCCCCCTGCATGTCTCCTAGTTCAACCTAAGCTGCTTTGCCATAGCTACCTTCTATCAGCCTAAGCTGCTAGAAACACCTCTTCTACACTAATAAGGGATATCTGGACCTGGCACAAGGTGTAAGTACCTCTGGTACCCACTACAAGCCAAGCCAGCCTCCTACAGGGCTTGCCTCCCAACGAGGAAGGGGTGCCCGTCGTACCCTGACCCCCCTGATGTTCTGCATCCTGTCGGTGGCCTATCTGGAGTTGGATGGGTGCTTGAAGGCATCACAGCAGCCACAAGAGGGTGAGTACAGATTCAGAATCATGACTTTGCACACGTTAAGGTTTTACCTGGGTGGGGGATGTGGGCTGTGGTTGCCCCGAGTCCAGGGTAGGGGATGTGAACATGGTAGGTTAGGTTCAATGATGGGCAAGCTCAGATGCACTCCAACCCCGATGGTGTTAGTGGGCATCTACTACTGAGCAGGGTCCTGTTTGTTTTCAGGTGTGTAGCTAATGGTGTTAGGCATTGTACCCCATGGGCTGGTGACTAGCATTGCAACTGGTAGTGCATGCCCTAGTGCATAGGGCTGTTCCCTGTGTGTTGTGTACGCCAACGGTAGTGTTGTTGCTGGCATTGACCGAGTGTATCCTCTGTCTCTCCCTCCACTTTCTGTTTTGTCACCCTGTCCTTGTGTGCATTCGCATCATCTGGCGGAGGAGCAGAGGCACCTGCGACGGAGGGAGCTGCATCCCACATGGGCCAGGAGGCCGAATTCACTGATGGTGAGGGCACCAGTGGGAAGGAGGGCGAGGGGAGCACCACAATGGAAATAGGATGGGACACTACTGACAGCGACTCCTTCTCCGATGGAAGCTCCCTGGTGGTGGCGGACACCTCTGTGCCCACCCCAACAACAGGTACAGCCACCACCCCGTACCAGCACCGCCCTCCCAGCAGCCCCTCAGCGTGTTTCCCATGCGCGCTCACTACGGAGGATGGGCATCTCGTTCGCCCCAGGCACCTCAGGCCCTGCCCCAGTCAGCACTGCTGCCCTCAGTGAGGAGGCTATTGACCTCCTGAGATCCCTCTCTGTTGGGCAGTCAACCATACTGAATGCCATCCAGGGTTTAGCAGGGCATTTGCAACAAACAAATGCATACTGGAGGGCATTCACTCTGGCGTGGCAGCCCAACAGAGAGAATTTCAGGCTCTGGCCTCCGCACTGATGGCAGCCATTGTCGCTGTCTCCAGCCTCCCCCCTCAAACTTCATCTACCCAGTCCCACTCCCCTCAACCCCAGCCTATCCCAAGCACACCTTCAGACCAGCAATCACCCAAATCAACACACAGAAGTTGCTCAGGCAAATACAAGCACCACAACTGATCTCACAGGCACTCACACAAGCACCATCCCCATGCAGCCACACCAACATCCGCTGCCTCCACTGTGTCCCCCTCCTCCTCGTCCTCCACCTCCCTCCCAGTAGCGTCTCCACTCACACCTGCATGCACTACCTCCATCACCAGCACGCCTATCACTACACCCCCCTCACTGGCAGTCGCCACCCCATCATCCATGCACACATCCCCTATGTCCTCCCCCGCTGTGTCTGTGACCCCTCCTCCCAATGTACACAAACGAATGCAAACACACACCCAACAGCCATCCACCTCACAACAGCATCTAGCCCATGCACCTGCACCCAAACACAGCAGACTGACACCTCCTACAACCACTCCCTTTTCCTCCACTCCCAAACCTTCACCCTGTTCCCGCCCCAGTGTCCCTAAGAAACTTTTCCTTGCCACCCTTGACCTATTCCCTACCTCTCCTTCCCACCCCCCTCCCCTGTCCTTCACCTCGGGCCAGGGTGGCCAGACCTCAGCCCAGCACCTCAGCCACCCAGTCCACGGCCACTGTGGTCTCTGCAGCTGTGAGAGGCTCCACGAAGGCACCCGTCAGCCCAGCCAGTGTGCCAGCACCACCTGCCAAGGCCAAGAAGGGTCTACCACGAGGCAAGGGCAAGAAGGGGACACCAGCCAGCAAGGGGAAGGAGGTACAACCAGCCAGCAAGGGCAGGAAGGGGCACAGAACACCAGCCATGGCACTTCAGCCATCCAAGGCTGTAGGTGACGGCCTGGAGGCTACCGCCACCTGCACCGCGGCCAGCACCGCCACCTGCACCGCGGCCAGCACCGCCACCTGCATCGCGGGTAGCACAGCCACCTGCCCCGCTGCCAGCAGCACCACTGTCAGCAGCAGCAGCCCCAGTGGGCAGCCGTCCGAGGCTGCAGGTGAAGGCTGGAGGCTACCACCACCACTGCCTTGGTGCTGCTGGCGGTGGGGCAGGTGGCGGAGCTGCCCCTGGTGCAGGTGGTGATGCTGGCCGTGGTGCAGGTGGCGGTGCAGGCAGCGCTACTGGCATCCACTCAGCAGCCATCACTGCCAGAGAGCAGTGTGTAGTGGTGACTACATGGCCTGCAGTGCGTCCTGGACCCTGCAGCACCTGTCGGTGTGACACACAGGTGAGAGACTGTGACCTTGCACCATCCAGGATGAAGCTAAGTGGGCACCATGTCCCCTCCAGAACCAGTGAAAGAAGCCATCCACTCAGCCCCTCCTTGCCAGGATGAAGCACACTGGGCACAAAGCCCCCTCCAGAACCAGTGGAAGAAGCCATCCACCCAGCCCTTCCTTGCCAGGATGAAGCACACTGGGCACAAAGCCCCCTCCAGAACCAGTGGAAGAAGCCATCCACTCAGCCCCTCCTTGCCAGGATGAAGCACACTAGGCACAAAGCCCCCTCCAGAACCAGTGGAAAACTGGCACTCACTTGAGAGAATGTGGCTTTGCACTCCCCAGGATCAAGCAGTGGGCAAACTACCCACTTGAGAGACTCTGGCTTTGCACTCCCCAGGACAAAGCAGTGGGCAAGCCACCCACTAGAAAGACCCTTGCCCTCCTCAGGACCAAGCAGTGGGCAAACCACCCACTTGAGAGATTGGCCTTACACTCCCCAGGACCAAGCAGTGGGCATGGAGCCCCCTCCAGGACAGTGGTGGTATACCATCTTCCGTCTGAGGTGCCCCCCCATTACCCGTCTCCCTGAGGTGCCTGTGTGTTTTCGACCTGATGCCCCTGCAGTGTTCTCTCCGTATTGAGGCAGGAGTCAAGTGTGGCCTTGGCCTATGTGTTTTGGGCCAGTGGGCCACAGAAATTGTGGAGTGGGCATTGTCCCTCATTTTGCATATGTTGTGTATTTTGTACATACTGTTTATTTCTTTATGATCGTATTTCTCAAATTTCTAATATTACACTCATTTTACTCCATTCCTTTTGTCCTTGCATTATTCCTGCGGGTTAAGGGGTGTATATGTAATGTTGTTGCATGTGTTTGTATGTATGGTGTTGGGGGTGAGGGTGGGGGTGGGAGTGTTGTGTGTTGCATGTGTGTGTCACTCTCTTTTTCCTCCCCAGGTCCCCTGTGTGCTAGGTGCAGTACTCACTGTGGTCGTCTTCGCCGGCGTTCATGCTCCTGGTTTATGAGATGATAGACCAGCATGGGGAAAACCTGCAGTTCGGGCTCCATGGCGACCTGGTTCTTCCTTGAGTGTCGAGAGGTGAGTCGTTTCCTTTCAATGTTCTGTTTCCGCCGTGCTTTTGATGGCGTTGGTACCGCCCCGGAAACGCTGGCTAATGGGCGTGTTATAATGCAGGGGATGGTACATTGTCTTCCGCCTGGCTGTTGGCGGTTACCGCTGCGGTGTTTGTTGCTACCGCTGTGGCGGTCAGAGTGGTAAAGTGGCTGCATGTGTTGGCGGTTTCCCCATGGTCATGATTCCAATTTTTTTACCGCTGGCCTGTTGCCGGTATTACTGATGCTTTATCACCGACCGCCAGGGTTGTAATGAGGCCCTATATGTTCTCACTGGGTTTATGATGACGGTTGTAGAGTTGTGTGATAGTGGTTGTGTGGAAGTTTGATGTATGTGCATATGTTGGTGGGTGTGGGTGTATGAATGTGGCTGTGTCATACAGACATAGGATTTGTTCAGTGCACTTCAAATAGTGAGTTGATTACTAAATGAATCAGAACAAGCAGAGGCTTTTATTGTCTTTCAGTTTAAAGTGAGTCACACTCTTTATTTCAAAATGTAGATGGATGGTCAACATTTTAATAGATTTTATGAAAAATATGTTTGAAAAATTAATAACATGGTTTATTTTTTAATTAATTTGGTTCAAATCAAATCAAATGAAATCATAAACATTTATAAAGCGCGCTACTCACCCGTGCGGGTCTCAAGGCGCTAGGGGGAAGGGGTTACTGCTGCTCAAAAAGCCAGGTCTTGAGTAGTCTCCGGAATGCGGAGTGGTCCTGGGTGGTCCTGAGGATGGTGGGGAGGGAGTTCCAAGTCTTGGCCGCCAGGTAGGAGAAGGACCTCCCACCCGCCGTGGAGCGGCGGACGCGAGGGACGGCGGCGAGAGCGAGGCTGGTGGAGCGAAGAAGACTTGTGGGAGTGTAGAAGCTGAGGCGGCGGTTGAGGTATTCGGGTCCCTTGTTGTGGAGGGCTTTGTGTGCGTGGGTGAGGAGTCGGAAGGTGATCCTTTTGCTGACGGGAAGCCAGTGCAGGTGTCTCAAGTGGACGGAGATGTGGCTGTTGCGGGGTATGTTGAGGATGAGGCGGGCGGAGGCGTTTAGAATTCGTTGCAGACGTTTCTGGAGTTTTGCGGTGGTTCCGGCGTATAGGGTGTTGCCGTAGTCCAGGCGGCTCGTGACGAGGGCGTGGGTCACGGTCTTTCTGGTGTCGGCGGGGATCCAACGGAAGATCTTTCGGAGCATGCGGAGGGTGAGGAAGCAGGAGGATGATACGGCGTTGACTTGTTTGGTCATGGTGAGAAGTGGGTCCAGGATGAAACCGAGGTTGCGTGCACGGTCTGAGGGGGTCGGTGGCGTGCCACCATGAGTCGTCCCAGGCAGTCGGGGTGTTTCCGAGGAGGAGGACTTCCGTTTTGTCTGAGTTCAGTTTCAGACGGCTGAGTTTCATCCAGTCTGCGACGTCTTTCATTCCATCTTGCAGGTTGGTCTTGGCGCTGGTGGGGTCCTTGGTGAGGGAAAGTATCAGCTGAGTGTCGTCGGCGTGGGAGGTGATGATGATGCTGTGTTTGCGTACGATGTCGGCGAGGGGGCTCATGTAGACATTGAAGAGAGTCGGGCTGAGCGAGGAGCCTTGTGGGACGCCGCAGATGATCTCGGTGGGGTCTGAGCGGAAAGGTGGGAGGTAGACTCTTTGGGAGCGGTTGGAGAGGAAGGAGGTGATCCAGTCTAGGGCCTGTCCTTGGATCCCGGTGGAGCGGAGGCGGGTTATTAGGGTGCGGTGGCAGACGGTGTCGAAGGCAGCCGAGAGATCGTGGAGGATGAGGGCAACTGTTTCTCCGTTGTCCATCAGGGTTCTGATGTCGTCTGTGACTGAGATGAGGGTGGTTTCTGTGCTGTGGTTGGCTCGGAATCCGGACTGAGAGGGGTCGAGAAGGTTGTTGTCTTCAAGGAAGTTGGTAAGCTGCTTGTTGACGGTCTTCGCTATGACTTTGGCAGGGAAGGGGAGGAGCGAGATGGGGCGGAAGTTCTTCAGGTCGCTTGGGTCCGCCGTAGGTTTCTTCAGTAGGGCTTTGACTTCAGCGTGTTTCCAGCTCTCGGGGAAGGTAGCAGACGAAAAGGAGCTGTTGATGATGGTCTGGAGGTGCGGGGCGGTGATGTCGTCGGCTTTGTTGAAGATGAAGTGTGGGCAGGGGTCCGAGGGGGCACCGGAGTGGATGGAGTTCATGGGGGCTTGTGGGTTCTGTGGTGGTCGGCTGGGTCCGGTGTCCGAAGCTGTCGTGTAGGTCGGTGATCTTACGATGGAAGAAGGTAGCGAGGGAGTTGCAAATGTCTTGTGAGGGAGTGATGGCGTTGGCGTTGGGGTTGGAGAGCTCTTTGACGATGTTGAAGAGTTCTCTGCTGTTGTGGCTGTTTTTGTCCAGTCTGTCTGTGAAGAAATTTCTTTTGGCGGCGCGGATCAGTTGGTGGTGTTCGCGGGTAGCGTTCTTGAGGGCAGTCATGTTATCTGCGGTGTGGTCCTTACGCCAGGCTTTCTCCCGAGTGCGGCAGTTTTTTTTTATTCCTTAAGGGTGTCAGTGAACCAGAGAGGTTTTTTGGAGTTGGTCTGTCTTGGGAGGCGTCTGAGGGGAGCTAGGTTGTCTGCTCAGTTGGTGATCCAATTCGTGAGGCTGAGGGCTGCGTCGTTGGGGTCGGAGGAGAAGGTTGGTTGGTTGTCGATGAGGGTGGAGAGAAGCTGTTCTTCGGGGATTTTGTTCCACTGTCGACGTGGGATGGGTTGTGTGTGGAGGTGGCGAGTCTCGCGTCGGAAGGTGAAGTGGACACATCTGTGGTCGGTCCAGTGTAAAGCGGAGGAGTGGCTGAAGGATACGTGGTTGCTGGCGGAGAAGATGGGGTCGAGCGTGTGTCCGGCGATGTGGGTGGGGGTGTTCACCAGTTGCTTGAGACCAAGGTTGTCGAGGTTGTCGAGCAGGGCGGTGGTTTTGGGGTCGTTGTTCTCTTCCAGATGGAAGTTAAGGTCGCCGAGGAGGATGTAGTCCGGCGAGGCAAGGGCGTGCGGGGAGATGAAGTCGGTGATAGAGTCGCTGAAGAGGGCGCGCGGTCCAGGGGGTCGGTAGATGATCGTTCCTCTGAGGGTGGTCCTGGGGTCTGTGTGGATCTGGAAGTGCAGTGTTCGGCGGCGAGGGGGGTGTCTTCGGTGGAGGTGGTGACGTTGATGGAGTCCTTGAAGACGATGGCGATTCCTCCTCCTACTTGGTTGGTGCGGTCTTTCCTGGAAATCGTGTAGCCTTCGGGGATGGCTATGGCGATGTCGGGGGCCGAGGAGGTGTTCATCCAGGTCTCAGTGATGAAGGCGACGTCTGGTGCGGTGGAGTCCAGGAGGACCCAAATTTCAACGGCGTGCTTGTGGACGGAGCGTGCGTTGATCAGGATGCATTTGAGGTGGTTGATGGCGCGTGGGCTGGCGGACGTGGTGTTTTCGTGGTGGAAGGTGAGTTTACAGGTGTGACGTACGAAGGGTCAGTGGGTACATTTCGGGTTGGCTTGGAAGCAGGTGCTGGAGCGCCCCGGGTTGAGGGCGTGGAGGGTGATGGGGTCGTAGCGGTGCTGCGGGGTTTGGGAGTGCTGGGGGCCAGGGGTCGTGGTGCTGGGCGCGGTCCAGGCGCGGGCGGGCGCAGACGGGCTTGCCTTTGGTGCAGGGAAGAAAGAAGAACACAGATGAAGGATACAGATGAAGAGCACAGAGGAAGATCAAAGATGAAGAAAGGAGCAGGAGAAGAGGTGAGTAGCGCGGGGCAGGGCGAGGGTCTGGGCGGGGGGGGGAACTTACTGTGATTTCGCAGGACTTGCTTGGAGGTTTCAGGAGCCTGGGCTGGTGGAGCTGCAGCGGCAGGGGGGAGCGACCTACCCTTGGGTCAAGGGTCGCTAACTCTGTCGCGCAGCGGCCGCCATAAGAGGGAGGAGGGGGGGAGGGGTCAGCTGGGGCGGGAGGCGGGAGTGGGGCGACGAATGGGAGTAGGGGGGCGGGGCGAGCAGGAGGTGGCGGCGGGAAAGCGGAGGGAGGGGGGGTCAGGTAGAGGGGAGAAAAGATAGGGGAGGGGGCATTAAAGGTGGCGGGGAGTTAGGAAGAAAGATAGGAAGATAGGGGAGGGGGGATTACAGAGGTGGTGGTGAGTGAGGGAGAAAGATAGAAAGATAGGGGAGGGGGGTTACAGAGGTGGTGTTGAGTGAGGAAGGTCAGAGAGAAGAGTCAGGAGCAGGAGGGCAGAAGAGAGAAGAGCCAAGAAGACGGTAAAGAAGAAGAGGAGCAGAAGAGCAGACGAGAGAAGAGCCAAGGAGAAGGTAAAGAAGAAGAGGAGCGAGGAGCAGAAGAGAGAAGAGGGCAGGTGGCGGTGCAGGCAGCGCTACTGGCATCCACTCAGCAGCCATCACTGCCAGAGAGCAGTGTGTAATGGTGACTACATGGGCTGCAGTGCGTCCTGGACCCTGCAGCACCTGTCGGTGTGACACACAGGTGAGAGACTGTGACCTTGCACCATCCAGGATGAAGCTAACTGGGCACCATGTCCCCTCCAGAACCAGTGAAAGAAGCCATCCACTCAGCCCCTCCTTGCCAGGATGAAGCACACTGGGCACCATGCCACCTCCAGAACCAGTGGAAGAAGCCATCCACTCAGCTCCTCCTTGCCAGGATGAAGCACTCTGGACACAAAGCCTCCTCTAGAACCAGTGGAAGAAGCCATCCACTCAGCCTCTCCTTGCCAGGATGAAGCACACTGGGCACAAAGCCCCCTCCAGAACCAGTGGAAGAAGCCATCCACCCAGCCCTTCCTTGCCAGGATGAAGCACACTGGGCACAAAGCCCCCTCCAGAACCAGTGGAAGAAGCCATCCACTCAGCCCCTCCTTGCCAGGATGAAGCACACTGGGCACAAAGCCCCCTCCAGAACCAGTGGAAAACTGGCACTCACTTGAGAGAATGTGGCTTTGCACTCCCCAGGATCAAGCAGTGGGCAAACTACCCACTTGAGAGACTCTGGCTTTGCACTCCCCAGGACAAAGCAGTGGGCAGGCCACCCACTAGAAAGACTGTGTCCTTGCCCTCCTCAGGACCAAGCAGTGGGCAAACCACCCACTTGAGAGATTGGCCTTACACTCCCCAGGACCAAGCAGTGGGCATGGAGCCCCCTCCAGGACAGTGGTGGTATACCATCTTCCGTCTGAGGTGCCCCCCCATTACCCGTCTCCCTGAGGTGCCTGTGTGTTTTCGACCTGATGCCCCTGCGGTGTTCTCTCCGTATTGAGGCAGGAGTCAAGTGTGGCCTTGGCCTATGTGTTTTGGGCCTGTGGGCCACAGAAATTGTGGAGTGGGCATTGTCCCTCATTTTGCATATGTTGTGTATTTTGTACATACTGTTTATTTCTTTATGATCGTATTTCTCAAATTTCTAATATTACACTAATTTTACTCCATTCCTTTTGTCCTTGCATTATTCCTGCGGGTTAAGGGGTGTATATGTAATGTTGTTGCATGTGTTTGTATGTATGGTGTTGGGGGTGAGGGTGGGGGTGGGGGTGTTGTGTGTTGCATGTGTGTGTCACTCTCTTTTTCCTCCCCCGGTCCCCTGTATGCTAGGTGCAGTACTCACTGTGGTCGTCTTCGCCGGCGTTCATGCTCCTGGTTTATGAGATGATAGACCAGCATGGGGAAAACCTGCAGTTCGGGCTCCATGGCGTCCTGGTTCTTCCTTGAGTGTCGAGAGGTGAGTCGTTTCCTTTCAATGTTCTGTTTCCGCCGTGCTTTTGATGGCGTTGGTACCGCCCCGGAAACGCTGGCTAATGGGCGTGTTATAATGCAGTGGATGGTACATTGTCTTCCGCCTGGCTGTTGGCGGTTACCGCTGTGGTGTTTGTTGCTACCGCTGTGGCGGTCAGAGTGGTAAAGTGGCTGCATGTGTTGGCGGTTTCCCCATGGTCATGATTCCAATTTTTTTACCGCTGGCCTGTTGCTGGTATTACTGACGCTTTATCACCGACCGCCAGGGTTGTAATGAGGGCCTATATGTTCTCACTGGGTTTATGATGACGGTTGTAGAGTTGTGTGATAGTGGTTGTGTGGAAGTTTGATGTTGGATGTATGTGCATATGTTGGTGGGTGTGGGTGTATGAATGTGGCTGTGTCATACATACATAGGATTTGTTCAGTGCACTTCAAATAGTGAGTTGATTACTAAATGAATCAGAACAAGCAGAGGCTTTTATTGTCTTTCAGTTTAAAGTGAGTCACACTCTTTATTTCAAAATGTAGATGGATGGTCAACATTTTAATAGATTTTATGAAAAATATGTTTGAAAAATTAATAACATGGTTTATTTTTTAATTAATTTGGTTCAAATCAAATCAAATGAAATCATAAACATTTATAAAGCGCGCTACACACCTGTGCGGGTCTCAAGGCGCTAGGGGGAAGGGGTTACTGCTGCTCGAAAAGCCAGGTCTTGAGTAGTCTCCGGAATGCGGAGTGGTCCTGGGTGGTCCTGAGGATGGTGGGGAGGGAGTTCCAAGTCTTGGCCGCCAGGTAGGAGAAGGACCTCCCACCCGCCGTGGAGCGGCGGATGCGAGGGACGGCGGCGAGAGCGAGGCTGGTGGAGCGAAGAAGACTTGTGGGAGTGTAGAAGCTGAGGTGGCGGTTGAGGTATTCGGGTCCCTTGTTGTGGAGGGCTTTGTGTGCGTGGGTGAGGAGTCGGAAGGTGATCCTTTTGCTGACGGGAAGCCAGTGCAGGTGTCTCAAGTGGATGGAGATGTGGCTGTTGCGAGGTATGTTGAGGATGAGGCGGGCGGAGGCGTTTAGAATTCGTTGCAGACGTTTCTGGAGTTTTGCTGTGGTTCCGGCGTATAGGAT
Organism: Pleurodeles waltl; assembly: GCF_031143425.1. NCBI lineage: Eukaryota > Metazoa > Chordata > Amphibia > Caudata > Salamandridae > Pleurodeles > Pleurodeles waltl. Next base: position 717,193,490 of record NC_090450.1, read on the forward strand.
GTTGCCGTAGTCCAGGCGGCTCGTGACGAGGGCGTGGGTCACGGTCTTTCTGGTGTCGGCGGGGATCCAACGGAAGATCTTTCGGAGCATGCGGAGGGTGAGGAAGCAGGAGGATGATATGGCGTTGACTTGTTTGGTCATGGTGAGAAGTGGGTCCAGGATGAAACCGAGGTTGCGTGCATGGTCTGAGGGGGTCGGTGCCCTGCCACCATGAGTCGTCCCAGGCGGTCGGGGTGTTTCCGAGGATGAGGACTTCCGTTTTGTCTGAGTTCAGTTTCAGACGGCTGAGTTTCATCCAGTCTGCGACGTCTTTCATTCCATCTTGCAGGTTGGTCTTGGCGCTGGTGGGGTCCTTGGTGAGGGAAAGTATCAGCTGAGTGTCGTCGGCGTAGGAGGTGATGATGATGCTGTGTTTGCGTACGATGTCGGCGAGGGGGCTCATGTAGACATTGAAGAGAGTCGGGCTGAGCGAGGAGCCTTGTGGGACGCCGCAGATGATCTCGGTGGGGTCTGAGCGGAAAGGTGGGAGGTAGACTCTTTGGGAGCGGTTGGAGAGGAAGGAGGTGATCCAGTCTAGGGCTTGTCCTTGGATCCCGGTGGAGCGGAGGTGGGTTATTAGGGTGCGGTGGCAGACGGTGTCGAAGGCAGCCGAGAGGTCGAGGAGGATGAGGGCAACTGTTTCTCCGTTGTCCATCAGGGTTCTGATGTCGTCTGTGACTGAGATGAGGGCGGTTTCTGTGCTGTGGTTGACTCGGAATCCGGACTGAGAGGGGTCGAGAAGGTTGTTGTCTTCAAGGAAGTTGGTAAGCTGCTTGTTGACGGTCTTCTCTATGACTTTGGCAGGGAAGGGGAGGAGCGAGATGGGGCGGAAGTTCTTCAGGTCGCTTGGGTCCGCCGTAGGTTTCTTCAGTAGGGCGTTGACTTCAGCGTGTTTCCAGCTCTCGGGGAAGGTAGCAGACGAAAAGGAGCTGTTGAAGATGGTCTGGAGGTGCGGGGCGGTGATGTCGTCGGCTTTGTTGAAGATGAAGTGTGGTCAGGGGTCCGAGGGGGTACCGGAGTGGATGGAGTTCATGGGGGCTTGTGGGTTCTGTGGTGGTCGGCTGGGTCTGGTGTCTGAAGCTGTCGTGTAGGTCGGTGATCTTACGATGGAAGAAGGTAGCGAGGGAGTTGCAAAGGTCTTGTGAGGGCGTGATGGCGTTGGCGTTGGGGTTGGAGAGCTCTTTGACGATGTTGAAGAGTTCTCTACTGTTGTGGCTGTTTTTGTCCAGTCTGTCTGTGAAGAAATTTCTTTTGGCGGCGCGGATCAGTTGGTGGTGTTCGCGGGTAGCGTTCTTGAGGGCAGTCATGTTATCTGCGGTGTGGTCCTTACGCCAGGCTTTCTCCCGAGTGCGGCAGTTTTTTTTTATTCCTTAAGGGTGTCAGTGAACCAGAGAGGTTTTTTGGTGTTGGTCTGGCTTGGGAGGCGTCTGAGGGGAGCTAGGTTGTCTGCGCAGTTGGTGATCCAATTCGTGAGGCGGAGGGCTGCGTCGTTGGGGTCGGAGGAGAAGGTTGGTTGGTTGTCGATGAGGGTGGAGAGAAGCTGTTCTTCGGGGATTTTGTTCCACTGTCGACGTGGGATGGGTTGTGTGCGGAGGTGGCGAGTCTCGCGTCGGAAGGTGAAGTGGACACATCTGTGGTCGGTCCAGTGTAAAGCGGAGGAGTGGCTGAAGGATACGTGGTTGCTGGCGGAGAAGATGGGGTTGAGCGTGTGTCCGGCGATGTGGGTGGGGGTGTTCACCAGTTGCTTGAGACCAAGGTTGGCGAGGTTGTCGAGCAGGGCGGTGGTGTTGGGGTCATTGTTCTGTTCCAGGTGGAAGTTGAGGTCACCGAGGAGGATGTCGTCCGGCGAGGCAAGGGCGTGCGGGAGATGAAGTCGGTGATAGAGTCGCTGAAGAGGGCGCGCGGTCCAGGGGGTCGGTAGATGATCGTTCCTCTGAGGGTGGTCCTGGGGTCTGTGTGGATCTGGAAGTGCAGGTGTTCGGCGGCGAGGGGGGTGTCTTCGGTGGAGGTGGTGACGTTGATGGAGTCCTTGAAGACGATGGCGATTCCTCCTCCTACTTGGTTGGTGCGGTCTTTCCTGGAAATCTTGTAGCCTTCGGGGATGGCTATGGCGATGTCGGGGGCCGAGGAGGTGTTCATCCAGGTCTCAGTGATGAAGGCGACGTCTGGTGCGGTGGAGTCCAGGAGGACCCAAATTTCAACGGCGTGCTTGTGGACGGAGCGTGCGTTGATCAGGATGCATTTGAGGTGGTTGATGGCGCGTGGGCTGGCGGACGTGGTGTTTTCGTGGTGGAAGGTGAGTTTACAGGTGTGACGTACGAAGGGTCAGTGGGTACATTTCGGGTTGGCTTGGAAGCAGGTGCTGGAGCGCCCCGGGTTGAGGGCGTGGAGGGTGATGGGGTCGTAGCGGTGCTGCGGGGTTTGGGAGTGCTGGGGGCCAGGGGTCGTGGCGCTGGGCGCGGTCCAGGCGCGGGCGGGCGCAGACAGGCTTGCCTTTGGTGCAGGGAAGAAAGAAGAACACAGATGAAGAATACAGATGAAGAGCACAGAGGAAGATCAAAGATGTAGAAAGGAGCAGGAGAAGAGGTGAGTAGCGCGGGGCAGGGCGAGGGTCTGGGCGGGGGGGGGTACTTACTGTGATTTCGCAGGACTTGCTTGGAGGTTTCAGGAGCCTGGGCTGGTGGAGCTGCAGCGGCAGGGGGGAGCGACCTACCCTTGGGTCAAGGGTCGCTAACTCTGTCGCGCAGCGGCCGCCATAAGAGGGAGGAGGGGGAGAGGGGTCAGCTGGGGCGGGAGGCGGGAGTGGGGCGACGAATGGGAGCAGGGGGGCTGGGCGAGCAGGAGGTGGCGGCGGGAAAGCGGAGGGAGGGGGGGTCAGGTAGAGGGGAGAAAAGATAGGGGAGGGGGCGTTAAAGGTGGCGGGGAGTTAGGAAGAAAGATAGGAAGATAGGGGAGGGGGAGTTACAGAGGTGGTGGCGAGTGAGGGAGAAAGATAGAAAGATAGGAAGATAGGGGAGGGGGGGTTACAGAGGTGGTGTCGAGTGAGGAAGGTCAGAGAGAAGAGTCAGGAGCAGGAGGGCAGAAGAGAGAAGAGCCAAGAAGACGGTAAAGAAGAAGAGGAGCAGAAGAGCAGACGAGAGAAGAGCCAAGGAGAAGGTAAAGAAGAAGAGGAGCGAGGAGCAGAAGAGAGAAGAGCCAAGAAGACGGTAAAGAGGAAGAGGAGCAGAAGAGCAGATGAGAGAAGAGCCAAGGAGAAGGTAAAGAAGAAGAGGAGCGAAGAGCAGAAGAGAGAAGAGCCAAGGAGAAGGTAAAGAAGAAGAGGAGCGAGGAGCAGAAGAGAGAAGAGCCAAGAAGACAGTGAAGAAGAAGAGGAGCGAGGAGCAGAAGAGAGAAGAGCCTAGAAGAAGGACAAAGAAGAAGAAAGCACACACAGGTCGCGGTGCAGAAGAGAGAGAAAGAAGCACAGATGAAGTACACAGAAGAAGAACACAGATGAAGACAGAAGAAAGAACACGCAGGACGGGGTGCAGGGAAGAAAGAACAACACAGATGAAGAATACAGATGAAGAGCACAGAGGAAGATCAAAGATGAAGAAAGGAGCAGGAGAAGAGGTGAGTAGCGCGGGGCAGGGCGAGGGGTTGGGCGGGGGGGGGGGTACTTACTGTGATTTCGCAGGACTTGCTTGGAGGTTTCAGGAGCCTGGGCTGGTGGAGCTGCAGCGGCAGGGGGAGCGACCTACCCTTGGGTCAAGGGTCGCTAACTCTGTCGCGCAGCGGCCGCCATAAGAGGGAGGAGGGGGGGAGGGGTCAGCTGGGGGCGGGGGGCGGGAGTGGGGCGACGAATGGGAGCAGCGGGGGCGAGCAGGAGGTGGTGGCGGGAAAGCGGAGGGGGGGTCAAGTAGAGGGGAGAAAAGATAGGGGAGGGGGGTTAAAGGTGGCGGGGAGTTAGGAAGAAAGATAGGAAGATAGGGGAGGGGGGGTTACAGAGGTGGTGGCGAGTGAGGGAGAAAGATAGAAAGATAGGAAGATAGGGGGGGTTACAGAGGTGGTGGCGAGTGAGGAAGGTCAGAGAGAAGAGTCAGGAGCAGGAGGGCAGAAGAGAGAAGAGCAAAGAAGACAGTAAAGAAGAAGAGGAGCAGACAAGAGAAGAGCCAAGGAGAAGGTAAAGAAGAAGAGGAGCGAGGAGCAGAAGAGAGAAGAGCCAAGAAGACGGTAAAGAGGAAGAGGAGCAGAAGAGCAGACGAGAGAAGAGCCAAGGAGAAGGTAAAGAAGAAGAGGAGCGAAGAGCAGAAGAGAGAAGAGCCAAGGAGAAGGTAAAGAAGAAGAGGAGCGAGGAGCAGAAGAGAGAAGAGCCAAGAAGACGGTGAAGAAGAAGAGGAGCGAGGAGCAGAAGAGAGAAGAGCCTAGAAGAAGGACAAAGAAGAAGAAAGCACACGCAGGTCGCAGTGCAGAAGAGAGAGAAAGAAGCACAGATGAAGTACACAGAAGAAGAACACAGATGAAGACAGAAGAAAGAACACCCAGGACGGGGTGCAGGGAAGAAAGAAGAACACAGATGAAGAATACAGATGAAGAGCACAGAGGAAGATCAAAGATGAAGAAAGGAGCAGGAGAAGAGGTGAGTAGCGCGGGGCAGGGCGAGGGGCTGGGCGGGGAAGGGGTACTTACTGTGATTTCGCAGGACTTGCTTGGAGGTTTCAGGAGCCTACGTAATAGATTAAAATATTGTTTTTCTATCTTTATTTTGTTTTGTTTCTAAAAATTAATTATTTTTTTCCCACTTTACAAACACAATTATTAGTGCAATCCTCAGAAGCAGTTGCATCTAGTACAATGAAAGCAGAGAGTTGACATAACAGTTATTGGCACACTTGTTCTCTTCATTGTGACCACTGCTGCAGGTAGGTATACTCTTGGAGACAAAACAGTAAGAAATGGTGTTCCTCTTTCATGTATAGAACCCCCGGATCTATCACAAGTACAGAGCAGAAAGAGTAAGAGAAGAGAAAGATGCTGAGCCTCAAAGATATTACTCAAAGGATGAATTCCCTCACCCACCTATAGGGTGGCAAGCTTCATCTTAAGGAACCTTCTTGCACCATGATACCCAGTCACGATGTGGGCTACAATTCCCTCCCTAGGAGGGAGGAGCTCTGTGGTTGTTTTAAGGGTATTATTACAATCTTATGATGATGACCACACCCTGCTCATCATTATAAGATTGTCATACCTTCCTTACTCTTTTTACTCTATTCTTGTGATAGACCTGGAGGTTCTATAGTGATAATACTGAATCGTGTAGGGAAGCAACCCATGCAGGTCTCTAAATTCCCCTATTCCATCTTTCATGAACATCAAGTTGATTGTCCATAAACAGGAGTAAAGTTTCATCTCCTTTGACATACTTCACTCTTCAGTATCTCTGAATGTCTTCACTACATCCCTTTGGAATGTCCTCTCTTGAGCCGCTGAATAAATTAAAAGTAGACGAGATATTTTAGATATACTTTTTGTTTATCGCCAGGTTATCCAAACTTGTACTTTAAAAGCAAGTAACTTATGTTTAAAAGCCTCTTTGTTGATGTCTACATCTACTTGACTGCACCCTGATACCAGAGAATATTCCTATTTGATATAGTGTTCAAGTTGATTGTGCTGTAAATCAGTGCACCCCATCTGTGAATATTTTATGATTATACCAATTTTAAAAAGTTTAAATAAAAGCAAGTAATTTACAGGGTGGTTCTTTAAATATCCAGAGTTTACTGGACAAATATAAATTAAAGCGTTTAAATGGTTTGTCTGACAGGACTTCGCAAATTACGCACTAATATAGCATTACAATGTCAGGTAGGTAAATACCATCTGTATCAAACAGATCGAGATTGTTATATCTTATACTTCCATGGTATAAGCTGCCAAACCGATAATATCCTTAATGTGTACTCACCACTTGGGTAATGTTGAGTTGGGTACGTTCCATCTTTGGGTTAAAGCTAGTAGTTAACAACCACTTTTCATGCTAGGCGACGTGGGAAAGAATAAAGCATGTTTGGTGATCCTCGACATGAAAAGAGGCACGATTCCTGTTAGAATTAAGGTTTCTGATTGTCAGAGAATACACTCTGTACAAGCAGGAACCACCAATTCTAGTCAGACACACACTTAGAGACGACCTGTGCTCACCCTCTGGTAGCTTGGTACAGAGCAGACAGGCTTATCTAAAGAGGCAATGTGGGAAGTATTTGTGTAAGACACACACATAGTAACACAATGAAAACACCACAAAAAGAATCCACACAGACTTAGAAAAACAGAGAATATGTATCAGAGTAAAATGTGACCAAAACAACAAAAATCAATTTAGTAGAAGTCAATATATGAATTTTAAAGAATAAACCAAAAATAGTGCTTAGAAGTCAATAGCGCTAAAAGGTTACTTGAGGTAGCGCTAGACCGGGGGGTAAACCCAAAGTTCAGGCCGACCACGATGGAGGGCAGGCTAGCTAAAGGGCTCACATAGAGCCCGCAGAGAAAGTACCTTAGATGGATCAAGCTTCGATGTCAAGCACTGATGCAAAGGGGATGTTTTGGTTCCAACCCACGCAGTCGATGCTGAGCCTCGCAGTTGGATCCAGCTTCGGCGAAAAACTCTATTGAAATAAATATGCAATGTGTCATCGTCCAGGTGCACGGCGATGGCCTTGGTTTGGCGCTGCACCATTGTTGAACCTCACAATTAGGTCCCCATTTGTCATCGAATCTGCAATGCGCCAGATGTTGGAGGGCACTGTGTCCATTCCAAGTGGCGCAACGGTTCGGAAGCGTCGATTCTTGCAGAAATACAGCTGCAAAAACACTTCCAAAGCCCAGGACTGGACTGGTGACTCAGGCAATGGTAGGACTCACAGATGGCAGAGTCTAGCAGCAGGAGCAGAGTTGCAGGCAGTCTTTGATGTCCCTGAGACTACAGGAGAAAAGGGGGCGCCAGCAAGCCCTCGGAGTCACTCTGGGTCAGATGAGAGGGTTTTAGTCGTTCCTCAGCAGGGCAAAGATCAGCAGGGTGGTTCATCAAGGCAGAGAGCAGTCCTTCTTGGAAAGCAGTCCAGCAGCATGGCATACTTTGTAGCTCAGCAGTCCTTACTCCTGTTGGAGTTTTTCCCAGGTCCAGCAGTGAACTGATCTGGTGGGATCAGAGACCCAGTTCTTATAATCAAATGTGCATTTAAAATGGGGGTGAGTTCAAAGAAGGATCTTTGAAGTGCACAGATGTCATTTGTTTCTAGACTACCAGTAGGGGATAATCAGGCCTGTGTCTGGGGACAGGCACCTCCCTATTAAAGTGTAAGTGTCTGCTCCCCTCCACCCTTCTTGTCCAGGAAGAGTCATCAGAATGCAAATGAATTCATATGAGGGCTCAGACATACATAACCCTCCTGTGTTTGTGGCCGTCTAGAGGGAATGCACACATTGTAGCTGTCACCCACTCCAGATGTGTACTGGAGACAGGCTGCAGGGACACGGAGCTGTTAGAAGAGAGAAATAAACACTTTCTAAAAGTGGCATTTCTACAATAGTAATGTTAAAATACCAGTAGAGAGGATTTATCATTACCATTCCAATTATATGAAACATGAAGTAGATACTCCTTTCTGATCAAGCATTTCTGCTTAATAGCATATTAAAACCTTCTTCATTGAGCTGTGATAAAAGTGCCCCTATGCCATGGTCTGAGGCATCTGTCTGAATGATACACTCCTTGTTAGAAGTCAGGGGCCTTGAGCAATGGGGCTGTGCACATGATTTGCTTCAGGGAGTTAAAGAATTTTGAAATGTGTCAGTCCAAATCACATTTCTGGGCTGCTTCTTAGAAGTCAGCTCTGTCAAGGGACAACTATGGTACCATAGTCCTTCACAAACCTTCTGTAGTACCCAGTGAGGCCCAAGAATACTCTAACCGCAGTCTGCGTTTTGGAGGGCTTCTAGGTCATGATAGTCTTGAAGGGGCTTCCTCTTTCCCCTGTCCACCAGGCGTCCCAAGTACACCACAGACCTTTGCCATATCTGGCATTTACTGACCTTGATAGTCAGGCCTGCCTGTTGCAGAGACTGAAGCGTTTCCTGGAGATAAAAAAGGTGGTCCTTTCAGGTGCTACTGAAGACAGCTATGTCATCCAGATAGGCAGCTGAGAAGGACTCCAGACCAGCAACTACCTGGTCCTCCAAACTCTGGAAGGTGGCAGGGGAATTTTTGCATCCAAAGGGCATTACACAAAATGGGTAATGGACTTCTGGGGTGGAGAAGGCTGACCTCCCCTTAGCTCCATATGTTAAGGAGATCTGCCAGTACCCTGATGTAAGATCAAAGGTACTTAAGTACTGGGCAGCCCCTAACCAGTCGATCAGCTCATCAGCCAGGGGGTGGGATGTGCATCTGTCCTCGTCACATAATTAAGCCCTTTGTAAACCACACAGAACCACATTTCAGGTGTAGTGCCCAGTGGGGCAGCTTTTGGTACCAGAACTACAGGACTGGACCAGAGGCTTCTGGAGAGTTCTATAACCCCCAACTCCAGAAGTTTAGAGACTTCACTCTTAATGATACCCATCACCTTATCCGACAACTTGTAAGACTTATTTATGACAGGGAGGTTGTCCCCTGTGTCCACATCATGGTTACACAGGTGAGTAATCCCAGGAGTAAGGGAGAACAGAGAGACAAACAGTCCCAATACTTGGCAGCAGTCCCTCTGTTGCTCAGGAGTGCTCAGGAGTGAGGGTGGGGGAAAGGATTACTTTACTCCTTCCACAGACACATCTTTCTTCTTGAAGTCCAAGAGGTCAGGGAGAAGGTCACTTTCTGCCTCATCTTCTCCGTCTGTCACCAACAGCTTAGACCTCTTAAAGTGGGGTTTGAGGCAATTGACATGGAGCACCCGGTGAGATTGTCTGGGGGTCTTAAGGTCCACCAGGTACTTGCCTTTACACTTTCTCTGAATCACCTCGTAGGGCCCAGTCCAGTGGTCCTGGAGGGCCCTAGGTTCTAAATGTTCAATAACACACACTTTCTGCCTAGGCTGGAATTCCACAGCTGTAGAATTTCAGCCATACCACTATTTCATTACAGCTTGGCTGGCTTCTAAGTTGTCAGAAGCTTGCTTCCACAACTTATCCATTTGGCTTCTGAAGGCCAGCATGTAGCTTACTACATCCTGGGGAGTTTTACTGGGAGCTTGCTCCCATCCTTCCTTGACCAAACTCAGAGGTCCTCTGACAGACTGCCTTTACACAAGCTTAAAGGGGCTAAAGCCGATTCCCGCCTATGGTATCTCCCTGTAGGCAAACAACAGGCATGGCAAAAGGATATTCCACTTTTTCCTCAAGCCCTCATGAAGAACTCTGATCGTGCCTTTTAGGGTCTTGTTGAACCTCTCAATACATCCATTGGTTTGGAGATGGTAAGGACTGGAGAATTTGTAGGTTACCCCACACTTCTTCCACATTGACCGCATGTAAGCAGACATGAGGTTTGTACACAACTTCCTTGGGGAAACCCACTTCGGAAAAAATCTCCACCAGGGCCTTTGCCACTTGTGCAGTTGTGATCCTCAGAGGGATTGTTTCTGGGTACCTAGTGGCATGATCTACAAAGTCTAGGATAAACTTGTGACCAGAAGTAGTCTGGGGATCCATAGGCCAAACAATTTTGATGCCCGCCCGTTCAGTGTGTATTCCAGCAACTGGCAATGGATTAAGGGGGCCTTCAGCCTCTTCCCTGTGTTTCCACTGGCCTGGCAGGTAACACATGTCCTACAGAATGTACCTGAGGAAGTTCTGATCTTGGGCCAGTAAAGGTGGGTGGCAAGCCTTGGAAAGGCCTTGTCTTGGCTCAGGTGTCCTGGCAGGGGAATCTAGTGAAAAAAACACAAAAAGGTATGGGGTTCACTTATAATGAGGAGCTGTACCCAAAGGAGATTTTCTTGGAGCTCCTTGACCTCACTGGGTGTATGAATGGAGAGTAAGAGAGGGGAATCAAGTGAGCCAGCTCCAGAATCAAGGCCCTGTAGCATTGTGGGACCACTTGGACCCATGTTGTTCCATGCACAGGAGCCCTAGGCTCACTGAAAATGAGGGTGTCCTCCCAGTAAATGTTGTAGCTTCCACATACATCAACTGCTGCTTGGTCTTCAGCCTGGAACCTCATGCCCTCAAGGGTTGGACTCTCCCTTTGTGCCTGACAGAACTTCTCCGTGGTGCGGTGTTCGACCTAGCCCTTTTTACAGGGTCATCCCTAAACTTTTTGCCTCCTTCCTCCAATTTCTTTCTGACCAATTTTTGTTGGCATTAAGACTCTGGGTATTGTGGCCCTCATTATAACATTGGTGGTAAGTCCCACTTACCGCCATGCCGACTGCCACCAACATACCGCTGCTGCAGCGGTTTACCGCTACCCATATTATGACCCACACATAGCAATCCGTCACAATACAGACACACACATAACTCCGCCAGTCCAAAGGTCAGTGATAAACTAGTGGTAGCAAAACCCACACTGTTACGCCAACAGAAGTACGCCACAGCATTATGACCCACGAATCACTGCAGCGGACATTCAATGGCTGTAAACCATTGGCGCTACATACCGCAGTGTTCAAAATACACACACACATACAAAACAACACTACATTGGATAATTCAAATAACACACAACTGACACACGTACACACACCACACCCACACCACTATAAAACACACACCCACATTACCCACAACCCCTTACAACTCAAGAAAATTGACAACTGAGGGAGAAACACACCAAGAGCACCCACAGAACCAGAGCCACAGAACACCATCACCCATACACCATCCAGGCACCTCACAGCACACACCTCGGCACAGCACCTCACACACCCTCACACACACCACTCCCACTACACCCATGGCACCACAAAGACACCCTAGGTTCTCAGAGGAGGAGCTAAGGGTCATGGTAGAGGAAATCATCCGGGTAGAGCCACAGCTATTCGGATCACAGGTGCAGCAGACATCCAGTGCTAGGAAGATGGAGCTATGGTGGAGGACCGCAGACAGGGTCAACGCTGAAGGACAGCACCCAAGAACAAGGGATGACATCAGGAAGAGGTGGAACGACCTACGGTGGAAGGGACGTTCCGTGGTAGCAAGACACCAGATATCAGTACAGAGGACTGGCGGTGGACCCCCACCTCATCCCCCCAACTAACAACATGGGAGGAGCAAGTCTTGGCAGTCATGCATCCTGAGTGCCTGGCAGGAGTAGCAGGAGGACTGGACTCTGGTAAGTCAAATCTCTCTTACTGTTACCCCTCCTACCTGCATGCCATCACAAACCCCCACCCCACCCTCACCCCCATCACTCCACCACCTCACATATACCCCACCAACACAACCAACCCCTCCCACTACCAAGCCCTGCACGCAACACCAATGTATGGACACCCATCACAGACCTGCATGGACACCTATCACCAAAGCATGCACACTAGAGACAATCAACTATCCATCCAAATCACCACTCAGTCAAGCCTAAGCTGCCAGGGCAATCACAACCATACAGGGCAACACACCCATGCACAAGATGTCACACGCAGAAACAATAACACTGCATTTACATCCCCACAGGTCCCCCACACAACGTCACCAGAGAGGAGGTGCCAGGAACATCCAGTCCCCCCACAGAAGAGGCCACAGTGATGACAGCAGCTCTGCACGCTTGGATCAGGATGACCAACCTGGCCCATCAGGGACCTCCCAACAGTCGGTTACTTAGCCACAGTCCCATGCCACGACAGAGTCTCCCCCCTCAGGAAACACCACTAGAGCACCCACCCAGTGGGCCCATACCTCTGTCCCCAGGACACGTCAATCAGCAGTTTGTCCACCACTACAGGGACCCCAGGCAACCCCACAAACACAGGACGATCAGGGACCTGGCATCAGTGGGCACACGGTTTAGGGGACAGAAGCACAGGACAACAGGGAAGCTGGGAGGACTGCTGTGCGACAGGGGGAGGACAGGCCCAGGGAGCCGACTCCACGAGGCACTCACCAACACCCTGGGAGCATACCACTCGTCCCAGGAGACGATGAGCCAGATACTGGCCAAGTTGCAGGAGACCCAGTGGCTGCAGGAGGGACAGTACCTGGGGATCAGGGAGGACCTGAGGGACATCCACACCACCCTCGTCACCATTGCAGCGGTGCTGGCAGACATGGCCAACACCATGAGGGAGGCAGTGGCACACCAATGGGCACCCTGACACTAGCCACACCGATGAACAGCCCTCCACCTCCGCTGACGCTAGTGGACAGGAGGCCCCACCACAAGAACAACAGGCTACCAGCAGCCCTCCCCCTGCAGAAGGAGAACCACCCCGCAAACGGTCCCTGCGATCCAGGCAGAAGACAGAGAACATTGCCAAGAACCCGGCCAGGAAATAAGACTCTCCTGATTGTCACCCTGTCCACCTTGAACTGCCATTGCTCCCCTTCCTATGCCCCCTTGCACAATGCACATGTGATACAAATAGACTGGAACTTTTACCTGGACTCTCCTCCACCATCCCCCCAGCCTATAGCAATACCCCATCCACTTATCAGCACACAAATAAACACCCTTGTAAAAAATACAAGTATTGAGTCTGACAATTGATTGAACTATGTATTCGTTTAACAATCTGTAGGCATTGCAATTCAACTGTACAGTAATGTATACATAGGTATGACCTGTAGTTCGCTGCAGTCAATACACCAGGAGCCAGAGTGGGGCATATATATCTGTAAATAGACATGTCAAAGGGTACAGCAAGTGGCCATACTAGCGGGAATATCAGCCTGCCAGTGACAATTTCCAATACAAAACTGCAATGGAAGGTGAAGTTACAGTGTCTTACCTGTGTGTCACTGGAAGTACTGTCGTATGATTGATGTTCGATTGTCCACATCCTCATCCTCTGCCTCCTTTTCGTCACTGTCCACAGGCTCCACCACTGCCACATGCCCTTCTCCAGCCTCATCCTCATGCAGAAAAGGCACCCGGCAACGTAAGGCAAGGTTGTGCATTATGCAACATGCCACGATGATCTGGCAGACCTTCTTGGGTGAGTAGCACAGGGAACCACCTGTTAGATGGAGGCACCGAAACCTGGCCTTCAGGAGGCCGAAGGTCTGCTCTATAATTCTTCTTGTTCGCTCATGTGCCTCACTGTAACGTTCATCTGCCCTTGTCCTGGGATTCCTCACTGGGGTCAGTAGCCATGAGAGGTTGTGGTAAGCAGAGTCACCTGCACCTATCGAGGGATACCTGTTAGCCAGACACTAACCCTTAGGGCCAACCCCATACCATACACCAACATATACTGGGTGGGGACCATGGGCTCACCAATTAGCCGCACCCGGTGCCTCTGGAGTTGAGCCATCACATATGGGATGCTGCTATTCCTCATGATAAAGGCATCATGTACAGACCCAGGATACTTTGCCTTGACATGGGAGATGTACTGGTCCGCCAGGTACACTATCTGCACATTCATAGAGTGAAAGCTCTTTCGATTTCTGAACACCTGTTCATTTCTCCGGGGGGTGACAAATGCAATATGTGTACCATCAATTGCCCCAATGATGTTGGGAATATGTCCCATTGCATAGAAGTCAGCTTTCAGTGTGGCCAAATCCTCCACTTGGGGAAAACAATGTAGCTGCACATGTGTTTCATCAGGGCCGACAACACTCTTGTTAGCACTATTGAGAACATTGGCTGTGATATTCCTGCTGCCAAGCCCACTGTCACTTGGAAAGAACCAGTTGCCAAGAACTGGAGCACAGATAGGACTTGCACAAGAGGGGGGATCGATGTGGGGTGACGGATAGCAGAGATCAGGTCTGGCTCCAATTGGGCACACAGCTTTTGGATTGTGACCCAGTCAAGTCTGTAGGTGACGATAATGTGCCTGTCCTCCATTGTTGCCAGGTCCACCAGGGGCCTGTACACAGAGGGATGTCTCCATTTCCTATTCATCTACAGCGGTTGCAATCTAGGGGGCAAAACAATGAGCATCTGGTCAGTATTCAACATTTCCAAAATGTACAGTGCATTGCAGGTTGTGACTGAAACAGTATGTTGTTGTATAGGCCCAAGTGGTGCCTATGTGTCCTGTGACGCAGTTAGGTGCCATGGCCTCCCCCGCCCTGAAATGGCGTCCGCCTGTCCTACGTGGATGGAACTGTGGAAATGAGTAACGTCGCTAACGTTGTGTGCCTTTGCGGGAGGCGGTCGAGTACCGCCGTTCAACTCCTCATTGGTTGTCATTGGTCCCTATGGGTAGCAGTAGCCAATGGTGATGTACGCCGGCAGTGACGGTACGCTCTGCCGTGGACGTGACTGCCATTTTCTATCTGTTGACTCACTTGCTACCTGACCTTCAACTGGAGAGGACCTACACTGCATGTGCTGCTGTGACCTGTGTCTGGAACCGACCATGACTCGTGTCACTGGGGAAAGGGTCCCTGGCTTCACCGCAGCGGAGTTTGAGAGACTGGTGGATGGGGTCCTACCCCAGTACTGAATGCTGTATGGGCCTCCAGACCAACAGGTGGGTACCTTGTGAGCACAATGCATGGCGCATGACTGCATGGATTGCTGTATATGAGAACCTTGTGTAAGGGGGGGGGGTTGAGGGGTCCTTTCCAGCGTGCTGCCCGTATGGTGGGCATAGTATGTGCGTAAGGGTATAGGAGGTATATGGTGGGCCATAAGGGTAACAGGCCGGACGGTATGACTGATACCTTTTTTCTATGTGTATTTCTCTGCAGGGCAGCACCCATCAGAAAAAGGGTTTATGGCGTGCCATTGCCAAGGATGTGCGGACCCTGTGGGTCTACGCCAGGTGGAGCACCCACTGTTGCAAACAGTGGGAGGACCTGAGACGTTGGGCAAGGAAGACGGCGGAGGCCCAGCTGGGGATGGCCTCCCAACGAGGAAGGGGTGCCCGTCAAACTGTGACCCCCCCGATGTTCCGCATACTAGCGGTGGCCTCTCCGGAGCTGGGTGGGCACTTGAGGGCATCACATAAGCCACAAGGGGGTGAGTACAGTTTCACATTATAATACTTGTGCCAGGTCGAGTGGCCTTCGGGTGGGGTATGTGTGCCTGGTGGTGCCCCTAGACCAGGGCAGACATTGCACGGTAGGTATGTTGGGCAGGGGCTGATGAACTCCACCTCCAACCAAGCTAGTGGGCATTCACTACTGGGCAGGGCTCTGTGGATCTCCGCTATGCTCCAATTGTCGTTAGGTATTACTTTCCATGGCCTGGTGACTAGGATTGTGACTGGTAGTGCATTGTCTAGTGTGTAGGGAGGTTCACTGTGTGTGTGTGTCATGTACGCCAACGGTGGTGTTGTTACTGCCATTGACCAAGTGTATCCTATGTCTCTTCGCCCCTTTTTGTTTTGTCATTCTGTCCTTATGTGCATTAGCATCATCTGGCGGAAGAGCTGAGGCACCGGCGACGGAGGAAGCTGCATCCCACAGGACTTATGAGTCTGAATCCACCGACGGTGAGGGCACCAGTGAGACGGAGGGCGAGGGGAGCACTACGGCAGAGACAGTAGGGAACAGTTCGGAAAGTGATAACTCCTCCGATGGAAGCTCCCTAGTAGTGGCGGACAGCTCTGTGGCCATCCCAACTACAGGTACAGCCGCCACCCCGTGCCAGAACCGCCCTCCCAGCAGCCCCTCAGCGAGTTTCCCGTGCCCGCTCACCCAGGAGGGTGGGCATCTCCTTCGCTCCAGGCACCTCAGGCCCTGCCCCACTTAGCCCTACTGACCTGATTGAGGAGGCTATTCACCTCCTGAAATCCATCTCTGTTGGTCAGTCAACCATAGTGTATTCCATCCAGGGGCTGGCAGGGCATTTGCAACAAACAAATGCATTCCTGGAGGGCATTCAATCCGGCATGGCGGCCCAACAGAGATCAGTCCAGGCTCTGGCCTCCTACCTAATGGCAGCCATTTTTCCTGTCTCTAGCCTCCCCCCTCCAACTTCCTCCACCCAGTCCCATTCCCCTCAACCCCAAGCTATCCCAAGCACACATTCAGTCCAGCTTGCACCTAAGACAACACACAGGAGTGGCTCAGGCAAACACAAGCCCCACACATCATCCCACAGGCACCCACATAAATACCATCCAGATGCAGACACACCAACATCCCCTGCCTCCACTGTGTCCCCCTCCTCATCCACCCCCATCCCAATTGCCTCTACACTCACACCTGCATGCACTACATTCACATTCACTGCCTCCATCACTGTCACGCCTATCACTACACGCCCCTCACTGGCAGTCACCACGCCCACATCCATGCACACGTCCCCTGTGTCCTCTCCCACTTTGTCTGTGCCCCCTCCTCCCAAAGTACACAAACACAAGCACTCAGACACCCAACAGCCATCCACCTCACAACAGCATCCAGCCCATGCACCTGACCCCAAACACAGCAGACAGACACCTCCAACAACCACTCCCTCTTCCTCCACTCCCAAACCTTCACCCTCCTCCTGCCCCAGTGTCCCTAAGAAGCTTTTCCTCTCCGCCGTTGACCTCTTCCTTACCCCTCCCCCTGCCTTCACGTCGGGCCAGGGTAGTCAGAACCCAGGCTAGCACCTCAGCCACCCAGTCCTCGGCCACAGTAGTGTTGGCAGCTACTGCAGGTGTGAGAGGCTCCAAGGAAACATCCATCAGCACTGGCAGTGTGCCTGCACCATCTGCCAAGGGGAAGGGCAATGATGCACCACCAGCTGGCAAGGGCAAGGAGGCACCACCAGCTTACAAGGGCAAGGAGGCACCCCCAGCTTACAAGGGCAAGGAGGCACCACCAGCTTACAAGGGCAAGGGCAAGGAGGCACCACCAGCTTACAAGGGCAAGGAGGCACCGCCAGATAGCAAAGGCAAGGGCAAAGGGCCTGCCCCTGCAGGCAGGAAGGACAGGAGGCCTGGTGCTGGGACTGATTCTGAGCCCCCACCACCAACCATGGTGCTTCAGCCGTCCGAGGCTGTAGGGGAAGGGCTGGAGCCTTCCCCCACCACTGGCAGCCCTGACACCATCACTGCCACCAGCACCTCCGCAAGCACCGCCGCCAGCAGCAGCAGCCCCAGTGGGCAGCCGTCCGAGTCTGCAGGGGAGGGGCTGGAGCCTCCCCCCACCACTGGCAGCCCCGATCCAGCACCGCCACCAGCACCGCCACCAGCACCACCACCTGCACCGCCACCAGCACCGCTGCCAGCAGCAGCATCCCCAGTTGGTAGCTGTCCAAGGCTGCAGGGGAAGGGCTGGAGCCTCCACCTACCACTGGCACCCCCGACACCAGCACTTCCAACACTGAGCAGCTGTCACCGCCGCCGGGCAGTGTGTAGTCCTGCCTCCCTGGACTGTAATGCATCCTGACCACTGTAAATCGTGTGGTTCTGACACCCAGGTGAGAGACTGTGACCTTGCACTCCCCAAGATCTGCATCACTGGGAACACAGCCCCCTCCAGAACCAGTGGAAAAAGGCATCCACTCACCCCCTCCTTGCCAGGATGAAGAACACTGGGCACAAAGCCCCCTCCAGAACCAGTGGAAGAAGGCATCCACTCACCCCCTCCTTGCCAGGATGAAGCACACTGGGCACAAAGCCCCCTCCAGAACCAGTGGAAGAAGGCATCCACTCACCCCCTCCTTGCCAGGATAAAGCCCACTGGGCACAAAGCCCCCTCCAGAACCAGTGAAAGAAGCCACCCACTAGATAGACTGTGGCTTTGCACTCCCCAGGACCAAGCAGTGGGCAAACCACCCACTAGAGAGACTATGGCTTTGCACTCCCCAGGACCACGTAGTGGGCACACCACCCACTAGAGAGACTGTGGCCGTGCACTCCTCAGGACCAAGCAGTGGGCAAACCACCCACTTGAGAGACTGTCGCTTTGCACTCCCCAGGACCAAGTACAGGGCATGTTGCCCCTCCAGGACAAGTGGTGTTGTACCATCTTCAGGCTGAGGTACCCCCATTCCCCATCCCCCTGAGGTGCCTGTGTATTTTCGACCTGATGCGCCTGCAGTGTTCTCTCCGTGTTGATGCAGGAGTCAAGTGGGGCCTCGGCCTATGTGATGTGGCCCTGTGGCCCACGGACATTGTGGACTGGGCAGTGTCCGACCATTTGTATATATGTAAATACTGTTTTGATTTTTGAGGACGTATTTCTAGTTTTTTATCTTTTTACACTAACTTCAATCACTTCCTTTTGTCCTTGCATTATTCCTGAGGGCTACGGGGTGGATGTGTAATGTGTTGCATCTGTTTTTGTGTATGGTGTTGGGGGTGAGGGTGTTGCGTGTGTGTGTGTCACTCTCTTTTTCCTCCCCCTACTCTGTGTGCTAGGCGGCAGTACTCACTGTGGTTGTCTTCGCCGGCATTGGCATTCATGGTGTAGGAGGTAGGCCAGCATGGGAACACCTGCAGTTTGGGCTCCATGGTGTTGTGGTTATTCCCTGAGTCTCCAGAGGTGAGTCGTTTACCTTCTGTGTTCTGTTTCCGCCGTGCTTTTCATGTCATTGGTACCTCCCTGAAAAAGGTGGCGGATAGGCCTCTTGTAATAGTGTGGCAGTACTTGTCTTCCGCCTGGCTGTTGGCAGTTACCACCGCGGTGCTTGTTGCAACCGCCGTGGCGGTCGGTGTGTTAAAGTGGCTGTCTGTGTGGGCAGTTTCCGCCGTGGTCAAAATTCCCTTTTTTTTACCGCCGGTTTGTTGGTGGTATTACCGCCACTTTATCACCGACCGCCAGGGTTGTAATGAGGGCCTGTACGTGTAATTGGCTTTTCCATTATTGGCATTTTTGATTTACTAGTAAGTCCCTAGTAAAGTGCACTAGAGGTACCCATCACCTGTAAATCAAATGCTTCTAGTGGGCCTGCAGCACTGGTTGTGCCACACACATGAGAAGCCCTGTAAACATGGCTCAGACCTGCCACTGCAGTGTCTGTGTGTGCAGTTTTAACCTGCCAATTCGACCTGGGAAGTGTACCCACTTGCTGTCCCAAACCATCCCTTTTATACATGTAAGGCACCCTTACGGTAGGTCCTAGGTAGCCCCACGGGCAGGCTGTAGTGTATGTTAAAGGTCGGACATGTGCTGATGTGTTTACATGTCCTAACAGTGAAATGCTGCCAAATTCATTTTTCACTGTTACAAAGCCTATCTCTCTCAGAGGTTAACATAGGGGCTGCCTTTAAATATCTTTTAAGTGTAGTTTCTCTTTGGTTGCAGGTAGAGATATGGAGTCTGAACTCAAAATTGAAAATACATCTTTTGGTAAAATTGGTTTTTGAATTGTCAGTTTGAAAATGCCACTTTTAGAAACTGTGCATTTTCTTGCTTAACCCATTCTGTGACTCTGCCTGCGTATGTATTCCCTCTCTGGGTCAGACTGACAGTTGGGCTGTTTGTGAATATCCACTTGACAGTGACACAAAGGGAGCTGGTGTGTAGCCCGCATATCCTGATACGCCATCTGGGCTAGAGTGGAGGGAGGAGTGGTCACTTACACCTGATTGGGCTGTGCCTCCCCTCACACAATGCAGTCTCCAACCCCCTGATGTGAGTCTCGGGCCAAACATGGGCACAGCAGGATCTTGTGAACAACAAAGACTTTCCTTTTAGGTTTGCCTACTTCAAAGGCAGAAAGGGGTATAAGTAGTGGACCCAAACCCCCAGATTTTCAGATTACTTTTAGATTCAAAAGGAGCCTCTGCCAAGGAGAAGAGATGAAGAGTTGGAGGAGGAAAACTGCCCCTTTGCCTGGTACTGTGATTTGCTGGGTTGGCCTGCAGTTGCCGCTTCTGCCTGAAAGAGGACAAAGACTGAACTTTGTGGTATATTCCTGCTTGTGAAGTGTTTCCAAGGGCTTGGACTGAGCTTGCCTCCTGTTTGAAGTCTCAGGGCCATCAAAGACTTTCTCTGCCAGCACTTGAACTCTCTTCTGAGACTCCTGTACTGTCAAGTGGTGCCCTATCCAGCCCCTGTGCCCTTGAAATGTGAATCTGGTAGAAAAAAGGACTGAAATCCACGCACAGGAAGCCATGTGGGGAAACTTTGATGCACCACCTGCAGCGCAGCTGTAAAAATGACGCAAACCCCTCGCAGTGCGGTTTTTCCATCGCTGTGTGGCTAGATTTCGCACACATCATAGCTGGATGTCAAAATCATGGTAAACCTACGCGGATCTGAGGTGCCCCGTCCAGAAAACGATATATCGCTCCCTTGCGGGAGGGAAAAATGCCTGTGCTGCTTTATTTTTTATGAAAACTAGGTACTTTGTGTAACAACAAAGTTTGCATTGTTTTCTATAGAGTAAGATTCTATTGTTTTAAAAATTCATATCTTGACTTGTGTATGCTGTATTTTTTGTCGTTTCAGTCTTGTTTGATTTAGATTGATGTTGGCTATTTTTCTAAACTAGTGTGGTGTTCATTTTGTAGTGTTTTCCCAGTTTTACTGTGTGGGTTGGTACAAATACTTTACACATTGCCTTTGAGATAAGCCTGACTGCTTGTGCCAAGCTACCAAGGGGTGAGCAGGGGTTATCCAAGTGTGTATCTCCATTGCCCTGAGTAGAGTGAGGGTCCCTGCTTAGACAGAGTGCAAGCTGACTGCCAACCAGAGACACCGTTTCTAACATGGGGCTTCCTTCTACATGCTACCCAGCAAGTGTTGGCAGGTGTTGCAGGGAAACTTAAGATGAAAAGGACATGACTCTTGTCAGGAAGGCAAATACAGCGTTATTACTGTGTTGGCAGGGAGAGTAGCTATCCCCACACAGGTAAACAGCTGGTCTCAATTTGCTGCTTCACAGGCGGCCACCTATATAGCAACATGAAAAATGTTTATTACAAAAGGTTGAATGATAAGCAGTTGCATGTTTGCTGCAAAACATCACTTCACCGATGTCCCTAAACCTTTAACATATTTCTTACACATTCTTTATTGCAATTCTAACAATGTTTAACAAACTAACTATTCACTACTCTTGAATGCATGTGTATTTGTGTGCATGTTTTATTGTTCTGCTCCCAAGACCTCTTATCAAATTCTATGGTCCCTTGACTAATTCAGTCTCCTGCTCGTATTCTTCGATCATGTTTTTAATTTACTGGGACAACAGAATATGTGAAATCTATGTGCTAAGACCATAAATTTCTTCAGGCTTGCAAACACCGGTTTTCCTTTAACTAAGACCTTGCTGGTCATGTATGCTATTTTCAAGTGAGCTCTTCACCTCTTATGGAATCAGCAAAAATTTTAGGCCTATACTGCTCTTTCACCACATATGATTTTTTTATTATTTCCTACCAATGTCTGATGTAGCGTAATTTCTTCACATTTTATTTCCTTGCCAACATTCACCCCCTAGTTGATATTTCAACTGTCGTAGTTTGGACTCTTGCTCTGAGCAAGACTGCTGGTCTAAGGATGACAGTACTTTAGTTTGTAGGTGACTAAGTCTTTCCTACAACTAGTTGCAACTGTTGTCCAAACCTTACCGGCTCACTAGCAGTACCTCACCAGAAACACTATAGTAAAAGGTGATTTATGGCAGTCGTTTACGCATGGACTCAAAAATAAGATATCTCAGGGAATGTCGTGGTTAAACAGAGATTACCCTTTTCTTACAGATATATTATGTCTCATACAAACAAAGGCAATAACACAGATGCAGTGAAGTTATAATAGTTTTTATTAGCATAACTGCAATTTGCGATAAGTTGCATGAACTGCAATGATTAGGATAATGAATATAGTAAGTAACAGTATTGTGAAGAAGAGAGTCATTGTTATGAAGACCCCCACCATTTTGCAATATATGAAAGAAATATATATATGTATATATAAGAATATGCCCTAATACCCTAATGAGAATAGGCCTAACCTCCTACCTAAAGGAGAGATGGGTTTGCTAAACCTAATCTGCCAAAGCCGTGTCCATGAGAGGATCCCCCAACCCTCGTTACCTTAGAATGAGGTCTCTATCTCAGACTCCGCAGGGACACGAAGACTGGGTCAGCGTCAAGATGACTGCAGCATCGGTATCAGCGATAGTGGCGATGCCCTCTGGTCGGAATCCCTCTGATTATCTGTCTAAAGTGTGATGTATTTATACAGATCTACAAGGTCCCCTGATGTAGGTGTATTCCAAAACAATAGATAACAGGCATGCTTGGGACGGCAATTAATATCAACAATCCCTCGAAAGTATAGAAAGGGAAAATCCCTAAGTGTGAACACCTACTGTTTGTTTGTCTTTTGTGCTTGATCTTGACGCCTTGGCATGGTGACACTGATAATGAAACTCATAACAAGTGGCCTAACTATAAACGAGGCAGCCATCTTAGAAGAAATAAATAATTAAATGGGCTAAGACAGAGTAAGCTAAGTAGGTTAAAAGTCACTAGGTGACGGGGGCACAAGTCTACAAGCCAGCGGCTAAGCTAACTCCTGCTATCCCATTAAAACGAACTAGGATTCACTACACCCTCCCCATTGCCGTAACAGGTATGATGAAGGTACAGGAACCCAAATGCTAAAAGCTGCTTCTGAACTAAAAGCTAAAAGCAAAAAACAAGCTAATAATAATAAAAAAAAAATCTGCATGTGTTAAAACATGTTAAAACAAATCTGTCTAAAAATACATACAGAGATGTTAATATCAACTATGACAAGTACAGCGTGCCACAGCAAATGTCTATTTTAATTGCATAATTTGGAATCGGGAATGGCAAGTCAATTCATCAAATTATGTGTTATATGCATGATCTTGAAGAATGTCATCAAAGTCACCAGTCAAGGACCTCAAAAATGAGTCAACATCGTCCGAAGTTAAGTCTAGTGCTGGGCGGACAAATGGATCCACAGAGCAGAAGTGAGCCGTATTTCCCGGTGCATCGATACTTGCTGCAGTGCCCTCATCCATGGCAGATCGTATAACAGAAGGCTCATAGGTGGCCTCGCGGAGCAACCTCAGTCTCAAGGGGCATGACCGTGTATGAACCCTCATCGGGGACATCAGCCGTTCGTGGTCCACAGGAGATGTCGGTGCAACAGCAAGACAGACCATAGGCAGATGTTCAAAGAGACACCATATGCAGCGGAAGACTGGTTGTACATACCAGAGAAGTGGCCGAAATGACAATGACCACTCAAGCTCCAGTTCCACCAGCAAAGGTGCACCGAAGATCCGAACCATGCGCTCACTGCACAGTGGAGTTGGTGGGAGCGGCTCCATTGCTCTGCGTTGCTGGAAAGAAACAACCACTGCGAATCAGAAGAAATAGCAGTAGTAGTCCACCAATTAAAGCCAAAATAATTGGAAAGCCACCAAACACACTTGAAAAGAGAGAATGGATGGCTGATGGGATGACTCCGAAGACAGTCTGGAAGATGGACACGAAACCAGACCGACAGCCTTAAAGAAATGAACAATCCCAGTGGTGCTTGAACCATTGAATATTCTGGATACCAGCTCTCCAAAGTGTTTGGGGAAATCGGTATTTAAAAGGGATTGTATCTCGGCTGAGTTTCTCGCAATCTGGAGAGCATACGTCTCTTTTGCGGATGTCAAGGCGACCTGTTTCTGAAACAATAGCGCCTTTAGCCTACTCAACTTGTCATAGTTCACATTAATAGTATCTATGTGGGGCCACATGTCAGATGCTTTTATCTCTCGTGTGGGGGGAAACAAAACATGTCCACAACTCGTGACTGAGATTGCGTAGGCAATTCCAGGTCGCATGCCGCAACAGCTTTGATCGTTCAGTACCATATAACTGCCATTGGAAAGTACATGAAATACTAGACGAATCAAGGGGACGGGAGTACCCTTCAGAAAACAGGCCAAATTTGCAATCCCCGCATTGCAAAGACCGTGAAGAGACACCTGTTTGCATATCATAGAATGACGAACAGCAGTCTCACATTCACTTCCGCTAAGAAAGACCTCCTGTTCACCATTCAGACATCTATAGTCAAAGGGCAACTCCCACTCTTCTTTAATAAATCTATCTCCTAGCTGCTCATATCGTCCCACTGCAAGATGTTTCAGGCAGCTCGAAAAAACGAAAGGTCGAAATCGGTAAATTAATAATGCCGTGCAAGAGCCAGATAGTTGAAGGACTCTCTGCTACCGTGAAGGGCAACTTATCTAATTTCTCTACTTGAAGCAGGGTGAAACTAGCCTCCCTTTTAGCCATTGTCTCTTGTTCCCTGGAAAAATTAAAAGCAGTGAAAAATTCACTCCCATTAATGTACCTCCATGGAATGTGGCCACTTTTCAGTGTCTGTAATGTCCAACCCAGCTGCATGATGGAACGTAGCTGTGCTTGCCCATGATATAACTGGGACAAGTCTGTCTGAGTGATATCAATAGCAGACAACACTATATTTGATAGTGAATAAATCCTGTTGGACAGCGTGTTCATGCCATTGTCGACAACAGCTTATGTTTTTTCTAAATTTTCCTTATCTAGTTGCCTTAAACGTGCAGCAGCCTCAATCTGGGAAAGTTTCCAAATTTCATTGTACATAGCATATAAAAACCGTTTTGAGCGCTGTTTTCTAGGACTTAACAGGAAATCCTGTAAGTCTATACTGTCAGAAAGAGTGTTCAGGTGTTTCTTAACCGCTGTTAACGTGTTTGTCTGCACCCATTGCTGGCCCAGCTTACCCACACTGTATGTCATAATTATACCTATATGTTGCCCTGATAGAAAGCGAGGGTCAGGCCTGTTAATTGAAAAAAACCCTGAAGAGTTCAAGAAACGCTTCTGACACTCATCAGTGTCGGTGGGCCATACCAACCACCCGCTGGGACGGGAAAGTGAGGAATTATAGGTACCAGCCTTAACCATTGCATCTAGCCTGTCTTCTGAGACATTAAGAAAGTGTTGCCAATCTCAAAATTTTGTCGGAGTAGGGATACTGGGCGTGTTCAGGTCTTTAATTTTTGCTAACCCCAGACAGGATGTCTGCCCTATAGTGTCATTTAAGAAAATAATTTGCACAGGAATCAGGCATGCCCGAAACAAAGCCTCCCTACCCTGTATCTGCCAATCTTGTGTTCCCCATACACTTTTCAAATCAATAGTGCTTTTCCAATATTCGTAACCCTCAAGCGAGAGCCGGGAAACAAAGGGATCTAAATAAATCAGTTTCGTATCTGTTAGCAAAAGTTTTCTAATTTGTGCTGGAGGTATTTTAAAATAATACGACTCTGCTTTTTTTGTATCATGCCCGGAAAAGTATGTACATTTATCGCTGTAATACTTGGGACTCCCCACCTGTGGTGTCAAACAGTGTTCCCACTGTGTGTAGTTCACGAGAGGTCTATATCTAGTTGCACTGTGTAGGTAGTGATGTCCCCAATTGTTATAGCAGAACATTTCCCCATAATTCATTGTATAATCATATACATCATCACTTCCAAAAGCGGAATAGTTCTTCATTTCAGCTAGCATGGAATCAACTGTTTGGACATCCCAATCATCAGAGACAACATTAGGTGTAATAACATCAGACATAAAAATTTTGAACACGTATGGTATCTGAATAATCTCTGTAGGCCCGTATATATCGAATGGAACTTTGTCCCACACAATCCCATCAGTAATTGGTATAGCTGTAATATTTACAGGGGACAAATCTCGTCGGACCTTATGTGAAGAATGATGTGGTGTTAAAATTTCATCAACAGGCTCCACAGAGGAGCGATCAGGAATATAGTGACCATTAACCCCTTCGCTGCCAGGCCTTTTCCCCCTCCTATGCCAGGCCTTTTTTTGCCTATTTGGGGCAGTTCGCGCTTATGCCCTCATAACTTTTTGTCCACATAAGCTAACCAAGCCAAATTTGCGTCCTTTTTTTCCAACATCCTAGGGATTCTAGAGGTACCCAGACTTTGTGCTTTCCCCTGAAGGAGGCCAAGAAATTGGCCAAAATACAGTGAAAAGTTTGTTTTTTTCAAAAAAATTGGAAAAAGTGGCTGCAGAAGAAGGCTTGTGGATTTCCCCCTGAAAATGGCATCAACAAAGGGTTTGCAGTGCTAAACTCAGCAGCTTCCCAGCTTTCAGGAACAGGCAGACTTGAATCAGAAAACCCAATTTTTCAACACAATTTTGGCATTTTACTGGGGCATACCCCATTTTTGCAATTTTTTGTGCTTTTAGCCTCCTTCCAGTCAGTGACAGGAATGGGCATGAAACCAATGCTGGATCCCAGAAACCGAAACATTTCTGAAAAGTAGACAAAATTCTGAATTCAGCAAGGGGTCATTTGTGTAGATCCTACAAGGGTTTCCTACAGATAATAACAGCTGAAAAAGAAAAATATTGAAATTGAGGAGAAAAAACGATAAATTTTTCTCTACATTTTACTCTGTAACTTTTCCCTGCAATGTCAGATTATCAAAAGCAATATACCGTTACGTCTGCTGGACTCCTCTGGTTGCTGGGTTAAATAGGGTTTGTAGGTTCATCAAGAACCCGAGGAACCTAGAGCCAATAAATGAGCTGCACCCTGCAGTGCGTTTTCATTCTATACCGGGTATACAGCAATTCATTTGCTGAAATATAAAGAGTAAAAAATTGCTATCAAGAAAACCTTTGCATTTCCAAAAAGGGCACAAGATAAGGTGTTGAGGAGCAGTGGTTATTTGCACATCTCTGAATTCCGGGGTGACCATACTAGCACGTGAATTACAGGGAATTTCTCAAATAGATGTCTTTTTTACACACTCTCCTATATTTGGAAGGAAAAAATGTAGAGAAAGACAAGGGGCAATAGCACTTGTTTTGCTAATCTATGTTCCCCCAAGTCTCCCAATAAAAATGATACCTCACTTGTGTGGGTAGGCCTAGCGCCCGTGACAGGAAACGCCCCAAAACGCAACGTGGACACATCCCATTTTTTTTAAAGAAAACAGAGGTGTTTTTTGCGAAGTGCCTACCTGCAGATTTTGGCCTCTAGCTCAGCCGGCACCTAGGGAAACCTACCAAACCTGTGCATTTCTGAAAACTAGAGACCTAGGGGAATCCAAGGAGGGGTGACTTGCGGGGCTCGGACCAGGTTCTGTTACCCAGAATCCTTTGCAAACCTCAAAATTTGGCTAAAAAAACACATGTTCCTCATATTTCTGTGGCAGAAAGTTCTGGAATCTGAGAGGAGCCACAAATTTCCTGCCACCCAGCGTTCCCCCAAGTCTTCCGATAAAAATGATACCTCACTTGTGTGGGTAGGCCTAGCCCCCGCGACAGGAAACACCCCAAAGCGCAATGTGGACACATCCAAAATTTTGGAAGAAAACAGAGGTGTTTTTGGCGAAGTGCCTACCTGTAGATTTTGGCCTCTAGCTCAGCCGGCACCTAGGGAAACCTACCAAACCTGTGCATTTCTGACAACTAGAGACCTAGGGGAATCCAACGAGGGGTGACTTGCGGGGCTCGGACCAGGTTCTGTTACCCAGAATCCTTTGCAAACCTCAAAATTTGGCTAAAAAAACACATGTTCCTCATATTTCTGTGGCATAAAGTTCTGGAATCTGAGAGGAGCCACAAATTTCCTTCCACCCAGCGTTCCCCCGAGTCTCCCGATAAAAATGATACCTCACTTGTGTGGGGAGGCCTAGCACCCGCGACAGGAAACGCCCCAAAGCGCAACGTGGACACATCCAAAATTTTTGAAGAAAACAGAGGTGTTTTTTGCGAAGTGCCTACCTGTAGATTTTGGCCTCTAGCTCAGCCGGCACCTAGGGAAACCTACCACAACTGTGCATTTCTGAAAACTAGAGACCTAGGGGAATCCAAGGAGGGGTGACTTGCGGGGCTCGGACCAGGTTTTGTTACCCAGAATCCTTTGCAAACCTCAAAATTTGGCTAAAAAAACACATGTTCCTCACATTTCTGTGGCAGAAAGTTCTGGAATCTGAGAGGAGCCACAAATTTCCTTCCACCCAGCATTCCCCCAAGTCTCCCGATAAAAATGATACCTCACTTGTGTGGGTAGGCCTAGCGCCCGCGACAGGAAACGCCCCAAAGCGCAACGTGGACACATCCAAAATTTTAAAGAAAACAGAGGTGTTTTTTGCGAAGTGCCTACCTGTAGATTTTGGCCTCTAGCTCAGCCGGCACCTAGGGAAACCTACCACAACTGTGCATTTCTGAAAACTAGAGACCTAGGGGAATCCAAGGAGGGGTGACTTGCGGGGCTCGGACCAGGTTTTGTTACCCAGAATCCTTTGCAAACCTCAAAATTTGGCTAAAAAAACACATGTTCCTCACATTTCTGTGGCAGAAAGTTCTGGAATCTGAGAGGAGCCACAAATTTCCTTCCACCCAGCATTCCCCCAAGTCTCCCGATAAAAATGATACCTCACTTGTGTGGGTAGGCCTAGCGCCCGCGACAGGAAACGCCCCAAAGCGCAACGTGGACACATCCAAAATTTTAAAGAAAACAGAGGTGTTTTTTGCGAAGTGCCTACCTGTAGATTTTGGCCTCTAGCTCAGCCGGCACCTAGGGAAACCTACCAAACCTGTGCATTTCTGAAAACTAGAGACCTAGGGGAATCCAAGGAGGGGTGACTTGCGGGGCTCGGACCAGGTTCTGTTACCCAGAATCCTTTGCAAACCTCAAAATTTGGCTAAAAAAACACATGTTCCTCACATTTCTGTGGTAGAAAGTTCTGGAATCTGAGAGGAGCCACAAATTTCCTGCCACCCAGCGTTCCCCCAAGTCTCCCGATAAAAATGATACCTCACTTGTGTGGGTAGGCCTAGCGCCCGCGACAGGAAACACCCCAAAGCGCAACGTGGACACATCCAAAATTTTGGAAGAAAACAGAGGTGTTTTTTGCGAAGTGCCTACCTGTCGATGATGGCCTCTAGCTCAGCCGGCACCTAGGGAAACCTACCAAACCTGTGCATTTCTGAAAACTAGAGACCTAGGGGAATCCAAGGAGGGGCGACTTGCGGGGCTCGGACCAGGTTGTTACCCAGAATCCTTTGCAAACCTCAAAATTTGGCTAAAAAAACACATGTTCCTCACATTTCTGTGGCAGAAAGTTCTGGAATCTGAGAGGAGCCACAAATTTTCTTCCACCCAGCGTTCCCCTAAGTCTCCCGATAAAAATGATACCTCACTTGTGTGGGTAGGCCTAGCCCCCGCGACAGGAAATGCCCCAAAACGCACCGTGGACACATCCCATTTTTTGAAAGAAAACAGTGACTACCTGTGGATTTTGGCCTGTAGCTCAGCCGGCACCTAGGGAAACCTACCAACCCTGTGCATTTTTTAAAACTAAAGACCTTGGGGAATCCGAGATGGGGTGACTTGTGGGGCTCGGACCAGGTTCTGTTACCCAGAATCCTTTGCAAACCTCAAACTTTGGCTAAAAAAACACATTTTCCTCACATTTCGGTGGCAGAAAGTTCTGGAATCTGAGAGGAGCCACAAATTTCCTTCCACCCAGCATTCCCCCAAGTCTCCCGATAAAAATGATACCTCACTTGTGTGGGTGGGTCAGGTGCCTGCAACAGAATAAGGCCCAAAACTTGAAGAGATAGAAGGGATAGCACAGCGAGTTTATAAGGGCATATTCTTTTATACATCTTTAGACGGATTCTGCTTTGGGGACCCACATAAGTGAGGTGTCATTTTACTTGGGAGTCTGAGGGGAAAACTGGGGAGTAGCAATTTTCTGCTGGAGCGGTGATCCTACTAAGAAAAGTCAGCAAAATATGCTTTTTTATGTAAATTTTAAGGTTTACAGAGGAGTTTGGGTAAGAAAATGTTGGGGGAGCCCTGGACTCCTTGGGGTGTCTAGTTTTAAAACATTTCTGGGTTTTGTAGGTTTCCCTAGATGAAGGCCGCACCCAGGACCAAAAACATAGGTGCCCCGCCCCCCAAAAACAGGTATTTTTGTAATATATCATATTGATGTGTGCACATACGTCCGTGATGTGCCAAACACTATAATTGTGAAAAGAAACACACTTAGGTTATGTGAAGAAGACCCCTCACCCACCAACCAAGTTGGTGGCATGCTTCATTATTGGGGTCCCACCCGAGGCACCTAGCGTGTCACAGGTGTGCTGCGACGCCTGATTACAGCGGAGCAGGTTTTGTCATTTTTACCACACATACTGGTTGGATTTGGCACGAGGGTGAGTGATGGTTCAGTGGATCAAATTTTATTAACAAGAGATTTCACAAAAATGAAATGCACTGCTAATAACTGAAAGGTAAAAAACTGAACCAATGACTCACAGCTCGTGAGCTGTAAAGCCGCGACAAGGCACCAACCGCTTTACAGTCCATTCACACACCTTTCATACATGACACGCACAAGACCATTCACACCGCCAGCCACGGGCCCAGCACATTACAACACTCACATCGACAGACCGCGCCACTCAAGGGCCCATCACTTACATACGCCCACATGCCTGATACAAGAATCACACCAGCTGATGGGAGTGTGGACTGGCGTTTGGCTGGCACCGCCAGCCAAGCGCCACCCCACGCACACCGCCAGCCAAGCGCCACCCCAAGCACACCGCCAGCCAAGCGCCACCCCACGCACACTGCCAGCCAAGCGCCACCCCAAGCACACCACCATCACTTTTTTTATCAACAACAAAGAAACCACTAATTATAAAATAAGCACAAAACTAAAAACACAAAAGCTCTAACTAAATACATGACAGAGATGCCAACCGTGAAGCATATGAAAATATAAAACAGACAGCTTACGCTCAAGGTATTTCCCAGAAATTCTTTTGGGTATGGTAACTTCTGTAACAGCCGGGAACACACAGCCCAGGCTTTGAAGGGCATTCGGGGCAGTACATCCGTCTCTCCCTCCTGATTAATCTCCGGGCACATACTCTACATTTCTTTGTGGGCATGTCTTTTTTGGGAGTGGGAGGAATGTGATCTGGAAAGTGCCGATCTTTCAATCTAGCCACATCCTCCACCACTTCTACTCTAGGAACTCTTGCCGGTTCAACCACAATAAGGCTTTCTATCACCGACTCCTGAAATTTAACAAATGTCATCCTTGACTCAGGTGAACAATCCTTGTATACAATAAAGGCATTAAAAGTTGCCAAATGAAATAAATGTAGGGCCAACTTTTTATACCACACATAAGACTTACGAAGAGCAGTGTAAGGTTCCAACCTCTGATCTACTCTATCAACACCACCCATGTGCCTATTGTAGTCCAAAATGCACGCAGGTTTGCGCACTTCCGCAACCTGACCCCAAACAGCCACAGGGGAAGTACTCTCATCATGGATGGTCGATAGCATGTACACATTCCTCCTGTCTGAAAATTTCAGAGCTAGCAGCTCATTATTCCGCAAGGCACTGCACTGTCCCCTCTCAAGTTTTTTACAGACAAGCTCCCTTGGATAGCCTTTCCGGTTAGAACGGATTGTGCCACAAGCAACAGTGTCCACCCTAAACAACTCCTTGAACAACTGCACTCCAGTGTAGAAATTATCTACGTACAAATGGTGACCTTTGTTAAACAGCCGTCTAGCAAGTTCCCACACAATTTTTTCGCTAACTCCAAAAGTGGCCGGACAACCAGGAGGGTCAATACTGGAATCCCTACCAGTGTAGACCCGGAAATTATACACATATCCTGTACTGCTTTCTGACCGCAGATACAATTTAATCCCATACCGTGCCCTCTTACTAGGAATGTACTGCTTAAAAACTAAACGCCCCTTGAAAAGGACCAAAGACTCGTCCACACTTATCTCTTTGCCTGGAACATAGACCTCTGAAAAACGATCTACAAAATGATCAAGGACAGGCCTAATCTTAAAAAGGCGGTCACAATCAGGGTGATCTCGTGGCAAGGCTAAAGCATTGTCTACAAAATGCAGCATATGAAGAAGAAGCGAATACCGATTACGTGTCATAGTTGCAGGAAATATAGCAGTTGCCATCAAGGGACTAGTAGACCAATAAGAAGCCAGTGACGGCTTCCTGATCAACCCCATCAAAAAAGACAAACCTAAAAACCTTTTCTTCTCTTCCAGATATGTGGGAACCCAATGAGTAGCTCTAGACTGAGGCTTAAGTCTGGCAGCGTTGTCCCGCAAATATTGCTCTGCATACACATTTGTCTGCTCCACAATCTCTTCCAAAAATACATCGTCCATAAACAAGTGAAAGAAATGGACAGGCAGAAAGTTTTCCGTATTAACTCTACACCCTGGGAGACCAGTAAATGCAGGTAACTGTGGCTGCTCCATGTTTGGGGCAATCCAGGTGTCAGGTCTTCCAATGGGAAACCATTCAGCCCCAGGCTGCTGTACTCTTGGCACATCAATGTCCTCCTCTAACACAGGCCCTTCATCTGCACTGAGAGTAGCTTCCTCATCAGAAGAATACTCTTGGACAGAAAACTCACTTCCAGAATCTCCTGCTTCTTCCTCTGCCTCAGATGCAGAGTCAGTGTCGTAATCATGGTCTGAAGACAACTCAAAGAGCATGCGAACAACCTGCTGAGCGGTCACTTTGCGGCTAGCCATGATCCTAACAACAAATGGATTGCCAACAACAACTAGCACTAAAATAAGTAATAAACAAAGTGTAGCTTTATCACAAAGAGTTATGTACTACAAAAAACTATACCACTCAGTTGCCTGAAATAGCTACTCACCAAGCAACTACTCTGCACAGACACAGCAATCACCAATGATATCCCACTAAAAAGAAAAAAGAAAAAAACAAATTAGACATATGACAACACAAACATCACTGTGCTCAAATCTAAGGACAATGTCAAACACACAATACTGCATTTAGTACACCACCTACAAACATGTCATTAATGCATGTCAACAATACTCCTTTGGAGTAAATTGCTTTCAGTTACCTAAAACATGCAACTATGCAAACCACAGGACAACTACTGCCAAAACCGCAAAGATCCACAGTAAAGGAAGCAAAAGCATTGAACTAGAAGAAAAAGAAGAAATAAATTGTTATAATCACAAATACAAATACTTTGCCAGTTGACAAACACCCCACCACCAAGAACTTAGAAGTTGTCTCTGGTACCTAAGTGGATCCTGCCCCCCTC
This sequence comes from Pleurodeles waltl, assembly GCF_031143425.1. Taxonomy (NCBI): domain Eukaryota; kingdom Metazoa; phylum Chordata; class Amphibia; order Caudata; family Salamandridae; genus Pleurodeles; species Pleurodeles waltl. The sequence continues at coordinate 717,226,749 of NC_090450.1, forward strand.
GGGGGTAGATGGGCGTAAACAAATTGGCCAATCTGCCCCCAAGGGGGGCAGAAATGGGCAACACCTCTGTGCCCCCTTTTAGGGGGCGACCCTTCCCAAAGGGGGCACCCCCAGCACAAAACAAAAAAATCCCTGCCGTATTGGTGGTTTCTGCCCTCCTTGGGGGCAGATGGGCCTACAAAATTAGGGGCAGAGATGGCCAATACGATTTTTCCCCACCTTAGGGGGGCGACCGTTGCCCAAGAGGTGCCCCCAAACACATACCACACACACACACACCACACAATCCCTGGCGCCTAGTGTGCTTCCACCCCCCCGGGGCCAGATCGTCCAAAAAATGGCTGGTCTGCCATCGGGGGGGCCGAAACAGAAAAAAAAATAGCTCCCCAGGGGAGAGACCCTTGCCCAAGGGGTTGCCCCCAAAATAAACAATAAAAACAAAATCCCTGGTGTCTAGTGGATTTCGCCCCCCCCCCCTCTCCACCTGGCTGCAGATCAGCCCAAAAATTGGCAATCTGCCCCCGGGGGGGGGCGAAATACTAAAAAATTGCCCAAGGGGTCGCCCCCCAAAAAAACTTTACAATAAAAATAAATCCCTGGTGTCTAGTGGTTTTCGCCCCCCCTGGGGGCAGATCTGCCAAAAAATCGGCGGATCCGGGGGGGCGACCCTTGCCCAAGGGGTCGCCCCCAAAACACACAACAAAAATAAAATCCCTGGTGTCTAATGGTTTTTGCCCCCCCCCCCGGGGGCAGATCTGCCGAGAAATTGACGGATCTGCCCCCGGGGGGGGCGAAATACAAAAAAAAATTGCCCCCGGGGGGGCGACCCTGGCCCAAGGGGTCGCCCCCAAAAATACACACAAATAATAAATTCCCTGGTGTCTAGTGGTTTTCGCCCCCCCCCCCGGGCGCAGATCTGCCCCCGGGGGGGGGGGGGGGCGAAATACAAAACAAAATTGCCCCCGGGGGGGGAGACCCTTGCCCAAGGGGTCGCCCCCAAAATAAACATAAAAAACAATATCCCTGGTGTCTAGTGGTTTTCACCCCCCGGGGGCAGATCCGCAGAAAAATCGGCGGATCTGCCCCCAGGGGGGGCAAAATACTAAAAATAATTGCCCCGGGGGGGCGACCCTTGCCCAAGGGGTCGCCCCCAAAATACACACAAAAGAAAATCCCTGGTGGCTAGTGGAGATTCCTGCTCCACGATCGCGGGCCCTGCCCGCGATCGTGGAGCAGGAATCTTATGAAAACAGGCACAGGGGGAAAGGAAAAACCCTTTCCTTTCCCCGCGTGTCTGTTTTCACCACCCCCCGCCCCCCAAAAACGGAGAGGACTCACCTTTTGGGTCCTTCCCCTAAGACGCGCTGGAAGCAAATGGCTTCCAGCGCGCTGTGCGTGCGCTGACATCATCGGATTGCCGTGGGGGGGGGTGGGGGGGAAGGTCTTCCCCTTCCATCCCCTCCTGGGGGGGGAGAGGGGTGCACAGGGGGACGCGCTAGCGCTCCCCCAAGTTCCCCTGTGCCTAGGAGAGATGATCTCGTCCAAGGCACAGGGGAACTGTAGCCTTGGACGAGATCATCTCGTCCAAGGCACAGAACCGGTTAATCAGCAAAAAGAAAACAGTCACAAAACCAATCCATAAAAATAATGCAATAAATGTCAAACAGAACCATAGATAGTTCCATGGGTAGATCAAATAGTTCTTTTTAAGCCATCGATACAGCTTACTACTTTTTGAAAGTTTGTCAGTCACAGTTGAAGATGAATCCGAAGAAAAATCATCAATGTCAATGAAATAGCCAGAGGAAGTCTCTGCAAACACAGGACCCGCTGAATTCTGATCCACCGCTCGTGGAGGTTCTTGATAGACAACGTCATTAGTCGTGGGAGTGTTCGTGTAAAATACAGCCAAATCTTGAAGCGGGGTGGTCACAGAAGATGTGACTGGAACCAACAAAAGTTCATTTTCCGCCCTCCCCATGGTCGAGGAAGTGTCTGGAACAGCAGTTGACATAGTTGCATAGTCAGTAGCAGTGATGTTCATCCTACTATGTAGATGCATGTCCTGTTGGGTAGTGAGAGGGGATCGGGTACCACCCAAGGGGCCTCCTGGTCTACTGTGGAGAATCGGCCACATGGTGTAATTTGATGTCATCAATGGAGATGAATCTGTTCGATTTAGAACCGGACAATGGTAGTAGGATGACAGTCCCGGTGCCTTTGATTCCCAAGACCGGTACAGGTGCTCTTTATGATGGACCGAACTCCTTTTTCACAGCGATCTTCTCACGAACCAGATCCCCAACGTTAGGAATCCAGCTAGTCGAAGTTTTCGCCAATTTCCTTATTCCTAAGGTGGCAGCACTTGCAGATGATTTATCATCACAAAATTGTTGAAGCTCCTGTAAAACAGTGAGACGCTATTTTATGTCAAATGGTGTTTCTGCTGCCACCATACCAGAGGCATCAAGATCGGGGACATACATAGGTATCCCAAAGAGAACCTCATATGGAGACTTTCCCCCCAAGGACCGTCTTGGCAGATTATTCAGTGCTCTCAGGACCCGATATAGGTGATGTAACCAACTGCGGCCTGAACCTAATACTCAAGCTGTTAAGGACTGCTTTAGATCACGATTCCGCCTCTCCACGACTGAATTTCCCTCGGGATGGTATGGTGAGGAGTAATGGAGTTCACCACCCATCGACCCCATGGTGTCCCTAAATACCTAAGAGGCAAATGCAGGGCCCTGGTCCGAATGGAATGCTGCAACCGCATATGTACCGATAAAGATCAGCAAATCTTTTATAACAGTCCGGGTGTCAGCCGACCGCTGTGGCCATACCCACAGGAATCTAGAACAGGAATCCACAGCCACTAGAATGTATTTGTATGCACCATCAGGCTGTAAGGGACCACAATGGTCTAGATACACACACTAAAGTGGCTTGTCTGACACTAAGGGGGATGTCTGCGGAGGGCGTTTGATATTAGAGCCCTTAATCTGCTGGCAAATGTCACAGCAAAGGACATACTGCTTAGTTCGTCTGCATAGACCAGGCCACCAGTATCGTTGCTGTAGAATTGTTATCGTGGCCTGTATACCAGCATGTGCAGTAGCGACACCCTCATGTGCGGCTGTAATCAGCTCTAATCTCTGGTCTTCATTGGGGATCACCCGATCTCCAACCCCAGGAATTGTTGTATAAGCAACATTCTGTGCACTGATATGGTAAGTATAGTTTGTAGGGTATCCTTTCGGAAGGGTCTTGCCTGCAGCCGAAGCTTTAACGGCAATCAGTATTTCATTATCCAATCTCGTCTGAGAACAAGTCACTGTAGCCACAGAAGCCGTAGCTACTGATGCTTTGGCCGCTTCATCAGCCAATGTATTACCGGCAACGTGTATTCCTACATGTTGGTGTCCTAATGTATGAACTACATGGACACATGGTAGCTTATCCTTAAATTCAGCCACCCTTCCCCACAACATTTTGTGTTTAATGGTGTTCCCTTTAGAATCCCCAAACCCGTTCAGCTTCCAATGATTGAGATATTCATTGTATGACTGGACGCAGTAATATGAATCACAGTCTATCAAAGTCTGGCTTCCTGCCTCAGTATGTTCGAGCGCTAGAAGAAGAGCCTTAAGCTCAGCCAACTGGGCTGTGCAGTCCCCTAAGGTCTGCGTGTAGGTATTGTGAGGGTGGAAAACTCCATCTTCCATCACTCCGCACACGGCTGCGCAAGCTGCCGAGTATTGATGTCTTGTACCTACAGCCGGTTGTGCTGATCCGTCAGTATAAACGATAGTAGTATAACTGTCTAGTGGCAAGATATTTAGAGGAGCGGGGTACTCCTGTTCATACTGGAGAAATTCTTGTGTCTGAAGTCTTGGGTCAAATACATAATCAACACCAGTGGCGGTCAGAGACGTTGCCCATTGAATCAGGCGTGGATGTAATGCCTTAGTGTTCGGAACGCTCGCTTTAGTGACAGCCCCTAAGGCCAGCACCGGGGAGACAACAATAATGCGTTTCCCCTGGGCAAGTGGCCTCTCCTTTATGACGGCCATCTGAACTGCTATTAGAATCTTTTCTGTAGGTGCAAAACGTTTTTCAGCATTTGAATATAAATGTGATATATATGCTACCGGCACTGTGTCATCCTCATTAAAGGTGACATAAGTAAATCCAAGGGCACCAGCAATTATTCTGATGACCAAATTTGTTTTATTGTCACATGTGTGTAAGTGTTTAGCTTCTAGCATGTCCCGTTGCATGTCCCTAAGGATGTGTGTGTGTTCAATCGTCCATCGTCTGCTAGAAAAATTGGGCTGAATTAAGTCATGAAGTGGCTTGATGCGTTCTGCATAATCTGGAATGTATGTTCTGCCAAAATTGAAGAAACCCAGTAATGACCGTAATTTCTTATGTGTGTTCGGAGGCTGTAGTTGAGCACACTTTTCTAGGAAGTGCGGGCCAGGCTCTTCCCCTCGTTTGATAGCTCATATCCCAGGAACAATACACTAAGAAAGGCTATCTTGCTTTTCTTAAAATTAAATTTATAACCGAGGTCTGCAAATCCCAAAATGATCCGATCGACCCTCGCAAGATGAATGTCGAGGGCGTTGTCAGTGAGATAGATATCATCCACATAGGACAATGCATTAGAATCAAGCTCGTGCAAAATTGATGTTAAACGGGCTGAAAACAGGCCTGGGCTATTTTTATAGCCTTGAGGTAAATGAGAAAAGCGTTTCTGAGAGCCAAATGAAAATGCACTTAGGTACCTACTTTCATGTGCTAAATTCTGGCAGAAAAATCCATTAGATATATCCAATGTAGTTTTATATTTCTTACGCACTATATTGTTTGTCAATGCTGTGCTGTGTGAATTTTGTATAGCATATGTGCGTGTATGACTATTTAAGTGTCTATAATCAACCACTATTCTATATGAATGATCTGGCTTTGCAACGGGGTATACTGGATTATTCATTGCAGATGTACAGGGCTCAATTACTCCCTGGGACTCAAGTTGTGATAGTATCTCCTTCACCGGAGCTTTCGCTTCATGTTTAACAGGGTATTGTGGCTGTGGTTGGGGTGTAGACCTAACGGGAATAATATGACAAGGAGACTCCTTGTCCCAACCTACATGATTACGGTATAGTGCAGGTGCCTGCGCTAAAGCCCATTCAGCAGCATAGGCTTCTTTGGCTGCTTCTGGAACAAGATCGGAGAAAGAAGGCAAAATGACATCTTCCCCATGCGGGAGCTTGCGGACGTGTTCAGGTGGCCAGTGTCTCTCGGTCAACTGGATATCACTAGTAAGTTCATCCCAAAATATTACACTAATAATTCGTTCCACGTCTCCCTCTATCTGAATTGTTAAATCATAAACCTATCGGGTGGGAGAACGCGGCCATCCGCTGTCTCAACCGCGATGTAATCGCTAGTTGCTGTTGCATCCAGGTGATCTTTCAGACTCTGGCGACATATCGTGACCTCTGCCGCGCTGTCCAACAGAGTCACGGCCCACTTCTTGTTCCTCAACAGTGTTCTCAATACCACTGGCATTTTTAACTTTCAGTGCTGCCACTTTCTTCTTTTTAAACTGCAGCTTTTGCTGAGGAGTCTTTTCTTCTTTTTTGATGGCAGACTGTGGTGAGTCTTTCTTTTCTTTCACGTATTCAGGACGTCGATCTTGACGGCCCCCTCTCTCGCTACGTTTATCCGGTGCGTCCTGAAAGGAACGAGAGGGACGTGAATCAGTATATCTGTCTGGAGTTCTAATGTGCTCCCTATTTCTGAGATTATACCCCCTTTCGGAGTACTCTGGATGTGGAGAATCAGCTCTCTTATTTCTTTTTTCTTTTTAGAGCCCTCTTGTGCCTGCTTTGTACCTTCCTTATGGGTGGTACATGGTAATTCCAATTTTTTAGGTTTGGCTCCCAAACTATCCCGTCCTATACTATCGGAAATTATTTTCGGTAGCTGTCTCTCTTGTTCCAGATTTGGAGTTTCCCAGAGACGCTGGCGTATTGCTAGTGCCACTGCTTTCCCTTTAATATTACTCAGTATTATTGAGGAGACGGCGTCAAAGTTACGCATCAATTTCATCCCCAGATCCAGGGCCGGTGCAGCCCCATGTTCATTTTGTATTTGTTTTAACACTTCCGGTAGAGTGGCAAGTGTTGAGGTACCATGTGTGGTAGTATAAACAGCAGCGAAGACTGTACCCCATGTGGCACAGTCTTCCACCGAGGGAACCATCCCAAACGGCAAGCACATAGTGAGCAATCTATGTTTTTCCTGTGGTCCCGTTTGGGGGAACACAGCTTCCAGCTGATTAGTTTTGTGGGCTATCCAGAATGGTATTTTTTCCCGTTCCGTGGGCACTTTACCCATAATAGTATGCACTGTTTGTGGATTAATCCCAGTAGCCAATTGATAACCACCAGCTACTGGCGGTGCTGGACGCGCTGGTGTAGTGTTCAACGTTCGCATTACGAACTGAACCAATCGTCTATATAATGCTACTAATTCATTATATAATGCTCGTAAATCTGCGATCGGCATGGTCTGTATGCCTGGGTGAGGTGTATATGTGGCAAACATAGGCCATGTAGGTCCCTCATTACTTAAGGGACCTAGCCTCACTCTTCGTAATACATGTGGTAGGGCGCCTTCAAACCAGTTCTGATGCTCTTGATATGTGAGCGATATTTCATGATACTGGTATGCTTCGTACCGTACAGGTACATTCGCAACTTCATATGTGTGAAATGTGTTCGTTCTTTGGTCAACCTCAGGAAAGGTGACCCAACAGTAAAACGTTTCTGTTTGGTATGCTTTAGTTGCCTCTATTATCAGAGTAACATCCCCGCCCTCTTCTGTAAGGCCATGCGCTAATAAATGTTGAGTAAGTGCATGTCTAGCATTCGCAGGAATGTCTATGGTATTAGCCATAGTTGTTTAGAGGAACGGAACACCAAATAGGGGAAGTCTTTTCCTTTTTATGAGTTCGAGCTTGAACAACCTACAGCTTAATTAGGTGTTACCTGTTCAGCTGAGGAGGATTCTCCCAAAGACCACGGACTTCTCCGTATAACGGTACTTAGGGTACCTGTTGTCTGTGAGACAGTGATAGTCAGAGTATCCGTAAATTAGTGCCTAAACACCATCGTTGGTGGCGCCATGTCGTAGTTTGGACTCTTGCTCTGAGCAAGACTGCTGGTCTAAGGATGACAGTACTTTTGTTTGTAGGTGACTAAGTCTTTCCTACAACTAGTTGCAACTGTTGTCCAAACCTTACCAGCTCACTAGCAGTACCTCACCAGAAACACTATAGTAAAAGGTGATTTATGGCAGTCATTTACGCATGGACTCAAAAATAAGATATCTCAGGGAATGTCGTGGTTAAACGGAGATTACCCTTTTCTCACAGATATGTTATGTCTCATACAAACAAAGGCAATAACACAGATGCAGTGAAGTTATAATAGTTTTTATTTACCATAACTGCAATTTGCGATAACTTGCATGAACTGCAATGATTAGGATAATGGATATAGCAAGTAACAGTATTGTGAAGAAGAGAGTCATTGTTATGAAGACCCCCACCATTTTGCAATATATGAAAGAAATATATATATGTATATATAAGATGGAATGTGCCCTAATACCCTAATGAGAATAGGCCTAACCTCCTACCTAAAGGAGAGATGGGTTTGCTAAACCTAATCTGCCAAAGCCGTGTCCATGAGAGGAGCCCCCAACCCTCGTTACCTTGGAATGAGGTCTCTATCTCAGACTCCGCAGGGACACGAAGACTGGGTCAGCGTCAAGATGACTGCAGCATCGGTATCAGCGATGGTGGCGATGCCTTCTGGTCGGAATCCCTCTGATTATCTGTCTAAAGTGTGATGTATTTATACAGATCTACAAGGTCCCGTGACGTAGGTGTATTCCAAAACAATAGATAACAGGCAGCTTGGGACGACAATTAATATCAACAATCCCTCGAAAGTATAGAGAGGGAAAATCCCTAAGTGTGAACACCTACTGTTTGTTTGTCTTTTGTGCTTGATCTTGACGCCTTGGCACGGTGACACTGATAATGAAACTCATAACAAGTGGCCTAACTATAAACAAGGCAGCCATCTTACAAGAAATAAATAATTAAATGGGCTACGACAGAGCAAGCTAAGTAGGTTAAAAGTCACTAGGTGACGGGGGGCACGAGTCTACAAGCCAGCGGCTAAGCTAACTCCTGCTATCCCATTAAAATGAAGTAGGATTCACTACACAACTACTGGTTCTAAATCTTGGTCTGCACTTGACACTAAGTGATATACAGTGCCCTGAGCATCTACTACTCGTGTTGGTGTCCTGATAGAAACATACCTCCTGTCTTTGCAGTGATCCTTTTAAAACATGCTAAAATTATTTGAATACCAAAACATATCAAGAACAGGGGCCACAAGAGCTGGCAACAAGGCTCCCAACAGTTCCAACATCCAGGATGGTAGTAAAGAAAACACACTAAGCTAATTATCTGGGGCACCTCCTTCAGCTATCATTTTCTTCTCTAGCTTATGCAAAGTTTGTATAGCCTCTGACAAAGTCCCATTGTCTACATCATTTGCTGGGACATAAGTACAACAAGCAGTCCCAAACTTTGCACATACCCCTCCTTCCATGGCTGTCTTAAGTTCAAGTACATAACGGTGCTGCATTATCATCATTCTCATAGCACGCAGCTCTTTCTTTATGGCAATAAACCCTTCTTTTATAGTTGTTATAGACTTCATAAGTTCCCATTGAGTCATCTGTAGCCATTGAGCAGTTTACTTTCCCAGAACAAATGGCAGAATATGTCCAAAGAACAACTGTGCATTTTTAAACAACCAGTACTCTTAGGGGGACATCATTACAAGTGGTAGCACCATAATACTCTGCAGTTCTTCTCCTTTGGTGACAATGTGATAGAGTTGTTGGACAGCTAATGGGGTGTTCATGAAGTATTAGTAAATTAACTCCAGGAATTACCAAAACAGTGGCATGCAAAGTGACTATGCCACATAGGCCATTCCAGTGCAATGGTAGCTGAGCATACAGTAGTTCTCCACACTGCCAATAATAGTCGACGAGGCTGGAGGCACCCTTCTGCATGCCGGTGTTATCTATTGTGGCATTGCAGTTGATATTCCTGCCTACATTAACAGTGCCATTTCCCCATAAAACATAAAGAAACAGATGTTAATCTCATGACTGTGGGAGGATTTACTGTGATATCTAAGTGTAACACACAACATTGTTGTCAGAAATACTCACACACTTTCTTACTGCATCCAGACTAATATCAGTTCTGTTCCATAAAGACATGACCCTTAAGGAAAATTCAGTATCAGGATACAATGGGCATAAACTGATCCAGTAGCTCTAAACACAATCTGAAGGTAAATGATTTACTAAATAACTACTACACTCAGTGGGCGTGCTTGTCACTCGATAAAACACTAAACCTAAAACCATTTGTATCTATTCGGCTGTGTTCGGACTACCTATTTTCCTCATATGTGTTATTTCATCTGAAATGTCTAGTTTTTCTGTACGGGGGTACCGAGGTTCTGCTGAAGAGCCATACTTTGTGGTATTAACTGGAAACTGTACTACCCTGACATGTGTTGGCTGCATTCTGGCCGTAAACCTACATAGGTAGAGATGTAAAAGACATAGAGCTGTGCTTGGGGGTACTTCCTTAGTTGAATGTCACCTATCTGATCCTGTGGCCTTAGGCACAAAACATGATTCATTAGTTTTTTCTGAACCTATATCTAACCTGTGCTTACCACATGTTATCTAATATTCTGGTATGAATACTATGGGACACATTATCATCTGTAGAAGGTTCTCTTTGCCGCCCGTGTATGATTTAACTAGTAGAGCTAGAATATACATTACTATAAAGGAGCAATAAGTAGAAGTGATAGTAATAAGAGACAAAAAAGGAAAAAGAAAACAAAAATACATAGGTTTTGTTTCGTACTGTTTCAAAATATTGTTCTAAAGCAGAAAATTGTCCAAAGGGTGGTATTTTTACGGTCACAATCTTCTCCCCCCTTTTGTTCCATTTATATTGCTGGTAGTTTTCAGTGTGATGCAGGGTTCAATTGAATGTCCAATAAATTAATCCAAGGCTTCCTGCCATCTACCCTGAGGACAGTGGGGATAGTCATCGTCATGTTGAAAGGTCCATTGAACCTTGTCTCTCTCCATTTCTGGACAATATTTCTGACAAAAACTGCATCACCTATATGCACAACTTGGAAGTCGACATCAGCAGTGGCACACTTCTCCTTTGCTTTGGTTACCTAAAATGAACTTTGATACTTTGGTTAGCCAGAGAGATAAACATGCATTCATCATTCAGTATTTCAACTGCACTTTCTCCCTGTACCTTACTTCTGGTTGCAGATATTTGGGTATTCATAGGTCTCCCTGTCACTATCTGATTGGTTTGTCTGGTGGAGATCAGAACTAGATGTATTCCTAGGAGTGAAGAGTGCCAATGGTAAATAATACAACTACTTCTTATGCAACATGACACATAGCTTGCTGATCTTATTCAGCATCAGGCCTTAAATGTGCCCAAATATGCTGTTGCTCTAAGGATAATAAACAGAAGATAGTTTATATTTTATCCCTAGCATTGTTGTGAGATGTGTGAAGATTGCATTAACAAGGTGTGTGCCATTGCCAGATCTTATCCCTTCTAGAATTCCCCAGCAGTGAAACAACTCATAAATCAGAAAAGTAGTAGCTGACTTAGCGCCACAGTGGACGGACGGTCCTGCTTCAATCCATCAAGAAAAACAAAACTACAACCATGAGATACAGATAGTTGTTGCACCTTTTTAACATGTCCAGAAAGTCAAGATGGAGTTCTTTAAACTGAGCTTGTTGTCGTGGAATGGTAGAATTTATCACCTTCAATGTGGGATTAGGAGATAATTGTTGACAAACAGTACTATTATGAAAGTACGTGGTGAGCATGTCCTGTAAATTGGGAAGTAACAAGTCTTGTTGTATTTGCATAGCAAATGATTTCTTGAGATGTGAGCTGGTAAATGAAATTGATCAAGAGCTGTATTAAGTAAAGCCTGAGACATCACTGGTTTACCTGTAGATATTTGCCTATAAACTAAGTTATCCCCTGAATGGAAGCATCCTCTAGCCACCCACAGATGTTTCTCATGTGGTGGAGCAGGTTCCTGTAACTCTCGAAGATGTAAACTCGCTATTTCAGCATAATGAGGTGTGACATTATCAGTGGTAGTGTCAGATTCAGACTAGGACTGTGAGGCAGTCTGGGTCACCAAAACAGGGACATGTTGTGAACCTGATGATAAAGACGGGGTGTGCGCCTAGCTGCATCTTTAGCTGACCAATCTGCTAATGCATTTGCCCATGACACAAAATCCTGTCCATTTGCCTGCTGAACACTTCACAACTGCCACTGCCTGTGGTAATGCAAGTGCCTCTATTAAAGCCTTTAAAAAAATCCCTGTGCATAGCTGGTCTTCCGTCTGACTTGAGGAAAAACCTCCTGCCCCATCTCCTCCATCTCATAATGCTGGAATGTACAATAGTAGTTACATAAGCCAAATCTGGATATATTTTGATGACTTTTCTTGCTCCTTGCTTAAAAGTCAATATCAACTCTGCTGCTTGTGCACAATAATGTTTTGGTAGTATTATCTGTTCTACTATGTAGCGTGTGTCTGAGGAATCCTGCTGTTTTGCTCTGACTACTGCTGTACCTGTATATCTCACTCCTGTATCCTGGTCAATAGTAGAGTAACCATCTAAAAATAGACAATAGTACCTGGAATAGGATCCTCTGTTACTTGACTATATTAATTAGGGATATACATTGCAAGGTCATGTGCATCATCCTCAGAGTCTAATATGAGCAAAGAATGTTGCAGGGTTCACTGTATGGCACTTCACAACCTTCAAAGATGGGAGTGACAGTATCACCTCATATCCTGACACTGTGTAGTTAGCGTAGTCTTAGCCTTGTGAATGATGGCAAACACTGTGTTCGGCATAGTGTCAAATGTGCCCCATAGCAAGGGGGTGCTCTTCTGCACTGCAAAGGCAGCAGGGGCGAGAGTTTGCTTGCAAGGATAATGTCCTCTTCACACTGAACCCAACTGTCCACTAAAATATGTAATGGGTTTGTGTCCTATGGATTATTTCAGCATAAGGACAGCTGTCATCACTTAACCATTGCAATGACAGAGGAGATAACACTCCTTGTTGTAGTCAGGAGTCTGCAAAACTGGGGCATTTGTTATCTCAATCTTCAGTTTCTAGTAAGTCTCCCTCTTTTCCGGTGCCCACGTTATCTGATAATTTTTGTCTTTTGCCAGTTTAATAGAAGCCAGCAAAGGAACTATTACAGTGCTGTAATCAAAAACCTATTTTCTCACATAGTTACAGAGGCCAAGAAACCTCTGCATTCATTTAACAGTTACTGGCTCAGTCATTTGACGTACAGATGCTGCTATTTCAGGAGTTACTTGTCGACCAGAAGGTGACTGTAATTGTCCTAAGTAATGGACCTCTTCCTGACAATACTGAACTTTGTCTTGTTCTACCTTTCATTATCTCTGTAAGAGAGTAACCAAGAGAGATATGGTATCTTTTCTACACTGTTGTTCTGAAGGACTGTAAACTGATATGTTGCTGACATACTACAACAGGGTACTGTCACACTGGACATTTGACAGATCATTTTTTACTACTCTGTTGAAAGTGCTAGGGGACTCCTAATACCCTTGAGATGAATGAGAATACAAATACTGAGTCCCGCAATAGGAAAACGCTGTCAAGTAGTGGCTGTCTAGATGAAGAGGGATGCTAAAAAATGCATTCTTGAGATCTATAACAGAGAAATATTTAGCATACTGAGTAATATTCTTCAAAATGATGGAAGGGCCAGGAACAACTGGAAATTCTAGTATTACTACCTCGTTCAAGGGCCACAGGTCTTGTACCATACTCCAAGTTTTAGCCTTAGAGTTCCTAATCTGATAAGTAGGAGTATTATAAGGAGACACTCCAGTTTAAATTACTCCTTGCTATAGCAACACCTGTATATTAGTGGTGATTCTCTCATCTGCTTCTTTAGAAGGAGGATACTGTTTCACCCTAGGTAGAATATCACTTCAGTGTAATTCTAAATGTAGTAGCAGTACGAATAAGACCTATCTGGGGGGCCAAGATTTCTGGTATTTGGCAACGATCTACATCCCGGACAGAATCAAAAGCCCTACCTAGTGTGGGTGCCCTTATTTCCAATGCAGTTCTCAGCGGTATGTCATCCTGAAAGACTACAACTTTTTCTTAGAACCATCATCAAACCGTTAATCATCGAATATTTCCTTAACCATTTTACCTGACTCAATTAATATAACACATGCTCACAAGACATGGTTGTGATCACTGGCTATCAGAGCGCCATAGGTTGGTGTTATCTCTAAGGCCTCTATTTGTAATATCAATTTATTTTCTAAGTATCCAAGAATCTTGCCCTTGTTACCAGAAAATAAACTCCCTTCCCAGTAACTCTGGTGTTTCTGCTATTATCATATACACTGCTTTAATGAATTATTCCATAGTAGCGGGTCAAGCTCTAAATTGATCTCCAGTAAAAGAATCAGCTGCTACAGCCATGATCCTGGAAGGTGGAACTCCAGGGGTAGAGCAAATCATAAATCCATCAGGCTCAAAATGAATAGCCATATTCAATTTGTCTGTAAGATCTCCCCCTAATACATTAGCTGGGGCAGCTGGAGAGAACGGTAAACATCCATCAATGTACCTCCCTTCTATTTCCATCTCTACTGGTTTAGTAACTGGAACCCTCATTACTGCCCCAGAGAATCCTTGTGTGTCCATTGATCTATTAGAAATTGAAAGGTCTCCCTCTCTAATACTAGATCGGGTTGCTCCTATATCTATGAGAAATACATAGCTCTTATCATTGATAGCTACCATCACAGTGGGTTCCTCATCTGGCCTGTATGTCACTGACAATACTGGACACATTGAACTACTCTATGGGCACCATCATTATGTGTACCCTCCTACATAATTGGTCTGGAAATGATTTCCTCCTCTCACAGTCACACCCCCCTGTCCACTTTGAGTTGGAGTGCCATTGGGGGTGCTTGGTAACTTTGCTGTGGTAGTATTTGTTGCACCTGAGGCATTGCTGGTTCTGCATATTTTGTGTTGGCTTCTGAGGTACATATAATATTTGTGGGTTTGACTGTGGCTGCACTACTGTATTTCCTGGCTGATTGTGAACATCGGTCCTTCAATTTTGTTTATCCCATCATGTCCATATCTGTGATAGCAATGGCATGTTTGATCCATCTTTTGGGTACCTCGCCTGCATCTCTCTATTCCTCCTCATTCTCCTCTGGTACTTCCTTGTGCCCTTACATTATCCTGCTGTTGTAGGTACTGTTGTTTGATGGGGTCTGGACCGGTCTCACAGTCATTGTAGTCATCTGAGTGGCAGCTACTACTACAGCTCTTTCCACTGATCCTTTCTTTGCCAACTTTTTCTGCACTAACTTGTCTACTGCTTTCTCTGTCTCCTTCTGCTTGGTACTCTATTTCTCCTGCTTCGTTTTACAAAATGGATTATATGCGCCTTTATCCTTGTCCAGGGCTTGGCTTTCAATGCCACTATATTATCAAGATTGTCTTGCATATCAAAGGATAAACCCTTTTGACTACATTTCAAACAACACAGCATTTCCTCCTGTTACTTCCCAGCCCTGACCTACTTCTCGAGTTCACTTTTCTTTCATCCTGCTGAGGAACTGAGCAGGATTCTCATTTGGCTGCCTTGATTGACCCAATGTCTGGGCTGTCACAATACATTTTCCTTAACTGATCCCAAACTACTGGCCAAACTAACTTGAATGGGCAACCGTCACACCTAGTCTTAGTGGGGGTAACATTTCTCATTTCAGTTTTTTATGAAAAACAGTGTCTGTCTCATCTCCTATAAAATAGCTAAGTAAACTCTTTATGTCACCTACTGCCAGGGTGACACCTGCAGTTTTCTTTTCAAAAATCGAATCCAAGTCCCTGCTTCCTCTGTAATAGCAGTAGATTTTCCTTGTCAATTTGTGGCCAAGGGACATAATGAGGTGCCCCAGGTCCCTTATATATTAGAAGCATCAGATATATGGGTGTGACAGAATATTGGGGGTTGTGCGGTCTGGCATATTTTTGCCACATGCATGAACATTTCTGCATGTAGGGATAGTCCAAATCTAGATCTCACTCACCATAAAGAATACAAACCTTAGCATGTCATGTGGATCAAAGGACCCTTCTTCTGGCCATGGACTCATCTGTGGTGCTAAACCTTCAGTCCCAACAAGTATGTGATCTATTTGGTGTAAATAAAGACTCACCTCAAAGAGTCACACAGTCTGGGCGGAGAGGGTTAGGGGTTTGATGAATGGATGGGAAAGAAGATTTGGTGAACGGTGTGACATAGATAAACACAACACAAGAATGATATTCATCAGGGCGATGAGCAGCACATCATCATCAATCTTTTTGTGGAAAGAAGCATAGGAATGAGTATGACACAGTTCAGTTAAATGCATTGCAAACAGTGTGTATGTTCCAAGGTATTAAATATTTAAATGTTCTGTCATCTAGGTTTGAAAAAGTCAAATTATGAAGGAGTGAAATGAACCCATCCAGTTTGAAAAATAGGATTAAGAGAAAAATGATACTCTATTGCAAAATTGGGCAATGCATGTGCATTCTACTCAGGGATTGTCTGTCACTCTTGGGTGCCTATCTGAACCAGTCCAGTAGGTAAGCAGGGATGTCGAGCTCAGCTTGCACTTTCGTTCATGCAGGAGAGGAGAAGGCCTGCGGATTGTAAAACAGGAACTGTATTATAAAGTGAAGGGCAGAAAGAAGGTAAGCTTAATGAGCAGTGTACCAAGAATACTCACGGGCGGAGCAAAAACAAGAGGAGTTTCAGGTGTGCACCAGTGCAAAACACACACTCAACAGCATTTCCCAAATTAACGCACCTCTCTCCATTCCACATAGCTGAGTACTAGGCCTCAGAGTCCTCATCATCATTAATTCCCTTTGAAGTCAATAACTTCCTTCTGCTAGCTGTTGGGGTAATCCCTCCTTGAGTCCTTCCATCCCCCTCCGAGTCCGAGTAACCCCGTACCAGTTTCGACCGGAGGGAGAAAGATCTGTAGTGCACTGCTAGTGAAGAACAAGTAGAGAAACAGAATTGCAGTATTTTGTATAGATTTGTGTTTGTTAACTAAGTGACTGGTCTGGTCTCCGAAGAACCAGAAAAAAGGAGTGGACCCTACAGGTAAGTTTTCTCTAAGTAAGTTTGTAAACGCCAATCACCTTCAGGAAAAATGATCACCCATCAGGCACCAAGCATTGCAACTAATTGAAATCAAGTTTGGTAGTGGCACTCTTAATCAATGATCTTCTGGGGCAGCATTGCTAAGTGATGCAAATAAAGGATGGACATGCGAGGACGGCAGGCATTAGCTCCAATGTCATGAAGGCTCAGTGAAGGCTTCTTCACTGAACACTGGTCCAATTCCAATCCAGCCATAGAATTGACTAAAAATGGTGGAGCAGCATAAATCAGCCACAAACATAATGTTCCAGTAGGCACTTTTCTGTGCAAAGAAAAACGTTCAACAATAAATAATAAAAATGTTTTAGAGTGGCACTAGCATACTGCGTCCAGGAAGTGGAGCTCGTCCTCGAGCTCAGGTGGTTTGCACAGAAGTTGGTAGGCTAATACACTTGAGTCTGATGAATTATCCTCTTCCTCCTCTTGTACTGTTTCAGGAGTGGTGTAATTGTGTGGTATGAAATGTTGGTTAATTTTTATCATGGTCAATCTCTCCATGTTTTGAGGCAAGAGGCCGGCCCTTCTCACTGTAACAACTGCACCAGCTGCACTGAATTCATGCTCAGCAAATACACTGGCTACAGGACAAGCCAGATACTTTATTTCCAGCCTGCTGAGCTCTGTCCATTGTCGGCTCTTCCAATACCAATGAGCCAATGGGTTTTGATCCACATATACATCTTTTGTGTCATCCTGATACTCCTGGAACATCCTCTGAATGGTCAATGGTACTCTCACTTGCTCGACCTTTTTTGTTTTTGCCTCTGCGCTAGACTTAAGAAATGCCACTTGAAACCAAGCCAGTGCAAAGGTTGGGTCTGATTCTTCTATTGTTCTTGTTGCTGGCGTTTGCTGCTGCGAGACAAGACTGCCCTCTCTAGAAATTGAAGCGGCACCCCGCCTTCTGTGGGACTCTAAGGTTGTTCTTCTTCCAGGTCTCTAGACTGCTCAACAGTTCACCTCTTCTATTTTGAAACATCCCCTTCAAACAAAGGAATGAAAGTGGGCAGAAATGTTTTGTTCTGTGGATCAAGTAGTGTAGCACAGATGTACTCTTTGGATGAGATGATGTCATTTTGCAGCCTTGCATTATAAGCCAAGCGAAAAATTAATCTCTCAACCAAAGCATGTGTTTCTGGGTTTTCATTGACACCTGCGACTGTAAACCTTTCCGACACCTTCTTTTGCTAGTCCTGTAGCAGATGCAACAACAGGATAGCTTGACCCATTGTACTGTCTTCCTTGCTAACTTTCCATGTGAAAACTTCACAATTGAGTAGCATCTGTGTCAGGCATTTAACTAGGCCCCATTTGTCTGCATCCGTGGTCATATCTTTCCCGATTGAATCTCCTCCTCTTTGAATGACACAGTCATTGATCTGTCTGTACTGCTCAAACAGACGTTGGAACATGTAATAGTTGAGTTCCAACATGTTGGCACCTCCTGTATCAGGGCTTTAACTGGTTCTCTTAGGAGCTGAATAATCCACAACTGCTTCCCAGCTTTAGAGGAATGGCTGAAACGAGAGCTAATTCTTCTGCAGGTGGTCAGTATGTTGCTGCCTATGGGCTTGATTTAGATATTGGCGGAGGGGTTACTCAATCACAACAATGACGGCTAGCCTGTCTGCCAAAGGTTGAATTCCATTATGTCCTAAGGGATTTAGATTTTGGCGGATGGGATATCTCTCACTGTTGTGACGGAATAACCCCTCCGCCAATATATAAATCAGGTCCTATGTCTTCTTTTTTTAGAAACTCTTGCACAACCAGGGTGATGCAATGCGCCAAATACAGGACCCTGAAATAGCCACCTTCTGCTGTTTCATTGACTGTGTTACTGTGATTGTCTGTGGCAACTAATCCAATTTGTAAACCTATGGGTCACAGCCATTCAGACTCCTTGCTGTTAAATTTGTCCAAGATGTTTGCAGCCGTATGTAATTTCTCCATGGCGAACATGACTCCTGTTACATGCCCCCAAGCACTCTTAAAACTTTCTTCAGGGCCAAGACCTGTAGATAGCTGTTGCCTTGCCCCCGCAAAATAGAAATAGTGTGCAGTAAGAGAGATCTAGTGTGCAGTGATGCATATGTAATCAGTCACATGACAACTGGCACACATGTCTATCATCAGGACACCTCACAATACAGAAGTGGGTACCAGGGTAAAACCTGGGATGCCACAGAGGCTTGGTGCTTTGACTATAAGCAGATAGGGCACCGCACCAAGGTCACTTCTTGTCCCAAAAACAAACCTCTTAGTAAACTCCCAAGAATTGCCAGGGTAGCTATAGGGGATGATTCCTCAGATGAGGAGGTCCTCTTAGCCTTTAACTGAAAAGTGGAGCCAAAAGGTGAGTTGGAGATTCTAGAGGGGAGTAGACAGTTCCACCACCTACTGATGAATGGAATGCCAATCACTGCCCTGAGACATACCTGTGTCAATCATACTGTTGTGCATGGCTGCCAGGGTAAGAGTTATCCCAAGGGAAGTCACTGTTAGTCCTGTGCTTTAGTGCCATTAGAAGTAGCTGGGCCCCTTAGTTGGAGAGGGGTGGTAGTCCGTCCAGACCTCCCCCTTGATTGTCTCCTTGGTAATGACCTCCCAGAGGTTGGTCGGAGCCCAAAGGAGAGGCTGGTCCAGTGCCAGCCCTCTTATAAGGATTCTGGTGGTGCTGCTCCTGCAGTGATTGTACTTAGGCCCCAGAAGAAATGGAAAAGAAAGAAGTGTAAGAAGGTTGGGCAACTTTTAGCCAAAGTTCCAGTAAGCCAAGGAGATTCTGCTCCAGTAGGGGAGAACTCCAAAGTTGGCACTGGTGAAGCCCAGCCTGACCAACAAGAAGTCCTGACTAGGCAGGCAACTGTTAATCTGGAATTGATGGCTCCTCAGCTACCAAAAGAGAGTGGATGAAGGATATTTGCTACAGAATGTAGTAACCTCACACCCTTAAACTGCAGACAGCACCCTGAACCCAAAGAATTATGTAAATTAGCCCCTTCACCTGTCAGTGAGGAGCTAAAGGTGTGGTATTGGGCACTGAGAGCTGTCAGTGGCCTCTGTTGGGTGTTAGCCTTTTGGTTGCACTGTCCTTGGTATGGTGATCTGACCCCTTGTCAAATAGCAAGCTACGCCCCCTGACCCTGTTGGTCATGGTGAGATTACTCCATTTGTGGGTAACCCCTTTTGGTAAGCT
Organism: Pleurodeles waltl; assembly: GCF_031143425.1. Classification (NCBI taxonomy): domain Eukaryota; kingdom Metazoa; phylum Chordata; class Amphibia; order Caudata; family Salamandridae; genus Pleurodeles; species Pleurodeles waltl. Next base: position 717,246,461 of record NC_090450.1, read on the forward strand.
GGGGTTGCCCAGGCTAATGTAGGGTTAGCAGAGGTGGACCCCTCTCATCCCAAAGAAAAGGAGAAAGCAGACACAGGAACTTCGAAATGGGGTCCTAATACTGTTGAGGTAGGTCAGCCTCACAAAGGAAATGACCTGGATACAAGGATGTGAGACAGAGTAGGCTCTGCAACCATATAGCCTGCTCCCTAACTCTGCCTCGCCTGACAGATTAGGAAGACTCTCCTAGATTTATTTGAGCCTCCTTGCCTGTTGGCTGGGGGAGGGGGAGCTTGTGTATGGATCTGGGTTCTGGTTGCTGTATCCCCCAACACACACACACTTTGTGCCTGGTTTTTAGCTGCAACATTGACTGAAGTGCAGTGGGTTCCTGCTAACCAGGTCCCCAGTGCCAGTGTTCCTTCCCTAAAACAAAACACCCAGTCACTTGATCCCCAAGTGACCAGACCTTCAGTCCCCCTTTTAGGTCTCTAGTAAATGGTACCCCTGGTACCTAGAGGATGGGTACTGAAGTGGGCCCCACAGAGATGCAGCACAACTTGTGCCACTTTGAGGGACCCAACACCAAACGTATGCAGAATGCCATTGCAGACTGTGTGACAAGGTGCTCCCAAAATTGAAAACACAACGTGACACACACTTCTGTGCCATGGCCCCTAAAACACTGCTCGTAATATCTGCAAGTCAGCCCAACAGCAGGCCTTCAGCCCCAAGGTGGAGTTCATGATATTACAAGGGAGATCATATATATGCATGAGCAAATATGCCCCTGCTATGTCTTTGTCGATTCTTGGACATAGTAAGTGTATAAGGAAGGCATTTTAAATACATATGCTGGACACTGGTCAATACCAGTTCCCCAACTACATGATGGCTTCTCTCAATCTAGGGTTGTTTGGTATAAAACATCTCATATTAATAAACCCTCAGTAATTCAGTGATGGATTTATTAATACATGCACCCAGAGGACACCTTAGAGGTGCCTCCAGAAAAACCTACCAACTGCTGTTGAGCTCTGCGACTGGTTCTGGCCAGCTTGCCACCAACAGACGAGAATCTGACCATCCAGGGGAGAGCCTCCGCTCTTGAGAGGTCAGAAACAACAGCCTGTCCGGCTGGGGTGTTACCCACCCTTGCCACAGGATGACCTGCATTCCAAGGCGGGAGCTTCAAAGAAGCCCACCGCCTTCGATATGCGGAACTGTCCTTCTTCAGAAGTGGATACAACTTAGGAAATTCAGCCATCTTGGGTGTGGTAGAACTTAGGAACTTTGGACAGCGTGATGCCCACTCCTCACAGGAAGTGGTCATGTAAGGGGTGTAGTGACCCCAAGGATAAGTAGCCCATTGGCAACTACTCTTCACTCCCCTTAACACCCCCTAAATTGAATATTTAGGGGACCCCCTGATAGCAGGTCCTCAGATCTTTGCTAGATGCAAAAGAAGGAGTAGACAAGAAGCCTGTTGTACCAAAGGACTGAGAAGAATGACTTATCTGGCACCAACCCTGCTGGCCTGCCTGCTGTACCCGATCCTGGAAGAGCAACTGACCTGTCGTGCCACTGCAGCCTCTAATAAACTGGGAGAGCTGCCAGTGCTTTGCCAGTTTCCAGGAGGAACTCCCTTGGAGTAGGAGAGCTGCTCCCCTGCATCCGCAGGCACCCAAGAAAGTCCTACGAGGTCCGGGACCGCCAGAAACCGACACCAGACATCAACATTGCATCTGAGCTGCCCATCCCGTGTTGAAGTGGACCAGTGGTGTCAGTGAGGTCCTCAGACCCCCCAGAAAACCAAAACCCACCCTGAGCTCACCTACTGTGGACTTCACAATGGCATCTGTAGTCTGTTTCTGCAGACTCCCCTGCAACTGCGAGTGACCAGGAGGCAAAGATCTGATGCCCTAGGACACCTCTGCACCTGTCCACCCCTGGACCCAGGAGAAGAGAACCAGGGGTGGCCCTACGTCTCCCCACCTTGTGAGATCTGAACTCACTGGTTGGCTTGGTCGGACTGAACCCCCAGAGCTCGCCTGCAGAGTGTTTCTCTGGGCCCCCCTGCAACCGTGAGGAACTGCAGAAGACAACCCTGCACCCACACCCTTCAGCCTGAGGAGGAGTGGACTGACGTGTCCCCACGTGTCCAAGGAACTCAAGGATCGATCCCCCCTGTGGATTCCCCTGGACTGTCCTTCCAGTCCATCCCTGCAGTGACTTTGTAACCGGACTAACCCTCGTAGACTTGAATGGGACACCCAACGCCGTAACACACCTCTGCACTAGATGCACCAGAGCTCCAGCAAGTGACCTCAGGGTGTGGCCTTGGATCTTGCCCCAAAACCCCCTTAAGTCCAGGAGATTGGTCCTGTAATTCATTGTACTCTAACTGAATTGCCATCTTTGTTTTCCTTCATAGGATTGCATTAGAGCTTTCTGAAAAATGCACTGTTTTTTAAAAACTATAAAAATTCATAACTCGAAAAGTCCTCACCTGACTCCAGTGACCTAGGTATCAAAGTTTATATAACGGTATGCGTTATTTTAATAAATTTGGTGTCGGATTTCTTTATTGAGTGTGTGTCTCACTTACTGCATGTGTGTGCCTTACATGCTTAGCACTACCCTCTGATATGCCTAACTGGTTGACCACACTACCCAAAAAGAGAGCATTTGGGATGTCATTTGTACCTCAGTAATACCTATTGGGATTGCTTGGGATATTTGCACGATGTACCTCATTTTGGCCCTCTATATAAAAAGCCAGCTTCCTACAGGTGGTTTGGCCTTCAGTACCATAATGTGAACCAGGCTTACCTCAACAAACACTTGCACGCCAAATGGAACATATTGCAATGTTCTACTCCTGTTTGTTATGCATAACAAAGTCCCGAACTGGGGAGAAGTATTTTCTTAGTGGGACACTGCCATTGCCCAAAGAAGAACTCGAGGTAGGTGGGTATTTCATTGATTGCCTCTCAGAAATGCATACTTCTACTGAGGAAGGGTTTGGTGCAGGTCTCAGCTGGGGCTTTACAAATATGGGAGCTGGCGGAGCTCCCTGGGCCACATCCTTCGAAGCAGATTGAATAGGAGGAGTAATGTCGGACTCCTCTGTCCCAGCTTCCACATTGACTAGCTCGTCATCGTCATCCTCCTCATCAGCCTCTTCCATAATTCTAAGACTTTCAGGAACTTTTCTTTTCCCTTGCCCCTCCTGGCTTTTCCCAGACTCTGCTGGAGTCCAAAATGTTCCTATTATCATCATCAGAAGTGGTGCTTGGAGAAGAAGATGGAGTACCCTTCCTTTTCCGTTCTGGAAATCTGTGAGCCAATGATTCTAAAAGTGGAGGTTCTGGTTTGCAGGAAGCTCTTCCTCCTGTTCTGCTCCATCTTCGTGAAGATCTACTATTGCTGGCTGCAGGTGATGTCTACTTTTCTTTATTTCCTGAAATTACTGGGTCCTACTTTGCGTAAGGGACAAATCCAATTCAGCTTCACTGCTCATCGACGTCGCTATGATTACAATGGCTGCCTCACTGACAGACATGGTATTGGGCTTAGGTTAGGATGGTGCTGTTGATGCAGGAGTGCTGGCCCAGGTTGCTCACCTGGAGGCCAGTGCAGCAAGCACACGTCTCACGAAAAACGGTTGTGGTCAACATGCCACTGGTGCCTCTTCTAACTGACCACTTTCTTGGGTGCAACTTTCTTTGGAACCATCTTAAAGTTGTCCATTGGCAGTGGCACTAAGCTCCACAAGCGAAGGAGATTGGAGCACTGGCATCACTGTACAGGCCTTCTGTTTGGCAGTACCACGGGCAATGTCTCTTCTTCTCTTGTGCGCCTTAAAGCAAACAAGTAAGAAGAACATTTAGTTAGTGAAATATGGCATTGTTGCAGTTTGAATTAGTACAGACAAAGGCAATATTGGTGTGGTTCGGTGCTTAGGTGATAAAAAACAATTTAACCAACCATTTTAAAATCAAACCACACCATACCAAAAAAACTAGGCCCTCATTACAACCCTGGCGGTCGGTGTTAAAGCAGCGGTAATACCGCCAACAGGCCGGTGGAAAAGAAAATTGAATCACGACCATGGCGGAAACCGCCAACATAGACAGCCACTTTAAAACTCCGACCACCACGGCAGTAGAAACAAACACCGTAGCAGTAACCGCCAACAGACAGGCGGAACACAAGGTTCCGCCCACTGTATTACAACATGCCTATCCGCCAACTTTTCCGGGGCGGTACCAACGCTATCAAAAGGACGGCGGAAACAGGACTTGGAACGGAAACCATTCACCTCTCGACATCCAACAAGGAACCAGGACGCCATGGAGCCCGAACTACAGGTCCTGAGAGTGACACACACACACGCAACACGCAACACCCCCACCCTTACCCACAACACCATACACACAAATACATGCAGCAACATTACATATACAACCCGTCACCCCCTGGAAGAACGCAAGGACAAAAGGAAATAATTGTAACAAGTGTAATCAACAAAAATCAGATAGGCCAAATTAAAAACATTAATATATACAAATATGTACACCAACTGCACAAGTCAGGATATAAATGAAATCAGTGTCCGTGGATCAGTGTCCCAAAATGCATGGGGGAAGCCCACACGAGATACCTGACTCGAAACTGAGAGAACACTGCAGGGGAATCAGATGGAAAATAAACATGCACTTCAAGGGGAGGGGGGCACCTCAGCTGGATGAACGGACGACGCCACTGCTCCACAAGGGGGCTCCATGCCCACTGATTGGTCCGGGGGAGTGCAAAGCCGCAGTCTCTCAAGTCTTTCCAGTGGGTGGTTTGCCCGCTGCTGTATCCTGGGGAGTGCAAAGACACAGTCTCACAAGTCTTTCCAATGGGTGGTTTGCCCACTGCTGTATCCTGGGGAGTGCAAAGCCACAGTCTCTCAAGTCTTTCCAATGGGTGGTTTGCCCTCTGCTGTATCCTGGGGAGTGCAAAGCCACAGTCTCACAAGTCTTTCCAGTGGGTGGTTTGTACACTGCTGTATCCTGGGGAGTGCAAAGCCACAGTTTCACAAGTCTTTCCAGTGGGTGCTTTGCCCACTGCTGTATCCTGGGGAGTGCAAAGCCACAGTCTCTCAAGTGGATAACAGTCTCCACTGGTTCTGGAGGGAGCTTTGTGCCCAGAGTGCTTCATCCTGCCAAGGACTGAGGTAGTGGATGTGATTCTCCACTGGTTCTGGAGGGGGCCTGGTGCCCAGAGTGCTTCATCCTGCCAAGGACTGAGGTAGTGGATGTGATTCTCCACTGGTTCTGGAGGGCGCTTGGTGCCCAGAGTGCTTCATCCTGCCAAGGACTGAGGTAGTGGATGTGATTCTCCACTGGTTCTGGAGAGGGCTTTGTGCCCAAAGTGCTTCACATGCAGTGTGGCAGGTCCCATTTCCTCACCTGGGTGTGTGTGCCACGAGATTGCCTGGGAACAGGTAGCATGATACGCCATGGAGGCAGAGGCACACTCCACCCTCCTGTGACTTCGCCTGCCACCTGCAGGTACAAACAGTGCTGGGAGTCATGCCTCATGTATGCTGGGCAGGGACCAGAACGTCTCCTGCTGCCTCGGACGACTGCCCACTGGGGATAATTGCCATATCAGCTGTGGTGGCACTGTCAGAGCACGTCACGGGCTGGTGGCAGTGGTGGCGGCGGTGTCTGGCAGAGGTGCTGGTGGTGGTGCATGTGTCTGCACCTGTTGAGGGACACAGCAGGACATCTCTTGCAGCCTCAGACGGCTGCCCACTGGGGATGATACTGGGGACTGTTGCTGAGGCAGCAGACGTGCAAGTGGCAGTGCTGGTGGCGGCACCGTACAGGTTGATGTTGTGGTTGACAGAAGTGGTGACTCTGGTCCCTCAGCCGGAGCCACCGTGTCCTGTCCTGACCTGCTCTTTGGCTTGTGTCCCTTCCCCACCTTTGATGTTGCTGCTGGTGCCTTGCCACTGTCCCCTTTTGGTTTGGAGGAGCCCTTGCTTGGTGGTAGGTGGGGCTTCTCCCTCCGGCATGTGGACACCTTCTTCACCTTGGCAGGTGGCGGAATGGCCTGCTCCTTGGCCTCGCTAGGTGGCACACTGTCAGCCCTGATGGGTGGCGCCCGCAATGAGAACGGAGTTGCTGGGACCACTGTGCTTGAGGATTTGGTGGCTGAGGTTCTGGGCTGGGACCTGGACAGCCTGGCCCTAGGGGAAGGATGGGGGGAGGTGTAGGGAAGAGGTCAAAGTTTGCGAGGAAGAGTTTCTTAGACACACTGGGATGGGAAGATGGAGGGGGATTGGGAGTGGAGGAAGAGGTAGTGGTTGTAGGAGGTGTAGGTTTGCTGAATTTGGGTGAAGGTGCATGGGCCGGAGGCTGTTGTGAGGTGGATGGGTGTTGGGTGGGTGTGTGCCTGCGTTTGTGTAGTTTGGGAGGAGGGCTCACAGACACACTGGGAGAGAACACAGGGGATGTGTGAATGGTAGTGGGGGTGGTGATTGTACGTGAGTGGTGTGTGATGATGGGCGTGCTGGTGATGGGGGTAGTGGCTGAGGATGTAGTGCATGCAGGTGTGAGTGGAGACGAGACAGGGAGGGAGGAGGAGGACGTGGAGGAGGGGGACACAGTGGAGGCAGTAGATTTTGCTGTGTCTGCATGGGGATGGTGCTTGTGTGAGTGTCTGTGGGATGTGTGGTACTTATGTTTGCCATGTCCACTCTTGTGAGCTGATGAGTGTGCATGCTGGTCTGATGGTGTGCTTGGGATAGGCTGAGGTACAGGGGATTGGGTCTGGGTGGAGGAAGTTGGAAGGGGGAGGCTGGACACAGGGACAAAGGCTGCCATCAGTGCTGAGGCCAGAGCCTGAAATGCTCTCTGTTGGTCCGCCTGGCCAGAATGACTGCCCTCCAGGTATGCATTTGTTTGCTGCAAGTGCCTCTCAACACACTGGATGGCATTCAAAATGGTAGATTGCCCAACAGTTAGGGATCTCAGGAGGTCAATAGCCTACTCACTGAGGGCAGCAGGGCTGACTGGGGCAGGGGCTGAGGTGCCTGGGGCGAAGGAGATGCCCACCCTCCTGGATGAGCGGGCACAGGGAACACGCTAAGGGGCTGCTGGGAGGGCGGTGCTGGTAGGAGGGGTGGCGGCTGTACCTGTTGATGCGGTGGGCACAGAGGTGCCCGCCAATGGAGCTCCCATCAGAGGAGGAGTTGCTGTCACTGGTGTATGCTCCTGTCCCCGTCGTGGAGCCCCCCTCGCCCTCTGTCCCACTGGTGCCTTCAGACTCCGTTACTTACCCTCCAAGGTCATGTGGGATGCATTTCCCTCCTGCTCCGGTGCCACTGCTACTCCGCCAGATAATGCTAATGCACGCAGGAACAGGGTGACAAAACTAAAAGTGGGGGGAGACAGAAGAGACATATGGTCAATGCATGCAACACCACTACCGTTGGCAGACACAACACACAGAGAGCAGCTCTATGCACTAAGCCATGCACTAACAGTGCAGGGGAAAAGCACATGCCCAAGGGGGACTCTGTGTAGACCCATTTCATGCACAGCTGGAACCCATGGGAGCCTGACTAGATGTAGAGGGCAAATACCACCTTTGGGGTTGGAGTGGGAATGAGGCTGCAAAACAAAACAATGGATCTACCGTTGTGCGTCTGCTGTGGCCTAGGGGAACCCACAGCCCACCACCCACACCCAGACACCTCGCCAAGCGCAGAGTCAGCTGAATGAGTGTGTACTCACCCCCTTGTGGCTGCTGTGATGCCCTCAAGCGCCCATCCAACTCCGGATATGCCACGGCCAGGATCCGGTACATCAGTGGGGTCATGGTGCGACAGGCACCCCTTCCACGTTGGGAGGCCATCCCCAGCTGGGCCTCTTCCGTCTTCTTGCTCCAGCGGTGCAGGTCCTCCCATGTTTTCCGGCAGTGGGTGCTCCGTCTATGGTTGAACCCCAGGGTCCGCACTCCCTTGGCGATGGCACGCCAAATACCCTTCTTCTGGTGGGCACTGACTTAGAGGAATAGTGAAGTTATAATGGATGTTACTCTCCTGTACAGTTCTTCTCACACATTGCCTATAAACCTCCCACCCTGGCCCAGACATACATACACACACACTATCCCCACATGCTGGCCTATCCCTCCCCTCTTCCATCCACGACACTCCATACAATCATGTGCCATCCACCATGCTCACAGTGTACTCACCTGTTTGTCTGGAGGACCGTACAGTTGCGTGTACTGGGGGAGGACCCCATGCACTAGTTTCTCCAACTCCTCCGAAGTGAAGCCAGGGGCCCTTTTCCCAGACACTGTAGCCAATGTTGCTTCCAGACACAGGTCACAGCAGCACTTGCAGTGTTGGTCCTCTCCTGTTGAAGGTCAGGTATCAAGTGAGGGAATTGATAGAAAATGGCGGTCACGTCCACAGCGGTGCGTACCGTCACCGCCCGCGTACATCGTCATTGGCTCCTGGAACCCATAGGGCCCAATGTTAACCAATGCTGAATTGCGCTGTGGTCTTCGACCGCCTACCGCGACGTGTACAACGCCAGCGCAGTTACCTCATTTCCCCTTGTCCCACCTTACAGGTCAGGCAGCCGCCATTTCAGGGGGCCACATGGCAGGCCAAATAACTGCGTCACACCTATTTAGGCCAGGAATACGGACAGACAAAGGCACATAGAGAAAATGTAAAGTTTTTGCTAAACAGCCTTGTGATACCTAAGTGTTGTATGACCCTCTGCTCATCGTTCTCCTCCACAGGGCACGTCCTCTGGGGCAGATGATGAGATGGCAGCATCCTCCGGAGTACAGACCCCTGGTGGACCTGTCGATAATGGAAGACAGACACATCATTATCACTTACAGACTTGATCGTGCAACAATCCAGGAACTGTGTGCCCAGTTGGAGCCTGACCTGATGTCAGCTATCCGCCATCCCACAGGAATACCCCCTCTAGTGCAGGTCATGTCTGTACTCCATTTCCTGGCCAGTGGGTCTTTTCAAACAACAGTAGCCATGGCATCAGCGATGTCCCAGCCAATGTTCTCTAACGTGTTGTCCAGAGGTTTGTCCGCCCTGCTGAAACACATGCGCAGCTTCATCGTTTTCCCTCAAGTGGAGGATTTGCCCACAGTGAAAGGTGACTTCTATGACCTGGGACATATCCCCAACATCATTGGTGCCATTGATGGTACACATGTGACATTTGTTCCCCCTCCCCCCCAGGAATGAACAGGTGTACAGAAACCAGAAGAGCTACCATTCTATGAATGTGCAGATGGTGTGTTTGGCAGACCAGTGCATCTCCCATGTGAATGCCAAGTATCCTGGCTCAGTGCATGACGCTTACATTTTGAGGAATAGCAGCATTCCTTATGTGATGGGGCAACTCCAGATGCATTGTGTGAGGCTAATAGGTTAGCCTAAAGTCCCCACATAGTTTCATTTGCTGTCTGGGTATGGGAGATTCCCTAATGTTTGGAGGATGTCTAACAGTTGCCCCTCGATATTTGCAGGTGACTCTGGTTACCCCAACCTGTCATGGCTACTGCCCCAGTGAGGAATCCCAGTACAAGGTCAGAGGAACGCTACAATGAGGCACATGGGCGAACTGGGAGGATAATCGAGTGCACCTTCGGCCTCCTGAAGGCCAGATTCCGGTGCCTCCATCTGACAGGTGGCTCCCTATACTACTCACCGAAGAAGGTGTGCCAGATCATCGTGGCCTGCTGTATGTTGCACAACCTGGCTTTGCGACGGCAGGTGCCTTTTCTGCAGGAGGATGGGCCTGATGCTGGTCTTGTAGCAGCTGTGGAGCCTGTGGACAGTGAAGAAGAGGAGGCAGAAGAAGAAGATGTTGACAACCGAAACAACATCATCATGCAATACTTCCAGTGAGACACAGGTAAGAAGATGGAACTGCTTCCCACATCTCATACTATTGTAGGACCTAGCATTAGTCTGCCTTTTTACCACTGTGTATGGACCCTGACATGTCACTTTGGCTGTCCATTTCACAGATCTGGGTCCCAATTTGTGTCCTCTGCTATGTTTACTCCTAGTCTACAGCTGTGTAACATTGGTATTTAAACAAGTACATTGACATTGCTATATTCCAGAGATTTTGCAATTACACATTTGTGAAAGCACAGACTGACTCCAGATTTGTGGGTGATTCAAGGGTGTTTATTTCTGTGCAAATAAGTGGAGAGGGTGTGAAATGGGCTGGGGTGATGGTGGAGGAATGTCCATGGCAGGGTCCAGTCTCTTGGTCTCACAGGTGCATTGTCCAATGGGGCATAGAAGGTGGAGCTATAGCAGTTTAAGATGGGCAGGGTGACAAAGTGGGAGAAAAGGGTGACATTCAGGAGGGTCTTATTTCCTGGTGGGGGTCTTGACAATGATCTCCGTCTTGTTCCTGGATCTCAGGGACCGTTTGCGGGGTGGTCCTCCTTCTGCAGGGGGTGGGGTGCTGGTGGCCTGTTGTTCCTGTTATGGTGCCTCCTGTTCACTAGTGCCGGCGGAGTTGGAGGGCTGTTCATCATCCAGGCTAGTGCCAGGGGCCCGTTGGTGTGCCACTGTGTCCCTCATGGTGTTGACAAGGTCTGCCAGCACCCCTGCAATGGTGACTAGGGTGGTGTTAATGGACTTCAAGTCCTCCCTGATCCCAGGTAGTGTTCCTCCTGCCGCTGGGTCTCCTGAAACTTGGGCAGTACCGTGCCAATGGTCTCCTGGGGATGGTGGTAAGCTCCAGTGATGTTGGAGAGTGTTGGTTCCCTGGGCCTGTCCTCCCCCTGTCGCACAGCAGTCCTCCCAGCTTCCCTGTTATCCTGTGCCTCTGTCCCCTGAACCGTGTGCCCACTGCCACTGCCACTGACCCCAGGTCCCTGATCTTCTTGGGTTGGTGTGTTTGCATGGGTTCCCTGTAGTGGTGGACACACTGCTGATTGACGTGTCCTGGGGACAGAGGGATGGGCCCGCTGGGTGGGTGCTGTGGCGGTGTTTCCTGAGGGGGGAGGTTCAGTGGTGGTTTGGGACTGTGTCAGGGGAACCGACTGCCCCAAGGTCCCTGATGGGCCGGGCTGGCCATCTTGATCCAGGCGTGCAGAGCTGCTGTCATCACTGTGGGCCTCTTCTGTGGGGGGACTGGATGTGTCTGGCACCTCCTGTCCGATGACGTTGGGTATTGGTCCTGTTGGGGTGCAAATGCATAGTTTTAGTATCTGTGTGTGCCATCTTGTGCATTGGGTGAGGTACCCTCTACTCCTGTGCTTGCATAATTGTGTTTTCCCTTTTGTGATAGTTGGTTTGGGGTCTGTGTGGGTATCTCTACTGGACATGCTTTGATGACGGTGGTCCATGCATAGGTGTTGCATGCAGGGCCTTGGTATTGAGATGTGTGGGTTGTGATAGTGGGACATATGTGAGATGATGGAGTGATGGGAGTGAGGGTAAGAGTGGGGGTATGTGATGGCATGCAGGTAGAGTGGGGGTATATATTAGTAAAGATTTGACTTACCAGAGTCCAGTCCTCCTGCTACTCCTGTGAGACCCTCATGATGCATTATTGCCAAGACTTGCTCCTCCCATGTTGTTAGTTGTGGGGGAGGAGGTGAGGGTCACCGCCAGTTCTCTGTACAGCAATCTGGTGTCTTGAAACCACTGAACGCACCTTCCCCCATAGGTCGTTCCACCTCTTCCTGATGTCATCCCGTGTTCTTGGATGCTGTCCCACTGCATTGACCCTGTTGACGATTCTCCGCCATAGCTCCATCTTCCTCGCAAAGAAGGTGTGCTGCACCTGTGATCCAAAAAGCTGTGGCTCTACCCGGATGATTTCCTCCACCATGACCCTGAGCTCCTCCTCTGAAAACCTGGGGTGTCTTTGAGGTGCCATGATGTGGTGTAGGTGATGTGTGAGGTGCTGTCTGTTGTGATGTGTGGGGGAATGTGTTGGTGTGTGTTTGAGGTGCCTGGATGTTGTATAAGCGATGGTGTTGTGTGTCTGTGGATGCTGGTGTTGCGTTTGCTAATATCTCTCTCTGGCCTTCTTCCAAATTGTACGTTGTAAGGGTTTGTGGGTAATGTGGGTGTGTCTTTTATAGTGTTATGAGTGTGTGGGTGTGGTGTGTTTATGTGTATCAGGTGTGTGTATTTCGAATTGTCCAATGTGGTTGTGTTTCTTAAGTGTATGTGTATTTTGAGCGCGGCGGTGTGTACCGCCAATGGATTACCGCGGTTGAAAGACCGCTGCGTTGATTCGTGGGTCGTGATAGGGTGGGCGTATTCTTGTTGGCGTGACGGTGTAGGTTTTGGTATCGCCAGTTTATCACTGACCTTTAGTGTGGCAGACTTGTGTGGGTGTCTGTATTATGGCAGATTGTAGGAGGCTGGCCTGGCTTGTAGTGGGTACCAGAGGTACTTACACCTTGTGCCAGGTCCAGTTATCCCTTATTAGTGTAGAAGAGGTGTTTCTAGCAGCTTAGACTGATAGAAGGTAGCTATGGCAAAGCAGCTTAGGCTGAACTAGGAGACATGTAACGCTCCTACTATACCACTGGTGTCAGATGCACAATATCATAAGAAAACACAATACATAGATATACTAAAAATAAAGGTACTTTATTTTTATGACAATATGCCAAAAGTATCTCAGGGAGTACCCTCAGTATGAGGATGAGAAATATACACAAGATATATGTACACAAACCAAAATTATGCAGATAATAGAAAAAGGAAGTAATGCAAGCAATGGAAAGTTACAGTAGATTGAAATAGGAGCACATAGGTATAGGGGCAACACAAACCATATACTCCAAAAGTGGAATGCGAACCACGAATGGACCCCAAACCTATGTGAGCTTGTAGAGGGTCGCTGGGACTGTAACAAAACAGTGAGGGTTAGAAAAATAGCCCACCCCAAGACCCTGAAAGGTAGGTGTAAAGTTCACCTACTACCCCCAGAGAGCACAGAAGTCGTGATGGGGGATTCTGCAAGGAGAACAAACACCAGCAATGCAACAACAGTGGACTTCTGGACCTGAGTACCTATAAGACAAGGGGACCAAGTACAAGAGTCGCAACAGTGTCGAGAGTGGGCAGGAGCCCAAGAAGTGCCAGCTGAGGGTGCAAGGAAGCTGCCACCGGTTGGAAGAAGCTTGGTGTTCTGCAAGAACGAAGAGGACTAGGAACTTCCCCTTTGGAGGATGGATGTCCCACGTTGTGAAGAACCTTGCAGAGGTGTTCCCACGCAGAAAGACCGCAAACAAGCCTTGCTAGCTGCAAGGGTCGCAATTAGGGTTTTTGGATGCTGCTGTGGCCCAGGAGTGACCAGGATGTCGCCACTTGGATGAGGAGACAGAGGGGGCGCCCAGCAAGTCAGGGAGCCCTCACAAAAGCAGGCAGCACCCGCAGAAGTACCTGAACAAGCACTTAGAAGAAAAGTGAACCAGAGTCCACCCGAAGTCACAAAAGGGAGTCCCATGACGCCAGAGGACTACTCAGAAGGTTGTGCACTGCAGGTTAGAGTGTCGGGGACCCAGGCTTGGCTGTGCACGAAGGAAATCGTGGAAGAGTGCACAGGAGCTGGAGCAGCTGCAAATCACGCGGTACCCAGCAATGCAGTCTAGCGTGGGGAGGCAAGGACTTACCTCCACCAAACTTGGACTGAAGAGTCACTGGACTGTAGGAGTCACTTGGACAGAGTTGCTGAGTTCCAGGGACCACGCTCATCGTGCTGAGAGGGGACCCAGAGGACCGGTGATGCAGTCTTTTGTAGCCTGCGGTTGCAGGGGAAAGATTCCGTCGACCCACGGGAGATTTCTTCAGAGCTCCTGGTGCAGAGAGGAGGCAGGCTACCCCCAGAGCATGCACCACCTGGAAACAGTCGAGAAAGCCGGCAGGATGAAGCGATACAAGGTTGCTAGTAGTCGTCTTGCTACTTTGTTGCGGTTTTGCAGGCGTCCTGAGCAGTCAGCGGTCGATCCTTTGGCAGAAGGTGAAGAGGGAGATGCAGAGGATCTCTGGTGAGCTCTTGCATTTGTTATCTGGTGAGATCCCCAAAGCAGAGACCCTAAATAGCCAGAAAAGGAGGTTTGACTACCTAGGAAGGAGGATTGGCTACCTAGAGAGGTAAGAGCCTATCAGAAGGAGCCTCTGACTTCACCTGCTGGCACTGTCCACTCAGAAAAGTCCAGTGTGCCACAAACACCTCTGTTTCCAATATGGCAGAGGTCTGGGACAAACTGGAGGAGCTCTGGGCACCTCCCCTGGGAGGTGCAGGTCAGGGGAGTGGTCACTCCCATTTCCTTTGTCCAGTTTCGCGCCAGAGCAGGGCTGGGGGATCCCTGAACCGGTGCAGACTGGCTTATGCAGAGATGGGCACCATCTGTGCCCAGCAAAGCATTTCCAGAGGCTGGGGGAGGCTACTCCTCCACAGCCTTCACACCTATTTCCAAAGGGAGAGGGTGTTACACCCTCTCTCAGAGGAAGTCCTTTGTTCTGCCGTCCTGGGCCAGGGCTGCCTGGACCCCAGGAGGGCAGAAACCTGTCCGAGGGGTTGGCAGCAGCAGCAGCTGCAGTGGAGACCCCGGAAAGGCAGTTTGGCAGTACCCGGGTTCTGTGCTAGAGACCCGGGGGATCATGGAATTGTCCCCCCAATGCCAGAATGGCATTGGGGGGACAATTCCATGATCTTAGACATGTTACATGGCCATGTTCGGAGTTACCATTGTGAAGCTGCACATAGGTAGTGACCTATGTACAGTGCACGCGTGTAATGGTGTCCCCGCACTCACAAAGTCCGGGGAATTTGCCCTGAACGATGTGGGGGCACCTTGGCTAGTGCCAGAGTGCCCTCACACTAAGTAACTTTGCACCCAACCTTCACCAGGTGAAGGTTAGACATATAGGTGACTTATAAGTTACTTAAGTGCAGTGGTAAATGGCTGTGAAATAACGTGGGCGTTATTTCACGCAGGCTGCAGTGGCAGGTCTGTGTAAGAATTGTCAGAGCTCCCTATGGGTGGCAAAAGAAATGCTGCAGCCCATAGGGATCTCCTGGAACCCCAATACCCTGGGTACCTCAGTACCATATACTAGGGAATTATATGGGTGTACCAGTATGCCAATGTGAATTGGTAAATTTAGTCACTAGCCTGTTAGTGACAAATTTGGAAAGCAGAGAGAGCATAACCACTGAGGTTCTGGTAGCAGAGCCTCAGTGAGACAGTTAGGCATCACACAGGGAACACATACAGGGCACATACTTATGAGCACTGGAGCCCTGCCTGGCAGGGTCCCAGTGACACATAGACTAAAACAACATATATACAGTGAAATACGGGGGTAACATGCCAGGCAAGATGGTACTTTCCTACACAACCCCCCCCCCCCCCAAACGCAGGACAATAAGACTAGCCATGACCTGATGAGTCTTCATTGTCTAAGTGGAAATATCTGGAGAGTCCATCTGCATTGGAGTGGGTACTCCCAGGTCTATGTTCCACTGTATAGTCCATTCCCTGTAGGGATATGGACCACCTCAACAATTTAGGATTTTCACCTTTCATTTGTTTTAGCCAAAGTAGAGGTTTGTGGTCTGTCTGAACAATGAAGTGAGTGCCAAACAGGTATGGCCTCAACTTCTTCAGTGCCCAGACCACAGCAAAGGCCTCCCTCTCTATGGCAGACCAACGCTTTTCTCTAGGGGTCAACCTTCTGCTAATAAAAGCAACTGGTTGATCCTGGCCCTCAGAATTCAGTTGTGATAATACTGCCCCTACTCCTAATTCAGATGCATCAGTTTGAACAATTAATTTCTTGGAGTAACAGGGCCTTTTTAGGACAGGTGCAGTGCACATGGCCTGTTTGAGCTCCTCAAAAGCATTCTGACAGGTAGCTGTCCACAATACCTTTTTATGTATCTTTTTACTTGTGAGATCATTAAGTGGGGCTGCTATGGAGCCATAGTTTTTAATGAATCTCCTGTAATACCCAGTGAGGCCTAGGAAGGCTCTCACCTGGGTCTGTGTTGTAGGGGGAACCCAATCCATGATTGTTTGGATTTTCCCCTGAAGTGGTGCAATCTGTTCTCCACCTACCAGGTGTCCCAGATAAAGCACATTGCCCTGCCTTATCTGGCACTTTGAGGCCTTGATAGTGAGGCCTGCCTTTTGCAGGGCCTCCAAAACTTTCCAAAGGTGGACCAGGTGCTCATCCCAGGTGGAGCTAAAGACAGCTATATCATCAAGATATGTTGCACTAAAAGCCTCCAACCCTTGCAGGACTGTGTTCACCAACCTCTGAAAAGTGGCAGGTGCATTTTTCAACCCAAAGGGCATCACTGTAAATTGGTAGTGCCCTCCTATAGTTGAAAATGCAGTTTTAGGTTTAGCATCCTCAGGCAATTTGATCTGCCAATACCCTGCAGTCAAATCAAAGGTGCTTAGATACTTGGCAGATGCCAGTGTATCTATGAGCTCATCTGCCCAGGGTATAGAGTGAGCATCAGTTTTTGTTATCTGGTTGAGACCTGTGTAATTAACACAAAACCTCATCTCCCTTTTTCTATCTTTTGAGTGAGGCTTTGGTACAAGCACCACAGGACTCGCCCATGGGCTTTCAGAAGGTTCAACCACTCCTAGATCAAACATTTTCTGAACCTCTTGTTTTATGCAGTCCCTGACATGGTCAGGCTGCCTATAGATTTTACTTTTGACAGGCATGCTGTCTCCAGTATCATTTGTGTGTTCGCACCAAGATGTGGTGCCAGACATAGTTGAAAAGAGCTCAGAAAACTGTCCAAGGAGATTTATGCAGTTGTCTTTCTGTTCTGCAGTCAGACAATCTGCTAAAACTACTCCCTCCACTAAAGCATCCTCTTCAGTGGAGGAGAAGAGATCAGGGAGAGGGTCACTCTCTTCTTCCTGTCCTTCATCTGTTGCCATGAGCAGGGTGAGATCAGCCCTGTCATAGTAGGGTTTTAGGCGGTTGACATGAATCACCCTAAGGGGACTCCTGGCAGTGCCCAGGTCTACCAGATAGGTAACCTCACCCTTTTTCTCAACAATTAGATGGGGTCCACTCCATTTGTCTTGGAGTGCTCTTGGGGCCACAGGCTCCAATACCCACACATTCTGTCCTGGTTGGTACTGGATCAGAACAGCCTTCTGGTCATGCCATTGCTTCTGGGGATCTTGGCTGGCCTGAAGGTTTTTACTGGCCTTTTTTTAATGTACACGGCCATTCTGGATCTTAGGCCAAGTACATAGTCCACTATGTCCTGTTTGGGAGCTTTTAAAGGTTGTTCCTTACCCTCCTTCACAAGTGTTAGTGGACCTCTTACTGGGTGCCCAAATAGGAGTTCAAAGGGGCTGAAGCCCACTCTTTTTTGGGGTACCTCCCTGTAAGCACAAAGGAGGCAAGGTAACAGGACATCCCATCTCCTCCTGAGTTTTTCAGGGAGCCCCATTATCAGACCTTTGAGAGTTTTATTAAACCTCTCTACCAGTCCATTAGTCTGTGGATGATAAGGAGTGGTGAATTTGTATGTTACACCACATTCCTTTCACATAGCTTTCAAGTATGCAGACATAAAGTTGCTACCCCTGTCTGATACAACCTCTTTTGGGAAACCCACCCTGGAAAAGATTCCCAGGAGGGCTTTTGCCACTGCAGGTGCTGTAGTGGTCCTTAGAGGAATTGCTTCAGGACATCTTGTGGCATGGTCCACAACCACCAAGATAAACCTATTGCCTGAAGCAGTTGGAGGGTCAAGGGGGCCAACTATTTCAACCCCTACCCTTTGAAAGGGAACCCCAACCACAGGTAGTGGAATAAGGGGAGCCTTTGGTGTGCCACCAGTCTTGCCACTGGCTTGGCAGGTCACACAAGACTTATAGAAATATTTTGTGTCCTCTGACATCCGAGGCCAGTGTAACAGGGGGACAAGCCTTTCCCATGTTTTAATCTGGCCCAAATGCCCAACCATGTGCCAGAGTTAGGAGGAACTCTCTGTACTGCAAGAGAATGACCAATCTCCTGGCTGCTCCAGGTTTTGGGTCCCTTGCCTCTGTGTACAAGAGGTTGTCCTCCCAGTAAACTCTATGTGAGTCACTGACATCCCCATTTTGCTGCTTGGCAGCTTGCTGTCTGAGACCCTCTAATGTGGGACAGGATTGCTGTGCCACACTCAGCTCTTCCCTGGCAGGCCCCCCTCCACCCAAAAGCTCAGCAGTGTCTGCTGCCAGCTCATCTGGTGAAGGTTCTGCACAGGGAGGAAATTCTTCTTCCTCAGAAGGAGAATAATCTGTAGAGGGAGGGATAGTGGGCAGGGATTTACCCTTGCTACCCCTAGCTTTAGGGAGCACTTGGTCCATTGTTACAGGATCCCAGTTACCCTGTCCTTTTTGCTTTTTGGCCTGAGCCCTTGTCAAAGCAAAAATATGCCCAGGAATGCCCGGCATTGCTGCATGAGCCTCCAACTCCACTTCTGCCCAAGCTGATGTCTCTAAATCATTTCCTAGTAGACAGTTTACAGGTAAATCTGAAGCAACCACAACTTTCTTTGGACCAGTAACCCCCACCCCCAGTTGAGATTCACAACAGCCATGGGATGGCTAAGAGTGTTGTTATGAGCGTCTGTCACTTGGTACTGCTGACCAAGTAGGTGTTGTTCAGGGTGTACCAGTTTCTCTATTACCATGGTAACACTGGCACCTTTGTCCCTGTAGGCCTGAACCTAAACACCATTGATTAGTGGAAGTTGCTTGTACTTATCCATATTAAGGGGACAAGCAACCAAGGTGGCCAAATCAATGGCACCTTCAGAGACTAACACAGCCTCTGTGGTCTCCCTAACAAGACCAACCCCAACTAAATTACCAAAAGTGAGCCCAGCTACTCCCTTGGATTGGCTATTAGTAGGTTTGCTCCCACCACCACTGCTATTACTAGGGGCACTAGAGTTTGCAGTAGGGGTTGTGGTAGTGGGAGGTTTGGTGTTTTTCTTTGGAAAACTGGCATCAGTTGTCCAATGGCCTTTGACTTTACACAAATAACACCAAGGTTTTTAACTTGATTTGAAGAGGATTTGGACCCACCACCCCCACCAGAGGATTTTTGTGGGCCTGATGAAGACTCAGTTTTACTTTTGTCCCCACCCTTGTCAGAAGACTTACCATCCTTCTTCTTGCCATCCTTGTCACCCCCTGTATGAACTTTTCTGTTCACTCTTGTTCTGACCCATTTGTCTGCCTTTTTTCCCAATTCTTGGGGATAGGTCAGATCTGAGTCCACTAGATATTGGTGTAACAAGTCAGACACA
This sequence comes from Pleurodeles waltl, assembly GCF_031143425.1. Taxonomy (NCBI): domain Eukaryota; kingdom Metazoa; phylum Chordata; class Amphibia; order Caudata; family Salamandridae; genus Pleurodeles; species Pleurodeles waltl. Next base: position 717,265,822 of record NC_090450.1, read on the forward strand.
CAGTTATTCAGAATATGCTCTCTCAGAATAAGATTATACAGGCTTTCATAGTCAGAACCTTTAGTGCCATGTAACCACCCCTCCAAGGCCTTCACTGAACAGTCAACAAAGTCTATCCAGTCTTGTTAGGAATCTTTTCTGGTGTCTCTGAACTTAATCCTGTATTGTTCAGTGGTTAAGCCAAATCCATCCGAGAGTGCATCCTTCAAAACTGCAAAATTGTTAGCATCACTTTCTCTAACAGTAAGGAGGCTATCCCTACCCTTTCCATTGAAAGATAGCCACAATATAGCAGCCCACTGCCTTTGAGGGACCCCCTGTACCATACAGGCCCTCTCAAGTGCAGCAAACCACTAGTTGATGTCATCCCCCTCCTTGTAAGGGGGAACTATCTTGTGCAGATTCCTGGAATCATGCTGTCTAACAGGATTACTATCAGGAACACTGCTATTGCTGCCAACATGGGGTCCAAACCCCAATCTCTGTCTCTCCTTCTCCAGGTCTAGGGATTCCCTGTCTAGAGCCAGCTGTTGCTGTTTAAGCTTCAGTCTGGTCTCTTCCACTCTCAACTTTTTGAGTTCCCTTTCTAACATGTTATCTTCAGGGTGGGTGGGTTGGGAATGCTTGCACACAGGATACATTGGAAACAGCAGAGGGAGATCTGTCCCTAACTGCTTAACAACCTGGCCTCCAGGAATAAAAACATCCCTACTATGATTTGAGCTCCTATTACTACCAGCATTGCTAGGTGGTCTGCTAAGGGGCAGATTTGGAACAGAACCCTCCCCACCTCCCTCAAGGACTTCTCCTGAGTCAGAATGGGAGCCATCTATTAACTTCTCATTTGAAGTGCCTGCTAGGGACTCATCATTCACAATGAGCATGTTATATAGAAAGTCTCTTTTAGGGTTCTTTCCTATCACTAAACCTCTATCTAAGCAGAGACTCCTTAGGCTCTTGAAATTTAAATTGTCATAAGTAGTATTGACCATTTTAAGAGCAGCCCCTACATCAGACATGATAGAAGAAGGTTTAGAGACGGCGAGAAGAGAGAAAAAGTTTCAGAACTTTTTAAAGAACAGAGAAAAAAAAAACCTTTTCTAACTTTTTAGAAGTTTTAGAATACTTTTCAGCACTGAGTAGAAAGTGTAAGAGGAGAAAAGCAAAACTTTTTGGTTAAGTGTACATACACTGAACTTGTTTTGTATATTATTCTCTTATGAAAAGCACACAATGACAAAGTGGTAAGTAGTTACAAGTACTTATCCCACCGCTGCACAACCAATGTAGGAGGCTGGCCTGGCTTGTAGTGGGTACCAGAGGTACTTACACCTTGTGCCAGGTCCAGTTATCCCTTATTAGTGTAGAAGAGGTGTTTCTAGCAGCTTAGGCTGATAGAAGGTAGCTATGGCAACGCAGCTTAGGCTGAACTAGGAGACATGTAAAGCTCCTGCTATACCACTGGTGTCATATGCACAATATCATAAGAAAACACAATACACAGATATACTAAAAATAAAGGTACTTTATTTTTTTTACAATATGAAAAAAGTATCTCAGGGAGTACCCTCAGTATGAGGATGAGAAACATACACATGGTATATGTACACAAACCAAAATTATGCAGATAATAGAAAAAGGAAGTAATGCAAGCAATGTAAAGTTACAGTAGATTGCAATAGGAGCACATAGGTATAGGGGCAACACAAACCATATACTCCAAAAGTGGAATGCGAACCACGAATGGACCCCAAACCTATGTGAGCTTGTAGAGGGTCGCTGGGACTGTAACAAAACAGTGAGGGTTAGAAAACTAGCCCACCCCAAGACCCTGAAAGGTAGGTGTAAAGTGCACCTACTACCCCCAGAGAGCACAGAAGTCGTGATAGGGGGATTCTGCAAGGAGAACAAACACCAGCAATGCAGCAACAGTGGATTTCTGGACCTGTGTATCTGTAAGACAAGGGGACCAAGTCCAAGAGTCGCGACAGTGTCGAGAGTGGGCAGGAGCCCAAGAAATGCCAGCTGAGGGTGCAAGGAAGCTGCCACCGGTTGGAAGAAGCTTGGTGTTCTGCAAGAACGAAGAGGACTAGGAACTTCCCCTTTGGAGGATGGATGTCCCACGTCGTGAAGAAGCTTGCAGAGGTGTTCCCACGCAGAAAGACCGCAAACAAGCCTTGCTAGCTGCAAGGGTCGCGGTTAGGGTTTTTGGATGCTGCTGTGGCCCAGGAGGGACCAGGATGTCGCCACTTGGATGAGGAGACAGAGGGGGCACCCAGGAAGTAGGGGAGCCCTCACAGAAGCAGGTAGCACCAGCAGAAGTACCTGAACAGGCACTTAGAAGAAAAGTGAACCGGAGTCCACCCGAAGTCACAAAAGGGAGTCCCACGACGCTGGAGGACAACTCAGAAGGGTGTACACTGCAGGTTACAGTGTTGGGGACCCAGGCTTGGCTGTGCACAAAGGAAATCCTGGAAGAGTGCACAGGAGCCGGAGCAGCTGCAAATCACGCGGTACCCAGCAATGCAGTCTAGCGTGTGGAGGCAAGGACTTACCTCCACCAAACTTGGACTGAAGAGTCACTGGACTGTGGGAGTCACTTGGACAGAGTTGCTGAGTTCCAGGGACCACGCTCGTTGTGCTGAGAGGGGACCCAGAGGACCAGTGATGCAGTCTTTTGTTGCCTGCGGTTGCAGGGGGAAGATTCCGTCGACCCACCGGGAATTTCTTCAGAGCTCCTGGTGCAGAGAGGAGGCAGGCTACCCCCAGAGCATGCACCACCTGTGAACATTCGAGAAAGCCGGCAGGATGAAGCGATACAAGGTTGCTAGTAGTCGTCTTGCTACTTTGTTGCGGTTTTGCAGGCGTCCTGAGCAGTCAGCGGTCTATCCTTTGGCAGAAGGCGAAGAGGGAGATGCAGAGGAACTCTGGTGAGCTCTTGCATTCGTTATCTGGTGAGATCCCCAAGCAGAGACCCTAAATAGCCAGAAAAGGAGGTTTTGCTACCTATGGGAGGAGGCTTGGCTACCAAGAGGTAACAGCCTATCAGAAGGAGCTTCTGACGTCACCTGCTGGCACTGGCCACTCAGAGCAGTCCAGTGTGCCACAAACACCTCTGTTTCCAAGATGGCAGAGGTCTGGGACACACTGGAGGAGCTCTGGGCACCTCCCCTGGGAGGTGCAGGTCAGGGGAGTGGTCACTCCCCTTTCCTTTGTCCAGTTTCGCGCCAGAGCAGGGCTGGGGGATCCCTGAACCGGTGTAGACTGGCTTATGCAGAGATGGGCACCATCTGTGCCCAGCAAAGCATTACCAGAGGCTGGGGGAGGCTACTCCTCCCCAGCCTTCACACCTATATCCAAAGGGAGAGGGTGTTACACCCTCTCTCAGAGGAAGTCCTTTGTTCAGCCGTCCTGGGCCAGGGCTGCCTGGACCCCAGGAGGGCAGAAACCTGTCTGAGGGGTTGGCAGCAGCTGCAGTGGAGACCCCGGAAAGGCAGTTTGGCAGTACCCGGGTTCTGTGCTAGAGACCCGGGGGATCATGGAATTGTCCCCCCAATGCCAGAATGGCATTGGGGTGACAATTCCATGATCTTAGACATGTTACATGCCATGTTCGGAGTTACCATTGTGACGCTGTACATAGGTAGTGACCTATGTACAGTGCACGCGTGTAATGGTGTCCCCGCACTCACAAAGTCCGGGGAATTTGCCCTGAACGACGTGGGGGCACCTTGGCTAGTCCCAGGGTGCCCTCACACTAAGTAACTTTGCACCCAACCTTCACCAGGTGAAGGTTAGACATATAGGTGACTTATACGTTACTTAAGTGCATTGGTAAATGGCTGTGAAATAACGTGGATGTTATTTCACGCAGGCTGCAGTGGCAGGCCTGTGTAAGAATTGTGAGAGCTCCCTATGGGTGGCAAAAGAAATGCTGCAGCTCATAGGGATCTCCTGGAACCCCAATACCCTGGGTACCTCAGTACCATATACTAGGGAATTATATGGGTGTACCAGTATGCCAATGTGAATTGGTAAATTTAGTCACTAGCCTGTTAGTGACAAATTTGGAAAGCAGAGAGAGCATAACCACTGAGGTTCTGGTTAGCAGAGCCTCAGTGAGACAGTTAGGCATCACACAGGGAACACATACAGGGCACATACTTATGAAAACTGGGACCTGCCTGGCAGGGTCCCAGTGACACATAGACTAAAACAACATATATACAGTGAAATATGGGGGTAACATGCCAGGCAAGATGGTACTTTCCTACACGGATTCCGAGATGTGGGCCCTAATACCTGTAGCGGAATTCTGCCGCTGCAACAGTATGTTGTCGGTCTTCAGCACGGCAGAAAGCGGGATTTACCAACAGGGTTGTAATGAGGGCCTTAATTTCCAATCAAGATAACACAACATACAGATATAGCTCTTTGCTTTAAGTGCAGCTATTCTAAAGTAGACACCTAGTGACACTCATGGGGTGCATGGGTAAATGGGATAATCCTTAAAAAAAGGAAGGTTAGTGTGTGCCTATGGCAGGCAAGTTGGTCGAAGGGAAAATTGAATTATACCCAAAAAGTGAATGATGTTGAATGCGTCTGCAGTTCACCTACTCTATGGCAGACAGGGTGTCAAGGAGGAAATGGAATTATACCTCAAAAAAATAAAGTTGGTGTGCCGGAGTGCGCCTATGGTGGATAGATGGATCAAGACAAAATGTAAAAAACAAAAAAGCTAAATTAAATCAATTTAAATTAAAAAATTAAAATTAAAACATTAATACAGCTAAAATGAAATTATAATTAAATTAAACATTACAATGGTAAAAGTACAAAAAAAGATAAATAATTGCTGATGTTTGTATGGTAGTATGAGAAACCTATTATGAGGCAAGCCAGTGCAAATGAAAAATGCGAAGAAATTCGCGTAATAGAAAGCACTGTTCATCATAAGGATATTCATAATATATATATACTACAATGATCCTTAAGTATATTATTAAACTGTTATCACATCCTTCCATGCAAGCCTATGGCAAAAGCACACTGGCTGGATACATAAAATGGCTGCTAGTCATATGGTCAAACAACAACAGTGAGAAAGGAGGCATGGGGAACAAAAAACACATGCAAGCCTATGGCAAAGGCACACTGGCTGGATGCACAAAATGGCCACTAGCCATATGCTTCTAGAAACAACAACAGTGAGCAAGGAGGCAAGGGGAACAAAGAACACATGCAAGCCTACGGCAAAAGCACAGTGGGTGGATGCACAAAATGGCCACCAGCCACATGGGCAAACAACAACCGCGAACAAGGAGGCATGGGGAACAAAGTACACATGCAAGCCTATGGCAAAGGCACACTAGTTGAACGCACAAAATGGGTGCCAGCCAGATGGTCCTACAAACAACAACAGCGAGCAAGGAGGCATAGGAAACAAAGAACACATACAAGCCTATGGCAAAAGTACACAAGCTGGATGCACAAAATGGCCACCAGCCACAAGGTTAGACAACAACAGTGAGCAAGGAGGCATGGGGGCCAAAGAACACATGCAAGGTTATGGCAAAAGTGCACTGGTTGGATGCACAAAACATCCACCAGCCACATGGTCCTATGAGCAACAACAGCGAGCAAGGAGGCAAGGGTAACAATGAACACATGCAAGCCTAAGGCAAAAGCACACTGGCTGGATGCACAAAATGGCTGCCAGCCACATGGTCAAATAATAACAGTGAGCAAGGAGGCACGGGGAACAAAGAACACAGCAAGAATATGGCAGAAAGCACACTGGCTGGCTGCACAAAATGTCCGCAAGCCACATGGTCAAATAACAACAATGAGCAAGGAGGCATGAAGAACACATTCAGGCATATGGACACTGTCTACCCAAAATGGCCCTAGGTCCCATGGAATGGAGAACCAAGACATTGTGGTCTATGACACACATTCACACACACAATGGCCAGAAAAAGGAGGCACATTAACAATGACGAAAATACTACCTTTCAGCAATGCAAATAATGAAAATTAACTGAGGTATAAAATTTTACAACCACACATCCTCCTATGGCATGAAATATTAAACCACATATCCATTTTTTGCAGAAAAAACATGAAATAGAAACAGACAACATTTTTTATTTAATCCAATGCCATCCCTGCCCTAAATGATGCTCTCAGAACATACACAGAAACATTTCTTTCATGCACTGATGACTAGTACTGGACCTACTAGCTGGATGGCCCTTAAGAAGACCAGGCCACATAGTAAAGATAAATGAATATTGCAAATGTAACAAACAAAGAGAAAAGGTACTGAACTGTGCAACATTTTCCCTTTACTAAAGGTGAAAAATGTAAATGCAAAAAAATAACTAGTCTCCTTCTTAAACTCCAGGGCACTCACCACAATGAAATTTAAAAATAAAATAAAAGTACAGAGAAATACTGGTGCATGGCCTATCAAACAAACAACACCATTATACAATAGTCTTTGAACTTACATGTGTGATATCACAAAAACAAAGTTCCTAAATCCAAGGGTATATATTCAGCAGACAAAGAGAGTGATCCTTCCATCTCAAAATCCAAGTGAAATGTGACTAGAAGATGGACAAAGCACTGGGAGGTACCTGCTGTGCAGGAACGGGAAGTTGGAGTCTCTGGAGCACTTCCTCTCTATTGAAAAAAAAAGTTAAGAACATAAAGGCTTCTCGCACTAATAAACAACTTGAACGGTCCATTGGAGAAGAAAATCCACTCTTTTTGAGTAGATTTAGCTGCTTCTTGAGTAGCAAATTTACTCGAGGTGCGGTTGCCAGTTGCACTAAATTGCCGCCGTTGCAGACGGAAACCGTGTGAGTGGATGAGAAATCTTGCACTCTTGCAAGCGTCCTGAGAATATTTTGAGCGCCAAAAACAAATCTTGCGTGCGGGAGTGGAAACAAAGAACTCTGCTTTAGGCCGGATGGAGTAATTCAAGAACTCCATGCTACTCCACGTAGCACAGAGTAACTGAATTCCAAAAACTCTGCAATCAGAGTGGAGTTTACCGCACAGGCCTACCTTTTACACTCCGCCTTACCCCTCTAAAGATGAGGAGAGACTCCAGCGGCTGGACACAAAATGACTATTGTTGTTCTACTTTGATCGCACTTGTGAGTTCCGGGTGGGCGAGCATCTCTCTTCAAAGGGTATGTCAGACCCAAGAAAGGAAAGGTGGAGCAGAAGTGGACCATGTCATGATGGATAGTGCTCTGTATCAAAATCTGCTACACTTTGGCCAATAAGCAACCCCCTGAGGGTTTGCACGCTCACTCTACCAGAGTCAAGACTGCAACCACTGCATTAGCGTGTCCTGGATATCTGTAAGGCAGCAATGTGGACTTCCTTGCACATGTTTACGAAGTAATACTGCCTGGACAGTCAGATCCTGTGTTACAGGTCACTTTTTCAGTTCGATCCTACAGGACGTTTTAGTATAATCCATATTGCAGCCCGACCTCCGCAGAGGTATTGCTTGAAGGTATTGCTTGGGTATCTGTTCTAAGGTAAGGAATCTTTGGCTAGAAGTCTATCTGATGAACAAGATACTTACCATCAATAATTCTTTACCTGGTAGAGACTCTATCTAGCTGCAGACTTATTAGTGATCCTTCCTACTCTCCGAACGGATCATAGTGTAAAGCATTTACTCTTATATGGGCCTTAGCTATGGACACAAGTGGTCAGTATTCCTTGTAGCTCTACGTTTCTGGCATGAAAAGTTGCAAAAATAAACTGACATCGGTGGGGTGGGGTGGTGTCTATATAGGCACCATGCACGTCACTTCTGGCACTGATGAAACAACACAGAGCCAAAAAAAACACATACTGGGGATTATTCTAAGATAATGAATCTGCAGCTAGATAGAGTCTCTACCAGATAAGTAACTTGTTCTTCAGGATTTCTCCCTTCCTTTAAGAAGGCTCAACTGATGCCACCCCAACGATCCAGGAAGTGAGGGCAGCTCTTGGGATCAGGAACTCAGTCCAGCAGGGCTCAGGCAGGTGCAGTTTCAGGTCCAGGGAGGTCCAGTTGCAGCAGGTCGGCTGGGCAGTTGCAGAGAGACCACTGGAACTTGTTGTATCCCTGATCAGGTAAAAAAGCTGACCCTGGGAGTAATTTCAGCCAGGGATGAAAAGTGTAAGTCCAATCTTCCTTCTTAGACACCAGTGTAGTCCTCAGGCAGCGGGCAGTCCTCTGGCAGCCGGGCAGCCCTTCTTCAGTAGTATCCACAGGTCCAGGAGTGTACTGTAGAGTGGGTATGAGAGTCCTTTTTTATACTTTGTGCCCCCTCCTGACGTGCAAAACATTTCTGTGGAGTTTTCCCCCTACAGAAGTGTCTAGATTGTAATGCCTCCCTGCCCTTGTGCCAGACCTTCTGTAGGCACAATAGGCCGGTGCTAAGTTCTTTGTGTGTGAGCTGGGGCAGAGCCTTTGAAATGCAAGTGGGGCTGTGCACAGCTCAATTCCCCATCCTGCCAATATGCAGTCAGTCTATTGTATGGCTGTCTTGGAAGAATACACAAATGTCAGCTATCTCATAAACCTAATAATGTGACCCAGGGTTCAGACCAAATGATTAGGACAAGAAAATACAAATTTCCTGAAAGTAGCATTTTCAGAATTGTGACTCAAAATCCGACTGTACCCTTAAAGAGGGTTATCAAATTACAATTTATTAGACATAGAACATGACATTCCTTCGTGCTCCCAAGTGAAAGTTATAATTTATTAAATGTAACAAGGTAACACAATCTTATCCTCTGACAAAGGTAGGCAATACTGAAAAATATATTTGAGATTTTTATATCTACCATGAAACTCAAATGTACATGTCCAGGTTTTTAAAAATAATTCTAAGTTTATTGTTTTGAAGCAAATGGCACAACATTACTTAGCCCCATATATAATGGTGATAAAACCCATACATGTACATCACAAGATACTCCTTGCAGTAGCATTGTTTTGCAGCTATCCTTGATATAGCAACCATTTCCCCCATATTTCCACATGTTTCTTAGGGCAGCCGTGTGATAAATGAAGCGCCTCTTCCAATTTGACACATCATTCCATTGTCTGTTTCCAGCGCCCAATGGGAGGGAGGAGTCAGAGTTCCACATTTTCACTGTGTCTCACCTGCCCAGCACAGTCCCAGTTCTCACCAGGGTTTGTCTCCCAATTTGTCACTCACCCTATCCAGGACTCCTATATCTCAGGAGCTGGCTCTGTCGGCCTCCCCACTGCCTTCGATAAGCTGGGGAAGATTGCCTGCTAGTATTGCACAATTTGATGGCATCCCCCTACCAAGTGGATAAAAATATGCTTGTTGTTCTGGGCAGTGCCAACAGCTCGGTGTTGCTAATGTTACTGTGTACAAGGGTGTCAGATATGTTATGTCAAGGCAGTTGAGCAGAATGAGTTGAAGCCTTGTGGAAGTGACTAAAACTATCAGTGAAATACGTACGTCTTTCCAGTCAGGGAGCCTGGTGGGCCAAGCCATCCCTCCCAGCGACAGCTCAACGGTGCAAACAGATCTGGGGAATTAGATATGAGGGTCTTATAAATCTGCAAGATTCCCTTCTTTTCATAGGAACATATAAAAATGTGGATTCTAGGAGGCTAAATTCTGAGATGCACCAAGAGAGTTGCAGTGCTGCTCAAGTGCATGATGTAGTTGTAAGTATTTAAAATTTATAGATTTGTGAAGGTTGTAGTCTGCCTGAAAGGACTGACATGACCTCTCATGAAAACCCTGACATATGTCTCAGACCGTGGAGATCTGGATTGTGTCCTATGCGCTAAATCCTACCAAGGAGAACAAGTCACGTAGCCATCATCCTGTCCATTGTGATGTCTCCAGAGCGATCGGTTTGTTCCAGACAGTCCACCTCAATGCCAAGTGCCATGCAAAAAGTACTACCTGGGTTGGCTGTAGAAGGAGCAGGGGGTGGGGCTCCCACAAAGCATACCTCTAATATTGCTCAGCCTCATTGTTGCCACCTCCAGGCAGAATGCTCAATCATTGCACCCCCCCCCCCACCGTTCAACCATTAATTGACCACCAGCAGTTGAGCCCCCTATTAATAGTGATGGACATCTGCAATGCTGATGCCTCAGTCAGAGGGTTAATGGACACATTTACCATATGCAATCTGGAAGGGGTGGTTAAGCCAAAGTAAGGCGCGTATCTTGGCCATTAGGGTATGGAACCAGGTCTGTGGAATCAGTAGTGGGTAGTTTTGTAGAGTGTTCCAGAGACGGTATGGCGCAATCATTTTGAATAGGGACCTAGGATTTTGAGATGAGGTTGTGTCCATCTATTCATGTCAGTTTTAAGTCGGGTCATGAGGGGCTTCTGACTAAGCCCCTCTAATAAGGCACAAGGTAAGGTTAGGTTCAAGTGCTACCTGAATCCCTAAATAGCAGAAGCTGAGTCTGTGGGTTGCGATATGTGGTGGATAGGTCGTCACTTGCTCATCTTCCATCAGGGGGACCAGGACTGATTTGGACCAGTTACTATTCAATCTCAATGCCTATCCGTTTGGAGTAAGTATCTGAAGCTGTCATGGATCCATCAGGGAGGGTTGGGAAATGAAGAGGATATTGTCTGCATGTAGGGCAATTCAATCTGCTGCCCCTATCCCCAATCAAATCCCCATATCTGCGCATCACAGAATTTCCAGCCCACCAGAGGTTATGTGGCCAGAGCAGAAAGGAGAGCGGATAGTAAGCAGCCTTTGCTGGTGCCACATCTAATTGCAGAGGGGGCAGAGAGAATGCCATTGACGTGGGCTTGGGCCTGTACTTTAAAAAAATTATTTAAATTTAGGGCCCAACCCCACCTTTCCTGTCACTTCTTCCACAAAGCCCAGTTAATGGAGTCAAAGGCCTTCTCATTATCTCAAAAGAAGAGTGCACTGTAGTCCCCATGGAGGAAGGGCCAGGTCAGGGCCACATGTAGCCTTCGGAGACAATGCCTGGAACTCCTATTGGGCTTAAAGGCCGCATTGATCTGGGTGGATCAATTGTGGCAGGGTTTAAAGTGGCCAATTGACCACTATTGGGGCATAAATTTGTATTTTCACAGTTGATGAGGGATTTTTGAGTGCTAAGACGCACATTGTTCTGATTATCGGCCTGGTTTACGCAGAACAACTGTGGTGGCCACATCGAGCTCAGGTGGGAAGTATGCTTTGTCATTTACTTCTTTATTTAAATGAAGGAGATGTGGGGTCTGATGCCCTGGAAGCATCGATAATATTCCATAGGAAAGCTGTCTAGGCCTGGGGTTTTCCCCAAATTCCTGTCAAGAAGTATCATAGTAACCTGCTCCACCGTAACAGGAAAGTCCACATTGGCCTTGTCAGCTCCGCTAACTCTCAACATCAGGATGTTGCTACTAGTGGGGAGCGTAAAGTTTGCCATAATAACCTGCAGATGTTGCTGCAATGTCAGGGGATATCTCCGCCACTGCGCCATCCTCTGTCATAGTCAATTAAACTATCCATTAGACAACATCCTTCACAGCAGCCAGTAGAACAGCTTGCCCGGATTACCACACCTCATATGTAGACCCTGTTCATTGATGCCTGCCAGTATTAGCGGGACTCAGTGAGTGCCAATTGTTGAAGGGACTCTCTCTCTAAAGCCAGGTGGTGGCACTCAGATTTGGTCATTAGGGCATAGCCAATTCTTTCTAATGTTAGGATATTAAGTTCTAATGGTGTCATTTGTTGGTGTTTGGCTCGTTTCTTCCACTTTAAGTAAGATTGTGTGATTCCACGTATGATGGCTTACTCGCCACCCACAACATGCCTGGAGGGTCTACTGTGAGTTGGTTTAGTTTGTATTAACTACCTATTTCTTTAGAGAGAAAAATCTCTAAATTCATGGTGCTGCTGTTGCCATGCATTGATCCCTAACATTGGTCGTGGTCAGTCCCTCAATCACCAAAACTAGGGTTACTGGGGTATGGTCGGATATGCCGCAAGGCTTATGGGGTAGCCCATTGTGTGTGCAAAGTCAGCCGCAGGGAGCAATGTCAGATCAATGCAGGAAAATGAGTAGGGTGCCGCAGAGATGTGAGTGTATGCCTGTACCCAGGGATTCTACTCCCTCCAGGTGTCACAGAGTCTCAGGCTCTTTGTGCACCCTGCAGACCTTCCCCCACTCTACTCTGGCTAGTCCCAAGGCCCAGGGTGTCTGGAGCAGAGTTCATGATGTTGTTAAAGTCTCCTAATAATGGTAAGCCCTTAGAAAAGGCTGAGAATCTCTACCTTCAGGTCATCTATAGTACAGTGGATCAAGGTGGGCAGGACATATATGTTTATAAAATAGTGTATACAACCTTCTAGGGTGCCCTCAACTACAACATGCCATCCTAGGAGGTTTAGGTTCACATGGGAGATGACCAGGGTAAGGCCTTATGGAGAAGTACCGTCGCTTCCCTAGTTTCCCGTGTGCATCCTGCATGATAAAACCTATTATATCCGTAGTGAACCAGGAAAGGGCAATTAGTTACCAACAGGTGAGTTTCCTGCATAGCAAATCACTGGGCTGTGGCGTTTATCAAAACGTGGCACCACCATTTACCTAATATGGTCATTAAGGCTGTTGACAAATCCATGTCATTAGGGTGAAGGAGCCCACATCAGGAGAGAGGAAAGGTTATGCAGGACCAGCATGGCCAGTACTGTGGGTCCTCTGGTAGTGATGGTGCGTTACATGAGCTTAAGGTGTAAAGGCTGTAGGTATTGTGGCATTTGTTGTGATATGCATACCAAACAAAACATTGAAACCTGCAAACCAATAAAGCCAAACCCGGCTAACTTAACAAGGATCTGTATCCCTCCAACATCCACCACAACTCTTTCCCCAGAAGCATCTGCTGCATCACCCAACAAAAACAAACTAGTTCAAACTGAGGTGTAAGTCTGGATGAGTGCTCCCCTCTTGTATTTGTGGTGGCTTGCCATATAAGAAGGATACAGGTGTGCAGATAGAAATCGTGAACATCTTGGTCTTGTGACACTTCAGGCAGTGTCTGCTATGCCCAGAGAGGGATCTTGGTTGGTGAGTGCCTCTGGGGTTGTTTCTGTGAGTTATAAAGCTCCGGTTCCGAGCTAGGGCCTTCAGAGTCAGAGTGGGAGCAGTCTGTCGATGCTCGCTATGGTGTCTTTGCGTCTTCTAGCACCTGTTGGGGGACCCATTACAGTCCCATGGAGGGTTTTGCGCCGTGGCTGACCTCCACGTGGGAGGGGAGTTGTACTGCAAGGGTTGTTGTTTCGTCACTCACTCCCACGTGAACACTGGGGTATCAAATAAAACCGTCTTACAGTTGTGGATGACCTTAAGTCTTGCTGGAAATAGCAAGATGCATTGCAGTTTCATTGCCCAAGGTTTTGCTTTATCTCCTTTAAATGATTCATGGGGTTGTTGAACATGACAAATTTAAACCGGGAAAATCAAGATATGCTGTGATTGGTACATAACGTCTTCTGAGTTTCCTGGAAGATCTTGTCCCTGTAATTTAGGATTTTCACAAAGATCAGGTGGGGCAGGGGGCAGGCAAGGCGTCTACGCTAGGGACCTATAAGCTCTCCCTAAGAGGAAGTAGGTGGATCTGTGAAATGAGGGCATCTAGGAGGCAATTCAACTCTGAAGGGAAAAGTCTCCAGGATTGAGCACTTGCGACTCACTGAGAAAGCCACAAAGCACAGGTTACATAATTGGGTACTGTTTTCAGCATCCTCAGCTCTCTCTTCTATGATATTGATGTTGCCAACAGTGAGGAGACCATGGATTGAAGTTTGCTTAGAATATATTTGATTGTTGAGACTTGGCTCTCTGCCTCAGTGATTCTGTCTCCCATGCTGCAGAGGTCCTGGTGCAGAAGGGAGACTTCTACCCCCAACACGCCCAATTTTGGATTCAAGAGTGGGGCATGAAGAATGAATCGCCAGCTGGATAGCCACAGTTTTCTCTGAGGGAGTGGGGCCCGAAGAGGGGGACCGCATGACCATGGGTTCCAGAGGTGGGGGCCATGGATTTGTCAATCTTATGCTGCCCCTGGGCCACGGTGGACATGTCGCAGCCCATGATGCAAGGTAGGGGCCAGGGGGAAGGAAACCCCTTGGTGTGAATGCCAAGAGAGGAATGTAGTCTACATTGGTCACACTACTAGGACCGTCCACAGGCTGCCATCCACAAGGTGTACCCCCCATCAGCGCACTAGCTCCACTGGGCCTGTGTCGGCAGCAAAGCACCAACCGAATAGTGGCATCGTAGAGAGAGGGAGTAGTCTAGTTTTATCCACCAGCTTCCCTTAGTCTGGCCCTAGCGCCTCATAGCCATCCTCCATTTAGAAGCTTGCCACTTGCACAGCACGTGCTAGGCATCAGCCTAATGGGTGGTATAAGGCTGTGGCTTGGTGGGCCTTGGGTAATAGCAGCAGCCAACTCAGTATTTGGGGCGTCTTGTGTCCCAATAAGCAGTCATCTTCTCGCCACCTCTAGTGCAAGCCACAAGCCGGAACCCCTAGGAGTGCTCTCTTGTGACAGTCCTTTGGGGGGGGGACTACTACTCCAGGGCCAAATTGAGGCAGGAGTCAATCAGCAGTGGTTCGAGCCATCAGTCATGCCACCACCGGGCCTCGGCGGCGGGCAATGGGGGAGACTTAGCTGTCAGGGTTGTGGGTCTGGTCTCTCTTTCTGTGCCCTTTATGGCCCGGGGCCTCTCAGTTGGTCTTGTCCGTTCCAAGCTGCAAGGTGAAGACCTGGTCTTGATCTAGCTGGGAGTGGAGGGGAATGGAGGTTTGGCGGGGAAGAGGAGCTCCTGGCACTCCTGGCAGGTGTCCCTACCGTGGCCACAGGAGGGCCAGTGGCTTGCTTCACTAGATGTGGTTCCCAGTTTTCAATGGAGCTACGTAACTGCCCTCCATGTCCATCCCCAAATCCTGGTACCCAGGGAGAAGGGTAGGGTGAGTGCACAGCTCTGGAATGGGGGGAGGTGGTCCCAGGTGTGTGCAGCTCCCATGATCTCAGTGGAGCCACGTGGGTTCCATGTTAGTCTGCAGCGCTATCTCAGGGTGCCCGTCGCTATCGATACCATATTCCCTGACCTCCCTCGTTACCTAGGAGGAGCAGGAAGGCAGCTTGCGGTGCCCTCACCCTGTCACACCAAGAATAGAGCGGCGGCAGACCCGGCAAGTTGGGAGCTGTAGCAAGAAGCAACCCCTATCTTGGCCCGTTAAGCCACACCTAACATGTCCAACATTTTAAATACTATGCACCCTGCCGCATGAGAAATTTAGGGCTTACCCTAGGGGTGAGTTATTTGTATCAAAAAGGGAGATTTAGGCTTGACAAAAGGTTTATTTTGCCAAGTCGCATTGGCACTTTGAAACTTCATACAGGCTGCAATGGCAGACCTGAAACATGTTTAGACAGGCTACCTAGGTGGGTGGCAATACATCCTGCAGGCCCACTAGTAGCATTTACAGGCCCCGGGTGCATGTATGACCATTTACTAGGGACATAAGTAAATTAAATGTGCTGACTGGGTGTAAGCGTGAGCCCTTTGTCACTGGTTAGCAGTGGTAAAATGCACAGAGTCCTAAAATTCAACAAAAACAGGTTTTGAAAACAAGAGGGGTGAAGGCAAAAAGCTTGAAGGTGACTGCAGAGAGGGCAAAGTCAGCCTAGACAAAAGTAGTCCTGAAGTTATTTAGCATGAGTTTATGAGGAACCAAGGTTTTAGGAAATGCAACAAATGCAAAGCATGTCAGTATGGGATTGAGCATTCCTCTGCAAAAGTGAATTTCCATTCTCTTGTGCCTGTGCACCAAATTATACATAGAAAGCACTATCCTGCAGGTGTACAGGAGAATTTTACAGCACGTGTAGGCCATACAAATAAGGTTAATAATTATCCTGTTGCCCAACAGTTTGAGGAAGTACATGGCAGTAATGACCCGGACCAAAAGTACTTTATTATTGATTCTGTGCCTGGAAATTGTTGAGGAGGAAACAGAGAAAAGCAGTAAAGCAGATTAGAGTCCCGGTCCTTAATGGAGCTCGATGCCAAGATCTCATTTGGCCTTGGACATCTATGAAATCTGCCTCAACTCCTTTAATATTTGGAGTTCATAACAAAAGGTACCCAGGGGTATAAACTAAAAGGATCTTGATGATACATTGTTTATGTTAGGGCTCACAAACTATTAAGTGCTTAAGGTAAAATTAAATGCAAGGAGCATGTCAAAACCATGTTGTAAGAATTTATATGAATGACATAATTATTCTGCATTTCCGGTGTAAGGATTATGGGGGTCATTACAAGATTGACGGACCAAAAAGTGGTGACCTCCTCACCGATGCTATTATGGGCTTCCTGCTAGGTCAGTAGGCAGAAACCTCAGTTTCAGCGTTGTGCTAGCAGGATGCTGCCTACTGCATTGTCCACAGTAGGCGGCCCGGTGCACCAGCACTCTTACAATGTTCACTGTCTGTCTTGCGACGGTGCTGGCCAGGGGAGACCCGGCACTGCCCATGCCAAGTGCATAGGCAGTGCAACCCGTTCTCTGCCAGCAGTTTCATGTCGGTGTTACCACCATGAAACTGCTGGCAGAGAATGTGATCGGAATCCGAAGGGCAGCGCTGCCCTGGAGGATTGGAATCAACGCCACCACCAGACTGCCAGGATCCAGGATCCTGGCAGAGCTGGCAGTCCTCACTCAGCACCGACCGCCATGTCTGTAATATGGCGGTTGGACTGTTGCATTGGCCACGGTCCGACCGCCATCCGCGAACCTGGCGGTCATGACTCCCCTAGGTTCATAACGAGGCCCAATGTCTGTCAGCATCCTTTTGATTTAAGTGATGTATGATTGGACTTGTTCACTGGGGCAATAATACTGCGTATAGTTATTTTTGAGGAGCATCTTAGGTTAATTGGATGTGCTGCTGCAGATGTAGTACTGTTTGCCCACACAGGCAAGTTATGCCTTAATGATTTTTAAGTAAAATAGTTTATTTGTTTACGTATATTGAGTCATGGTGCACAAAAGCCCTTTAAATATTGAATGATTACGTTTGTTAAGGTTCCCATTTTATCCCTTATGCTATTCAGCTTGCAACTTTTATTTCTCAGCTCAAATGATGATGAGCTCCTAGAAGATGACAAACACCTGGAATGATGCCTGTGGTGGCATGATCTATATCCCATTATGGGGCACGATCTAGGCTGTGCCAGTGCCATAGGCGCAGGAGTTGCTGCAGGAGGTGTAGGTTGAGGAGGCGGTGGTGGACGTGGTGAAGGAGATAGAGTGGGTGGAGGCAGTGAATCCGGCAGTACTATTGTTGATGAAGGGGAACAGACCCTTGAGTACGCCGAGTTGGATGAGGAGTATATACGGCATCTTTTTATCCTTAACATTGAGATGGACCACCGACGATAACTCAATGGTAACCGCCATTGACATGTGCCTCAATGGCAATCTCCTCGTTGTTGTACAGCTCCCTGGCGTCAAAGGATCTGGCCTCCTTGACGTCGATATGCTCCATGACATCGATTTCACAGTGCGCGTTGATGGCGTGTGGACTCTACCTTGTCTCAACGTCAATCTATGTTGTTTCCTCAAGAGGGATCCAGTCCTTGGCGGAGAACAAGTCACTTCTGTACCTAGTCTCGACGTCGACTCCCTCAACGTCGACCAGGAAAGATGGGGTTTTGGAGGTGCCACTCTCGTTGAGGACCTTCCATATCCCTTAGAGGCAGATGTAAGAGCCCTGGTAGAGGACTGACCCTCTCCTCACTCTGAGGACTCACCTTGAGGCTGGAATTGATGTCTGTGCCATTCTTCCGTGCCATGGAGGCAATTCTTCTCCTTCTCTCTTAGGGTACGGGATGAAAGCTTCTTACAGTGAGGACACTGCTCCGGAAGATGATTTGAGGGAAGGTGGAGAATGTTTTAGCTTTTTTTCCTCCCACACACAGGGCACTTGTCAAACAGGGAAGGCATGATAAATGTAAAAAATGCCTAACATTCCTGTCAGAAAAAGCTTTAAAAAGTGAGTGACTGATGAAAGACATCAAGTGAAACAGTTTAAACCAAAATTCACAGGTGAATAAAAAGCCTAAAAGGCCAAGTTCAGTGCTCAGGGATCATGTCACCAAGTACCAGAAAAAAGAACTGAAGCAACTGCCACCTGCTGAGCATGATGGGATACTGGTGGCCTCTGCAGCCTTAAAGGCACAGTCACTTTTTAGACTCACATAATAGCAGCCTATGGGGCTACACTGTCCTTTTATCCTTCATCTCTTACTTTTACAGAAAAGGGTGTGCGAAGGAGGTATGAGCTCTGGCATAAAACTTTTACCTCAATTTATGCATTTAATAGGGTGTTTAAACCCTTTCTAAGTACAACCTAAACAATTTCACCACTGTAGCTTGATTGCCTAGGCTGCATATTACGTTCTTTCTTAAGTGTTTCTGCAGGTCTTCCTGAAGTAAGGCGAAAGTCTACACTTAAGAAGAGACTATGTAAAGAAGTGCTCCAGGATATCCACATATGGGCAGAACTATTCAAATACTTATGACTTCAATAGAAATTCCCCTACCAGAGAACAGGAGTAACAGGTAAGAAACTTTTCCTGCTTACTTAGACCCCCAAACTGGTCATCACCAAGTGGCAAAGTAATAGTCTTGGGCCCTGATTGTGATCTTCAAAGCACTGGTGGGATGGCAAATTAGCTTGCAAATTTACTGTTAGTGTACCTTAAATGCACAACAGTACTGTGCAATTACATGTTTACAAGTTAAGCCACATGGAATGGGAAATTAGTGTGGGACCAGATTTTACAATTCTGTGGAGGTTTGAGGCATGCATTTATTACTTGCTTTGAACATGTGGTGAATGTATGTTTCTACCTCAAGTGTGTATGATTGGGCAGGGGAAGTGTGTGGAGTAGGAGGTGGGAGAGAAAGACATGTTCTAACTCGACTTCGCCCTTGGGAAGAACAGAGAATATGGTTTTGGTGCAGTTGCTGCGAAAGTCTCTTGGTATTTTACAAAGTTGAATAATCATCCAGTAAATTGGGTCCTGTTTTCTTACATCGAGGAAAGCGGGTGAGGGAACACTGACCTACTATGAATCAGCAAAATTCCATATGGTAATTCTGCTCCGTCTTACTCATAATAAGGGCCTTAAAGGAAAGCGGCAGGAAGTGAAAGGGTCAGTTGTCTGGAATCAGCTACCTGGCTCATGCTGGAATACCAATGTGCTGACCAGTTTCAAGTACATCTAAGAAAGCATTTCTTAAATACACCTACCAAATGCTGTCTGTATTATCGTTTTTGCCCGACTTATCTTGCACATAGCTTCACTTTCCAAAGTAACACTTATTTGTGATTGTACCATGATGTTAATAATGTCTTTAAGATATTTCCTAACTAAACAAAAGAGGCCAGAAAGGTCAAGTAGTCTGTTTAAGTAGCCTGTTTATTAAATATTCAATTATTACCTTGGTTTCTGTTGCTAGAACTAATCTGCTGGTTGGTCAGACATCATTGCTGATGAATAATAATGTAACTCACTTGATCAAGATGGAGAACATATTTACTAATTCTCATTTGTGGGAACTGTGGGTAAATTCATCAGGAGCTCTTGCTATTCCATGTTGGAAAACATTTTAGGTCCTTTTTTCAGAGTAACTACAGTGAACTGAGAGGTTAATTACAGCTCAGTACATCCTGAGGTCTGGAAACGTACTGCCCCTCAATCTGTTTCCCTACCCTTGAGAATGATATCTCACAGTCCAGTCCGATACATTGGTAAGTCGTGGTCCTTTAAGGGGGAAGACCAATGTCTCTTTGGATCAACCTCTGAAGGTACAACTGTCTCTAGCTACCAGAACTGGACACCTATGCTCTGGCCCCGTGGACTACAAGATGCTCTGCTCTTAGCCCAAAAATTAAAACATATAGAAGGGATAAAACATGCATTGCTCACTGAAGCACACTAACTTTATAAGGACGCTCAGGTGAATGCTACCATTCCTTCAGAACCACTTTTGACTAGAGGCCTTAACTGCTCTGGTGTTATGGTACTGAAACCACAGTGCCTTTTTAATGGATATTAACCTCGCAGATACCTTCCTTGAACCACCTCCCAGGTGCTAGACTGGATCTGTGAAATTTTCCCGTAACAGTTACCATCAACAGTACCACCGGATTTGGTACAGTGTCGTCAATCATATTCTCAAGACCCCCCTTCCTTGAAGTAATGTGTTTCACACTAGCAATGTTAGTTCCTTTTTACATGCCTCCAACTGACACATATTGAAACTGTTGATAGTTGTGAACATTTTTCAACATGTGCAAACTTCTTTTTTTAATGTTGTCATCATATCACAACTGAGATGTTCAGGGTACAAGTTCTGTAAGTAGGAGTCAGTGACTGATACTCGGATCATAACCCTTTGGGTTGTTCCTTTTGTGAAATGATGCACCAATAGACACTCGGGGAGAGACAATCGAAACTGTTGCTGGTCTCTCTTCAAAAATCTCAGGGAGGTTTGCACTACAGATCAAACATTAGATCTTGTTGAGATTGAGGCTGAGAATGGAGATGAGGTCATCATCTCTTCTATGCTAGAAACATAGGAAAGACATTATGATAGGAAGAGAAAAATGAAGTATCTTAACTCTTCCAACTCTTTTTTGGAGCTACTGTCTATTCTTCAGGATATTTTACAGATGAGATTCTCTGTTGCTGGTTCAACTAAGCTGAGTGAGGAATCTAAAGAGACTATAACGAGAATATTTGCCACTGCTCCCTTGGTGACACCTTTATCTTCTCCCAAGAAGTTAGCCACCTCATCAGATGTTTCAACAAGTGATGCTTTGAATTCAGCAACTCTAGGTGTGACGTTGGTACCCTTGCCTTCTAAGACTAAGGTAACATCTGTGCTGGAGTATGTTGGCTCACTGCTTATGGAATCATCAATATTGTCTCTGGTTCAGATCAACGTTGGCAAGAAACTTCTTTGGGTGGAAGGAATCTTTTCTTTTCTTGAGGATTTGTTAGAGAAGATGGGTTTTCAAGTATAACAAACATACCTTTAGAGTCAGAATTGCAAGAGTTAACTGGCTTGGATTCTGATGTTACGGTCTTCCTAAATCCTCTAAATGAACATTCTTAGGTGTGATAAATGAGTTTGTACCACTGCTTGATTCAGACGTAAGGCTTCTAGGTTATCTGAGGAATGCAATTGAACTGGACTAATAATCAGGAGCCTTGAGTACAGGTACTATACACATGGCCAACCTCCTGAAGGTAGCAGGGGCATTCTTCAAGCTGAAAGACATCACACAAAATTGGAAGTGGCCGTCTGAGGTTGAGAATGCTGATGACTCTCTAGCCCCCTCAGTCAGAGCACTTGCCAGCCAGGACCGTGTTCACCAATCTCTGGAAGGTGGCAGGGGCATTGTTCAAGCCAAAGGGCATCACCTGAAATTTGAAGTGGCCCTCTGTGTTTGAGGATGCTGACCACTCTTTAGCCTCCTCAGTCAGAGCAATCTGCCAGTACCCTGATGTTCAGTCAAAGGTGTTGAGGGATTTTGTAGCGCCCAGCCTGTTGTTTAGCTCATCAGCTGGGGGAAGGGGTGTGCATCTGTCTCTGTGACTGAATTGAGTCCCCAGTAGTCCACACAGAACCTGAGTTCTGGAGTGGCACCCAGTGGAGCAGACTTTGGTACTTGCACCACTGGACTGGACCAGGGTCTACTGGAGGGCTGAATCACCCCTAACACTAGCATCTTGGAGACCTCCCCCTTGATATCTGACAACCTGTAAATTTTGTTCTTTAGAGGGGGACTATCTCCAATGTTAGTGTGATGGACGCACAGGTGTGTGAGTCCAGGGGTCAGAGAGAACAGGGAGGCAAACTGTTGCATAACCGTGTCAGCTGTTCTTGGTCAGAGAATGAGAGGTTGACACCTTCCACTGACTCGCCGTGTTCCTGTGCAGAGAGGAGGTCAGGGAGAGGCTTGCTCCCCTCCTTCAGCCCCTCATCTGTCAGGAGGGGTATGCTCACTTGGTACCTCTCAAATTGAGGCTTAATAAAAAAAAATATGGAGCTCCCTTAAGGGGTTCCTAGGAGTCAGGAGATCTACCAAGTAGGTGGACTCCCCCTTCTGCTCTTTCACTTCATATGGGCCAGTCCAGCAGTCCTGGAGAGCTCAGGGCTGCACTGGTTCATTGACCCATACCTTTTGAACAGGCTGAAACTCTAACAGAGTGACCTTCTGGTCAAACGAAGGTTTCATGACTGTCCTCAAGATTGTTTATTGCCTTCTCGCAGAAGCATTGCGTTTGGTTGCAGAGGGTCCTGGGTGGTTTCCAAGGAGCCTGCCCCATCCCTCCTTAATAAGGCTCAGTTGTCCCCTAAGAGGGTGACCAAAGAGGAGTTCAAGGGGGCTGAACCCCACATCTTTGTGTGGCACCTCTCTGTAGGCAAGGAGAAGGTATGGCAATAGGACATCCCACTTACAGCTCATGGGCTCAGGTAGGCCCATAATCATTCCCCTAGAGTCTTGTTGTAGCTGTCCAAGAGACCATTGGTTTGGGGATTGATAGGGTGTAGTGAACTTGTAAGTTACATCACACTCATCCCGCAAGGACTTCATGTTCGCAGATATGAAGTTAGTGCCTCTGTCAGACACTACCTCCTTGGGGAACCCAGTACAGGTAGAGATCCCCATCAGAGCTCTAGCCACCTACAGGTGTAGTCACTGACCTCAGTGGGATGGCCTCTGGGTAACGGTGGCATGGTCCATCAAGACCAAAATTAGCATGTTGCGTATGGCTGTGTTGGGGTCCAAGGGTCCAATGATATTGATGCGGACCCTTTCAACGGGTGTAATAGGAGCAGGGAGGCTTTTTGCTTTTTCCTTGATTTCCAACTGGCCTGGCAGGTGGGACAGGACTGGCAGAATGCATCTGAGACTCTTCATTCGGGGCTAATAGAAGTAGGAGACATGCTTAGCAAAGGTCTTGTCTTGCCCCAAATGTCCTGCTGTGGGTATATCTTGAGCCAAACCCGGTAGGAAGGCTCTGTAACACCGGGGGACCACCAGCACACAGGCTGTCTCAGTACCAGGAGCCTTAGGCTCGCTATATAGAAGATCATTCTCCCAGTAGATTGGGTGATTCATAGTGGCTTCACCGGCTGCCTGAGCTGCGGATTGCCACCTCAAGAGTGGGAAAGTCTTCCTGCACTCCGCAGAAATCCTCCCTCACCTTGCCAGCCAGCAAGCATAGGCAGGTCACCTAGAGTGGCAATGTCTTTCCTGGTTGGTTCGGGGGCTTTCTCCTTAGGGGCTAGTCAAATTTCACAGTGAGAGCTTCAGGGGCTGGTTTCCCACGCCCCTTCCTCTTCTCCTTGACAGTTGTCTGGGCCATTGTTCAAGGCTTCTGATGCCATTGACTCCCTTCCGGGGCAGCCGTGGACCGTGTGGTCATGCATACCCACTCAGGCAATCCCAGTATTTCCAAGTGTGACCTGAGCTTTACCTCTCTCCAGGCAGTGTGCTCCAGGTTGTTGTCTAGCAAACGATCTACAGGCATGGCAGAGCTCACAACTACTTTCAGAGAACCTAAGACTCCCCCCACTCAGATGGAACCAGAGCCAGCGGGAAGTGGCTCTATCGATTGTTGGCAACTATGACATGGTGTAATGGATTTGGTAGGACCTGCTCTGCAGACACCAGCTGACACTTCACAGTAGTCATGCTAGCTCCTGTGTCTCGCAGAGCCGCCACCTGTTGCCTATTGATGGTGACCCACTGTCTATACTTTGAAGCACTTGCAGGCATATAGGCTATTGGGCTTTGGGCACCATCTCCCTTTTCCCAAGGGAAACTAGGGTTACCCTTGTCAGCTCCCCAAAGCTGACTGGGATTACCTCCTTCCCAAATGCTACACTCGCCAACCCAGGTGTCTGCCCACTGGTGGAGGGCTGTGCCCTCTTGGGACATTTGGAGCTGCCACTTGGAGTGCCCATACTTATAGCACCCAGTTCATTGGGGTACAAACATCCCTGTCTGCTTATCAAAGAACTCTTTCTTTTTAGGGTCAGACTGAGGCTGGTTACCACTACTACACTGGGAATTATTTTGGTGGCCTTTAGAGAATTCCTTATTGTTAAGTTTTTTTGCCCCCTCTTTCTTCTGGTTTGAACCCGGACCACCTTTGTGGTAGTCTCCCCATGATATCTTTTGTGACTCTTGTACTGGCCCAGATGTCTGCCTCCACAGCAAGCTTCCTGGGGTCAGTCAGTGTACTGTCAACTTGGTGCTGGCGCAACTCTGCAAAACAAACACTGAGCATGGGCTCTTGCATGATTAAACTGTACAACCCAACATAATCATTCACTTTGCTGCCCGCACCCAACAATTCAATGGCTTGCTGGAGTAGTCTACAAAATCTATCCAGGGCTGGTTGGGGAGCTTCTGGCTGTCCCTGAACGTTTGGCGGTACACCAGTGGCCAGCCCAAACTTTGCAAGTAAAATGGCTATTATAGGGGTATACTTGATTTGCTCCACAACCTCTAGTGTTAGAATTGTGTCCCTCCCCATAGTAGGCATGTGTTTTCACAGAATAACCCTCACCCTCCCCCCCAATGCTGCTCAGGAACCCTGTAAACCTTCAGTGCAACCTCAGAAGCAGAAAACCATTTCTCAATGTTGTCTCCCACCACATAACTGGGCACAAAATCCTTGGGTATGCGAACCCTTTTTTCTCCTTCAGGTGTGGGTATGCTGCCACTATTACTGATGGAATCTGCCTGCCTGACTTCGATATCCAGCTTCTTCAGATTCAGTTCATGAGCCAGTAAGATGTTCTTCTCTGCTAAGGCTCTTTCTGCCTTTTTCTCCTCTGCCTCCATTTTTTATTTAGCCATCTGAGCTCAAATTCTATCTCCTCCTTCTTCTACACTAGTTCCTCTGGAAAGACACCAGGGGAAGAGACACTGCTCCTTTCCCTGGCAGGAAGCTCCAGTCAAGGGGTCTCATCCTCCTCATCCACTGCAGGTGGTTTTTCATGAGGGCCAGCCCCCCGCTCCTCCCCCCCCCCTCAGCTGTGGTTCCATCTGGAATGGCATTCACTTCTTTCCAGGTCCTCAGCACCTTTTGCAACTCCACCTTTCTGATGGTGGTCTTGGCAGGAAGTCCATAATCTTTGCAAAAGACTCTGAGCTTGACCACAGTGTATACCTCAATGTTAGCCAGCTCAAATCCCATGTTTGTGGTTCTAGATCCGGCAGCTACAGACATGATTTTGAGAAAGAAATTGAAAATGCCAATTAGGAAGAATTTTAAAATGAGAATTCATCTTGGATATGGAATTGTAGTGTACAACATTACAGTATGGCACTGCACAAACACAAGTCCTCTCCTTAACGCTGATGACCAATGTTAAACATTGGTTTGTTGGTTGATTAGGGTATGAGCCCTATTTAAGCAGCAACCACAACCTAATCCGGGTAAGTGCCAGGCAAACCCTGAATTAATCTGCGTTCATCCTCTGGTAATTTGGCACAGGGCAGTCAGGCATAACTGAGGCTCAACTTGTAAAGTATTTGTGCAACACGTCAAATAGTAAAACATTCAAAATACCACTCAAAAAGATACCACAACAGATTGAAAAAATAGAACTTAGTAAAATAAATAAATATAACAAGACTAAAATGACAAAAATACTTTAAGCAGAACTTGAGTTATGAATTTTTAAAGAATAAGGTGTAAAATAGCACTTAGAAGCAAGAAGCACCAACTGAGGATATCTGATTGTGCCAGACTGCAACAAAGTAAAAAATTGAGGCCCACCACGATGAAGCACAGGTTGGCTGCAGGCACCCAGTTAGGCCTGCTCAACCAAAGTACCTTAAATGTTGGTTGTGGAGCATTGCCTGGGCCAGATCAATTGCGCATCTGAGGTGGTGCATTGGTTCCGAGAGGTGGTGAGGCTGCAGTGTGAGATCCTGTTGCGTCGTCGTTGAGGATTCCTTCAACGGGGCTTGCGATGTGAAGGCTGGTGTCTGGGATGATGAGCGCTAAGGCTGCGATGCAGAGCTGTAGCATTGTCCTCAAGGCTGCCGCCAATGAGGGATGCGAGGAGCTTCTGCCGGGGGCAGCGTTGTGCAGTGCAATTCTAAAGGTGGTGCATCAGTCCAAAGATGCAGTAATGCGAGTCTGTCGCTTCGGTTCTGGCCCACGCAGTAGCAGTGATACGTCGGTTCTGCTCCACGTAGCAGTGGCGATGCATTAGTTTTGCTCCTGCAGCAGTGGAAGTTATTTCTGCTGGAGCAAACACCTTAGACTAGTGGTTTTCAAACTTTTTAATGCCACGCCCCCCCCCCCACTGAAAAAATATAAATCATCAGGCCTCCCCTCAGGATTTTTTAGAATTAATCTAATAAGATGATAATGTTTAAACATGTCTAAACTTATTCAAACATTGCAGTTGAGTTATGTTACATTTTTAAAAATGAAATAAATTGTTTTCTGCTTAAAGCACACATATCTGCATAATTCTTTTGACCAGAGCTTGGCGCCCCCCATGGGATCACTTGAGGCCCCCCCTAGGGGGGCCCACCCCCCAGTGCGAAGACCCCTGCCTTAGGCCCACTTCCAAGGGTCCTGGACTGGGGTGGCACCACTTGGCAGGTTCAGAATTGCAATTTAAAAACTGACTCCCATAAGTTGTGATTTTAAATTATGATTTCAGAGACACCAAACTCAAAACGTTTACACTTATAAGATGTAATAAGGTAATTCTAATGTTATCTCATGGGAGAGACAGGCCCTGCTGTAGTTAAAAACGACTTTGGGAGTTTTTCATTACCAGGACGTGTAAAAGTTAAAAGTACATATCATGCCTTTTTTAATGCATTGCACCCTGCCCTCTGTGTTGTCCAGGACTTACCTTAGGGGGTGACTTATATGTATATGGGCCAGGCAAAGGGTTATTCTGACAGGTTAACTTGGCAGTGTAAAACCACACACACAGGCTCTGCAACAGCAGGCCTGAGACATGGTTAAAGGGCTACTTTAGGGGGTGCAGGCCCCCTAGTAGCATTTAATTTACAGACCTGGGTACATGCAGTAACACTTTACAAGGGATTTATAAGTAAATCAAATATGCCAATCGGGGATAAGCCGATATTACCATGTTTAGAGGCGAAAGCACAAGCACTTTAGCACTGGTTAGAAGTGGTAAAGTGCACAGAGTCCTAATAACAGAGCAAAAACAAGGTCAGAAAAAAGGAGAAGGTAGGGAAAAAGTGGAGTCGTAGATGATCTAGCTTGTGTGGGTGCCACCACTTTTGCTTAGCATGATTCCCAGCATACGTCGAAACTTTAATTTAAACCAACTTTCCCTCATATATTTGTGACATAAAGTTCTAGAAGTCATGATGAACATTAAGGGCCTGATTCCGACCCTGGCGGGGCCCTGTTCAGCGGTGCTCTTCTGCACGGCGGGGCCCTGTTCAGCGGTGCTCTTCTGCACGGCGGGGCCCTGTTCAGCGGTGCTCTTCTGCACGGCGGGGCCCTGTTCAGCGGTGCTCTTCTGCACGGCGGGGCCCTGTTCAGCGGTGCCTATCTTCACGGAGGGGCTCTGTTCAGCGGTGCTCTTCTGCACGGCGGGGCCCTGTTCAGCGGTGCTCTTCTGCACGGCGGGGCCCTGTTCAGCGGTGCTCTTCTGCACGGCGGGGCCCTGTTCAGCACTGCTCTTCTGCACGGCGGGGCCCTGTTCAGCGGTGCTTGTCCAGTAATTCAAGGGAGCCAGACCTGGCCTGGACTCCCTGCTCAGTCGCCCTCCGACCGTGCAGTTGCTGGACCCTTCGGTGACGGAGTCCTGGGCCCTTGGGTGTCCCCCCTTACACCCGGGATAGGGCTTGTGGGGCCCTCCTGCTCTGCGCTCCTGCTGGCTGACTTCTCCGCCCTGCTGCCCTTTCGCTCCTTAGATGAGGCTCTCTGGCCCTTGCCTCCCGTGGATGTTGTGGCAGGTGAAGTGGCCGAACTTTGGTCCTTGGGGGCAGCCGTGTCAGTCTTCTCACGGCGGCCCTTGAGTTTCCGTGTCCTCTTGCCAGGGGGGGGCTGGCTGTCCCCTTGCTGCTGACAGATGTGTCACTGCTGCCAAAGGGTGGACTCCAGAACCAAATCAAATGCACTACAGTGACACTTGCAGCTGGGCTGGTGGTGGCTGAGGTGCTCTTGGGACTCTTAGCAGATGGAGGGGGTGGGTCAGGGGAGGGAAAGAGGTTAAGATTGGAGAGGTAAACTTTTTTAGGACCAAGGTAAAGGGTGGGAGTAGTGGTGATGGGAGTGGATGAAGAGGAGGTGGTTGTAGGAGAGTCAGGTGTGCTGTCTTTGGGTGCAGGTGATTGTTACGTAGGCTGTCGTGAGGTGGATGGCTGTTGGGTGGGTGGCTGCCTGCGTTTGTGTGTCTTGGAAGAGGGGGTGACAGACACAGTGGGAGAGGACACAGGGGATGTGTAAATGGCAGTGGGGGTGGTGACTGCACGTGTGCGGACTGTGCGGAGGGTGTGGTGGTGATGGAAGCACTGGCTGATGGTGGTGTGCATGCAGGTGTGAGTGTAGACGTCACAGGGAGGGAGGAGGGAGAC
Organism: Pleurodeles waltl; assembly: GCF_031143425.1. Taxonomy (NCBI): domain Eukaryota; kingdom Metazoa; phylum Chordata; class Amphibia; order Caudata; family Salamandridae; genus Pleurodeles; species Pleurodeles waltl. The sequence continues at coordinate 717,294,571 of NC_090450.1, forward strand.
GAGGAGGAGGGGGACACAGAGGTGGTAGTGACTGTTGGCATGTCTGCATCTGGGTGTTGCTTGGGTGAATGTTTGTGGGATCTGTGGTGCTTGTGTCTGGATGAGCTGCCCTTGGGTGTTGAGGTGTGTGCAGGCTGGTCTGATGGTGTGGATGGGATAGGCTGAGGAACAGGAGACAGAGACAGGGTGGAGGCAGTTAGAAGAGGGAGGCTGGAAACAGGGACAATGGCTGCCGTCAGTGCTGAGGCCAGAGCATTGAACGATCGTTGATGGGCAGCCTGACCCGAATGAATGCCCTCCAGGTAGGCATTGCTCCGATGCACCTCCCTTTCTACCCCCTGGATGGCATTCAAAAGGGTAGTCTGTCCAACAATGATGGTCTGAAGGAGGTCAATGACCTCCTCACTGAGGGCAGCAGGGGTAACAGGGGCAGGGCCTGAGGTGCCTGGGGCGAAGGAGATGCCCGCCTTCTTGGGCGAGCGGGCACGGAGCGAAGGCTGAGGGGCTGCTGGGAGGGCGGGGCTGGTGCGCTGGGTGGCGGCTGTACCTGTAGAGGCGGGGGGCCCGGATGTTGCCGCCACCGCTAGGGAGCTCCCATCCGAGGACGTGTCGGTGTCGCTGGTGTCACCACCGGTCCCCGTTGTGGTGCTCCCCTCGCCCTCCGTATCACTGGTGCCCTCGGTGTCTGTACCACGGCCCACCGGGGCCTTGTGAGTTGCAGCTCCCTCGTGCTCCGATGCCAATTCTCCTCCGCCTGATGATGCTAATGCACACATGCACAAGAAGATTAAGAAAAAGGGTGGGGGGAGAAAAAATAAAACAGGTTGAGTGCATGCAATGTCAACACCGTTGGAGGAGAGGACAGACACAGGAGCCTCATGCACTACGATGCGCAATCGGGGTATACTACTCAGTACTTGTGACCAGGCCTACAGGTCTATGCACAACAAATACACACATGGATGATGCAGGACCATGGATAGCTGTACTTGCCACCCTACAGAGGTGGGGGGCGGGGGCACTGGGCCATGCCTAAAGGAGAGGACTACACTACAGAAAGCGCCCTGGCCTAATGTCACCCACAACCCTCCTCCCCCACCCAGACGCCTCCACTGCGCATAAAGATAGCAGAATGTGCTGATACTCACCCCCTTGTGTCTGCTGTGATGTCCTCAAGCGCCCATCCAAATCAGGGTAGGCCACCGCCAGGGTCCGGGACATTAGGGGGGTCAGGGTACGACTGGCACCCCTCCTAGGTTGGGAGGCCATCCCCAGCAGTGACTCGGCGGTCTTCCTGGTCCCGCGGTGGATGTCCTCCCACCCCTTGCGGCAGTGGGTGCCCCGTCTGATGTGGACCCCCAGGGCCCGGACTTCCTTGGCGATGGCACGCCAAATGTCGACTTTCTGATGGGCGCTGACCTATTTGACATGTACAGGGTGGGAAAGGAAATATCATCATTTATCTGCATGTTAGATGTGATTGCCCCCCCCCCCAACTTTGCCATGTGGCACATGCTCTCATCTGTCGTGCGTTGCACTCCTCATTCGCTCCCCATCCCACCATCTTACATCCACCCCACTCAACATAGGCATAGCCCATTCAATGTGCACCCAGTGTACTTACCTGTTGGTCTGGAGGACCGTAGAGTAACGCATACTGGGGGAGGACCCCATCCACAAGTTTCTCCAACTCTTCAGACGTGAAGGCAGGGGCCCTTTCCCCAGTCGCAGCAGCCATTGTCTCTTCCAGACCGAGGTCACTGCAGCACTTGCAGTATAGGTCCTCTCCTGTGGATGATCAGGTCTCGAGTGATTAAGCAGATAGAAAATGGCGGTCACGCCCGCGGCGGTGCGTACCGCGGCGGTGCGTACCGCGACCGCCGGCGCACATCCTCATTGGCTCCTGAAACCCATAGGCTTCAATGTTAACTAATGCGGCTTCGTACAGCGGTCTTCGACCGCCTACCGCCACGGTGTGCCACGCCAGCGCATTGACCTCACATCCCATTGTCCCACTTCACAGGTCAGGCAGCCGCCATTTCAAGGGCCCACATGGCTTAATTTCAACTGCGTCACACAGGCCTAGGCCTTGCATTGCCACACATACACGCCTTTCAATACATAGATAACTGTGTGCTATGCAAGCTGTGGTGAACGTACCTGTGATTTGCTTGACTCCATACTCCATGTTGTTCTTCCTAGGCACCGTCCGCTGGGACTTGCGAGGAGAAGGATGAATCCTCGCGTGTACCGACCGCTGGTGGACCTGTCGACAATGGAAAAACGCCATATCATACTACGTTACCGACTTGACAGAGCCACTATACATGAACTGTGTGCCCAGCTGGAGCCAGCCCTGATGTCCCCCATCCGCCAACCCACAGGAATTCCCCCTCTAGTGCAGGTTCTGTCAGTCCTCCATTTTTTGGCAAGTGCCTCATTCCAGACAACAGTGGCCATGTCATCTGGGATGTCTCAGCCTATGTTTTCTAAGGTTTTGTCCAGAGTGTTGTCTGCCCTGATGAAACACATGCGGAGCTGCATTGTTTTCCCTGAGGAGGATGAATTGGCCACTGTGAAGGGTGATTTCTATGCCCTTGGACATATCCCCAACATCATTGGTGCCATTGATGGGACCCATGTGGCTTTAGTACCCCCAAAAGACGATGAGCAGGTGTACAGAAACAGGAAAAATTACCATTCTATGAATGTGCAGGTGGTCTGTTTGGCTGACCAGTACATCTCCCATGTAAATGCCAAGTTCCCTGGGTCAGTGCATGACGCGTATGTTATGCGTAATAGCAGCATCCCTTATGTGATGGAACAGCTACAGAGACAACGTGTGTGGCTAATTGGTGACTCTGGTTACCCCAACCTGTCCTGGCTATTGACCCCAGTGAGGAATCCCCGGACCAGGGCAGAGGAACGGTACAATGAGGCCCATGGGCGAACTAGGAGGATCATAGAAAGAACCTTCGGCCTTCTGAAGGCCAGGTTTAGGTGCCTGCATATGACAGGTGGATCCCTGATGTACTCACCAAAGAAGGTGTGCCAGATCATCGTGGCCTGCTGTATGCTGCACAATCTAGCATTGCGACGGCAGGTGCCTTTCCTGCAGGAGGATGGTCCAGATGGTGGTGTTGTAGCAGCTGTGGTGCCTGTGGAGAGTGAAGAGGAGGAAGACGACGGGGACGACACAGACAACAGGGACACAGTAATACAACAGTATTTTCAGTAGCACACAGGTAAGAATCACCCACGCCATTTAACATTTACTTAAAGCCTCCTGCATCTCTACTTTGTGTATTTCCCCCCAGTTCTTTTTAACTGATTTTTGATTTTCCCTTCCCTTTTCAGTGCTGTATGACCCACTGCGTGACTTCTGCTTGGTTAGCCCATGGACTAAAGCTTATTGACATCGGTATGTTGTAAACACAAATTGACTGAACATTATTGAACAGTAATGTGTAATACATTTGTAAAGAATACAGGCTGACTCCTGAATAATTTCAGTGCAATGAGTGATTTATTTTTAGTGCTAGATATTGGTACATGATATTAAAATGGTGATGGGTGATGGTGGAGTAATGTCCATGGCAGAGTCCAGTTCTCAGTTTCACAGGTGCATTGTCCATATGCCTGTGGAAGGATGGAGCAGGGGCAGTTCAAGGTTGGACAGGGTGACAATGTGGGACAGTGGGATGACATCAGGGGGTATCTTATGCTGGCGGGTGTCTTGGCATCCTACTCTGTCTTCCTGTGAGATCTCAGGTTCCGCTTGCGGGGTGGTTGTTCTTCAGCAGGAGGTGGGGTTCTGGTGGTCTGTCGTTGTGGTGGGGCCTCCTGTCCACTAGCGCCGGCGGAGGTGGTAGGCTGTTCCTGGTCCTGGCTAGTGACAGGGGCCCTTTGTGGTGCCACATGGTCCCGCAATGTGGTTTCTATCCGGTTGAGGGCCTGGACTATGGTCCCCATAGCGGTACCGATGTTCCTGAGTTCATTGCTGAACCCCATGTAGCGTTCCTCCTGCTGTGCCTGGATCTCCGTGAACCTGGCCAGTACCGTCGCCATCGTCTCCTGGGAGTGGTGGTATGCTCCCATGATGGTGGTGAGGGCCTCTTGGAGAGTGGGTTCCCTGGGCCTGTCCTCCCCCCCCTGTCGCACAGCAGCCCTCCCAGTTGCCCTGTTTCCCCGGGCCTCTGTCCCCTGGACGGTGTGCCCACTACCACTGCCCCCAGGTCCCTGTTGTTGTTGGGGTGTTGGGTCAGCCTGGGTGCCCTGTAGTGGCGGACACACCGCTGATTGACGCGTCCTGGAGACAGAGGCATGGGCCCGCTGGGTGGGAGCTGTGCTGATATTCCCAGAGGGGGTTGGGTCTGCTGTGGCCTGTGTCTGTGTGTGGGGAACCGACTGTCCAGAGGTCCCCGATGGTCCGGGCTGGTCATCAGGTTCTAGGTCGACAGAGCTGCTGTCCTCACTGGGGGCCTGTTCTGGGGGTGGGATGGACAAATCTGGACCTTCCGTGGCGGTGTGTTGGCGTTCGGGCCCTGCAGGGGTAAAAGAGTATGGTGATTGCTTTTGTGTGTGCAATGGCGTGCATTTTGTGAGTGCCCTTGTCCACCAGTGCTGGCATTCCCTTGTGGGAGGTGTTGTGAGGGTGGTTGGGGGGGGTGGATGGGTATGTGCAGTGGTCATGCATTGGTGATGGATGTCTATGGTTTGTGTTGGCATTCAGGGGTTGGTGTTGTTTAGGGTGGGTTGTGCTGGTGAGACATTGGCAGGGAGGATGTGTGCTGGGGGGTTGAGATTGGGGGTGAGGGTGGGGGTGTGGGTTGGCATGCTGGGGGGGTGAAGTAGTTGAGAATCGACTTACCAGAGTCCATTCCTCCGGGTACTCCAGCGAGGCCATCAGGATGCAGGATGTTTACTACCTCTTGTTCCCATGCTGTGAATTGGGGTGGAGTGGGTGGGGGTCCGCCGCCAGTCTTCTGCACAGCGATATTGTGTCTTGACACCATCGAGCGCACCTTCCCCCGTAGGTCGTTCCATCGCTTTCGGATGTCTTCCCGACTTCTGGGATGCTGTCCCACAGCGTTGACCCTGTCTACGATCCTTTGCCATAGCTCTGCTTTCCTGGCTATTGTGGTGTGTTGCACCTGTGTGCCGAAGAGCTGGGGCTCTACCCTAATTATTTCCTCCACCATGACCCTGAGTTCTTGGTCCGAGAACCTGGGGTGTCTTTGGGGTGCCATGGGGTGGTGTGGATGAGGTGTGGGGTGGTGTTTGTGGTTATGTGCGTGGTGATGTGTGCGTAGATGTGGTGTGGGTGATGATGTTGGGTTCCTGTGTGTGTTGTGCTTTGCGTTCCCTGTGCTCTCTCTCAGTGTATTGCGCCTTCTCTCAGATATTTGTGGTCGTAGGGGTTTGTGGGTGATGTGGGGGTGTGTTTTATAGTTAATTGGGTGTGTGGGAGTGTTGTGTGTATGTGTATCAGGTGTGTGTATTTCAAATTGTCCAATGTGGCTGTGTTTTGTATGGGTGTGTGTATTTTGACCGCGGCGGTGTGTACCGCCAATAGAATACCGCGGTTGTAAGACCGCCGCGTGGATTCGTGGGTCAGAATGGCATGGGCGTGTTTGTGTTGGCGTGGCGGTGGAGGTTTGGTCATCTCCAGTTTATCGCTGCCCGCTGATGAGGCAGGCTTCCGTGGATGTTGGGTTTTTGGCGGTTTCACAGTTGGAGGTCAGAATGACCGTGGCGTTTTACCGCGGCCGCGGCGGTAGAATGGCGGACTTCTGACCGGCGGTAAGGGCCTTTTACCGCCGAGGTCAGAATGACCCCCTAAATTTGACAGACGGTAGTCCGTCAGGATGGCGGAGTTAATGTCCTCCACCACCCCGACCAATGGAGTGCTGTCGGTCAATCTGCAAATCAGGCCCTTAATTTTTCAAATATCTTTATATTCCTGAGTTTGATACCTGTCTCCCACAATTTAAAAATCCGTATTATTACATAATTGATTGTTTAGACTACATTACCTAGGAAAACCAGCACTTTTTTGGTATTGTCAAACTTCAGACATTCTGGGTAACATTTCCGTAGTGAGCTCTCTTGGAATTTATGTTTGCATTTATTTTATGTTATTTGAAGAATGAAACAAAATATTGAGCAAATTTGATACAAAATGAAATATTGCCACTTGTTTTCACTATATCTTTAGGCTGTACTGAGATATTTGTGTGGAGTTTGCATAAATAAGTGTATGTTTGTGATTTCACAGAAAATGATTTCCACAAAATCCATGCAATAACATAATATAATAAATATATATATATATATATATATATATATATGTATATATATATATATATATATTAGCACAGATCTGGCGTGGTCCCTCCGCACCTAAACGCCGGTGGTGCTTGACACCGAACGTGCGCCACCACGTTCATAAGTTTCCACTTTCCTCTCTTTGTAAAAAGGAGGATCAGCACTCCAAGGCGTGTGTTCAATATAGTTTATTTAGAAAAAACAACAAGAACGTGTTTCGGCATTACTGCCGTCATTGGCCTGTTGGGCTCCATCTTTGTTTACAATTTATACCACTCACATCATCGCGTCATTCGAAGTTACTTGAACCGAAATGCATTTTTCCATCTATTTCAGGAAAAGATTAGTAGTGTTTTGTTACATTTGCCATTCCATTAATTTCAATGTATAACATGTACAGTTTTATCTGATTTTAAACTCATCATTCGTAAATGCACCCTAAGCGGTCAAAACAACAGTGATAACCACACAATATCTGTGGAATGCCAGTCGTATGTACAACTATACTGCTCAGTTATTATTAATTATTATCAGTAAAGAATTCTTACTCACAATCACATTGTACTATTTTGTGAACCTCAACACTTTACACTATTGCTATTGTAGCCTACATAGAAAATATAAAATACATTTGCCGTTATATAATGTACATTGACACCTAATTTCTTCGTTCATACATGCAACTAAAAATGACATAGCGACAAAGATAGCTGCAGAGTAGCAGCAAATAGCCAAGCACTTGTGTTAAAATGCACATACTAAAAAATATTGTAAACAATATTTTGAACAGTGTAAATCCTAGTTCTCACCGCTTTTAGGCACATCATACTCATAATACTGTCTTGCATAATAACGTTATCAGCCAATTAAGAAACAAATCTACATTTCACTTGATTTGTATATACCATAGAAGCCGGCCTCCTAATTCAAAGATGCCTGCTTGTTAAATACATAGAACATTCTCAGCTGTCCACAAAAATACCATACATTCTATGTCCCTGGATTTGAAGTTCATAGTATAATAATGTACCAATAATAAAGTTTGAATTGGGAGTAACTATATCTTTCATACCCCCCACTAGAGTTCACCTAGGTAATTTCTTCCATTTTCGCTTCTTTTGATGTATATACAATTCCTCACTCCTTTTCAGTCCATTTGGTTCCTTTGTATCAAATGCTATTATATATCTAGACTCACGTATCCTCAACTTTTTCTCTCTGTCACCTCCTCTTCGATATTCCATCTATTACACTATATTTAAGATTCTTAATGGAAGTGTCTAGCCACTGGATAAGTGTCATCTCTATTCTGCACCGCTTTTAAGTGCTGCAAAATGCGTTTGTGCACTTGTAATTTTGTACTCCCTGTATACATTTTGGGACAACTGCACTTCAGAATATAAATAACAAAGTCACTTTTACAAGCATACACTCCCTTGATCCTGTATACAGTTTTGCATTTCATGACAACTGTTCTAATATTTTCACCATTTTTGCAAGCCTTACATTTAGAACATTTGAAAAAACCCTCTTTCTGGTCCAACCAGGTCTTACTGTTATCATTCTGCCTGATATCACTTCTTACTAAAACATCTTGCATCAATTTTCCTCTGCAGTAAGTAATTTGTGGGTTTTTCTTAATGTCCTCTCCTATAATCGGATCACTTCTCAACATATGCCAGTGTTTTTGTAACATCATTGTTGCTTGTCTGTGTGCCATATTATAAGTGGTTATAAACCGACAAGTTTGCCGTTTATCTGTTTTGCTCATCTTATCTTTAGGCATATCAAATAGAATACTGTCTCTTGGGCGTTGGCTTACTTTCCTGCTTGCATCTATTAATGTGGTATTGGAATATCCTCTCTCTTTCAATCTTGTCAACATATCCCTTTCAGCCTCTACAAAATTATTCCCGGTACTACAGATTCTTTTCGCTCGTAGTAACTCCCCATATGGGATACCTTCTTTTAAAGATTTAGGGTGAGAACTAGCTGCATGTAATAGACTATTGCCTGCTGTAGGCTTCCTGTATAATGTAGTCTGTAGCTTATTATTTTCTACTATGACCTTGATATCCAAAAACTCAAGTTCTTGAGTATTGATGTTACCCGTAAATTTTAAATTCAAATCATTGACATTGATATCATTTATAAACTTTCCAGCACTCTGCACATTTCCTTTCCAAATCACAAAGGTATCATCTATGTAGCACAACCACATTATGATATGATAATTCCATATATGTAAAGGTGGGCTGTTGAGAACCTGCTCCTCCCACCAGCCCATGTATAAATTAGCATAGCTCGGGGCAAAGCAAGTACCCATCGCTATCCCACACTGCTGTTCAAAGATTTCATTGTTGAAATAGAAGATATTGTGTTGAAGACACCATCTGACCATATTCATTAACATGACACTATGGCCCTCATTCCATCATTGACGGGCGGCGGAGGCCGCCCGTCAATGTTGCGCGTCAGGAATACCGCTCCGCGGTCCAGAGACCGCGGAGGGTATTCCAAGTTTTCCCCTGGGCTGGCGGTCGGCCGCCGAAAGGCCGCCCGCCAGCCCAGGGGAAAACGACCTTCCCACCATGAAGCCGGCTCGTAATCGAGCCGGCGGAGTGGGAAGGTGCGACGGGTGCTGTTGCACCCGTCGCGTATTTCACTGTCTGCAAAGCAGACAGTGAAATACATTTTGGGGCCCTCTTACGGGGGCCCCGCGACTCCCCCTCCCGCCATCCGGTTCCCGGCGGGAGAACCGCCAGGAACTGGATGGCGGGAGGGGGAGTCGGAATCCCCAAGCCGGCGCAGCAAGCTGCGCCTGCTTGGAGGATTCCTTGGGGGCAGCGGGAAACCGGCGGGAGACCGCCGGTTTCCCTTCTCTGACCGCGGCTAAGCCGCCGCGGTCAGAATGCCCCGCGGGGCATCGCCGGCCTGTCGGCGGTGCCACCGCGTCCCGCGGCCCTGGCAGAAGTAATCCGCCAGGGTCGTAATGACCACCTATGTTTGTAGAATCCTATAGGTCTAGCTCTCCAAAAATGTTCCACTGATCTCATTCCATCATCATGCAGAATACTTGTATACAATGCTGTAAGATCAAGTGTCATAAGGAGCATTCCTGGCTCCCAACTCACATCGAATACTCGTTGTAAAAATTATTTAGTGTCTTTCAGATATGAAGGTAAGTTGCAAACCAGGGGTTTCAAGAAAGAGTCTATATATTTGTGACACAAATTCAAACAGACTGCCTTGTGCCTTCAATTATAGGTCTTCCTTGAGGTTTGTCAGCATTTTTGTGTATTTTAGGAATAAGGTAGAACACTGGTAATTTGGGATGAACAAATTTCATGTATCTGTATTCATCTTCACTAATCAAACCTTGTTCTTTCCATATTAATAAAGCTTTACCAAATTCGGTTTTAACATTCTCCACATATTCCATACTGACCCTTTTGTAACAACCTTCATCATTTAATTGCTTGTATGCCTCCTCCATATAATTACTAACAGGCCAAATCACTATATTACCTCCTTTGTAGGAGCTTCTAACTACCAATTCCGAGTTCTTGTTTTTCTATAACTTTTACTTAGCTCTGACTCTCTCTTGGTCTCTTTACCTCTTAGATTTTTTAGATCTTTAGTCACTATCTCCGCAAATTGATCAATTAAATCACCCCAATATTGAGGTATAGTTGTAGATCTCTTTTTTAATGTGAACCTCCTTCTTCACCTATCTGTATTCCTTCTGCCTCTAATCGTTCCACTACTTCAGCTTCATCAATAGATTGTATTGCATTATCTTCTAATTCACATAGTTCTTTCATCAAAAAAGTCTTCAATTAAAAGAGTACATTAGATTATGTATTCTGATTCCATCTTCCTGAGAATACGTTCCCTGTCTCCTCCTTTTGTTAACAGCAACACCCTGTCAATTTCAGAGAAAGACATACCATCAATTTGTCCATCATGCTCCTGTCTACAATGTTGCGCTATTGGATAATTCCTATTGTTATTTTTGATAGCACGCCAATGCTCCAAAATACTTTTTTTAACCAGAAAGATTGTGCTACCTACGTACCATAGTTTACACGAACATATAATGACATATATTTTAAAGTCTGAATTACAGTTGATAAATTTATCAATCTTAATTTCTTCCCTTGTGGGTAATGTATATGTCTTACAATTCATACTGTATTTACAGGCCTTACAATTAGTACATCTATAAAAACCTTTCTGTTTGGTAAAACACAAATTCTCTTTCTTACTCAAGTACCTATGTACCAAAATATCACGTAAAGAACTGCTTTTTCTATATGTAATTCTAGGATAAGGGCTCATCAAAGGTCCTATCACTTCATCTGCTTTATTAAATGCCAATATTGTTTCATAATCCTCCTTACTTCATCTGAATCTGAATTGAAAGTAGTAATACAGCTCACCATATTGTCTTCACTTTCACGTTTTCTAGGAATCGGGAGGCTATCTCGTTTTATCCTAGCTACTTTACTACAAGCTTCCCTTATAACCTTCATAGGATAACCTCTATATCTAAATCTTGCTACCATATTTCTCTGTTCTTTTTAAAAAATCCGATTTGTGCACCAATTCCTTTTTGCTCTAAGTAGCTCACCATACGGGATACTCCATTTAAATCTTGGTGGATGATGACTTTTCACATGTAATATGCTATTACCTGACGTTCTTTTCCTGAACAAATTCATATAAACAATTTCTCCTTCTACTGTCACCAAGATATTTAAAAATTCCATAACCTGTTTATCGGATTTACATGTGAAATTCAGATTTAAATCATTTCTTGGTAACCATTATAAAAAAGCAGTTCTCAGGATCATCTCAAATGATAAATAAATCATCATTTCTGATGGATACAACTACCTGTGGATTCCTCACTCATTGAATTTCCCCCCCTGCGCCAGCTTTCAATGTAAATTTTCCTGTCAACGAATGAACCCAAAGGCGTTGAAGGAGCGTGAGGCGAAACTCTTTTTGATGAAATCCAAGAAGAGGGAGAAGCGGCATCGATGCAAGTCATCTTCTCCTAAGTCCCATCGGCGTCATCGTGACTTCCGGCGTCGTCGCGAATCTCGGCGCCGGTCGAGTAGGGAGCGGTCGTGCTCGAGGTAGCCTTTGTTTTCGACGCCGAAAGACATGGGAAGTTAGTCCCACCATCACTCCGCAGCCGCAGACGCCTCCTGCATCACCGGCTTTGCCGACGTCGCCTTTGAATTCACCATCTGTTTTTGAGGTTCCTCAACGTCAGGAGTTCTCACCGGCTTCTCAGACGCCGGGGTCAGCGCCGATGTCACCTCGAGCCCAGGCTCCGCAGTATCTGGCTTTCCCGGCCCCAGGTGCTGACAGTTCCGCATTTAAATGCGATGTTTGCCATTTTTCAACAGATGGCTCCAGGTGGTGGACCGGCTGGCCCTTCGGGACCATTGGCCTTCAATATGGGTGCTCCGGCTCCTTTACGACCGGCACCTTTCATGCCCTTCCTTCCAATGGGAGGTGTTGGCTCGGTGCCGGTTCCTATGGCGTCGACTTCACAGCCGGTGACACCGAGTAGATCTGGTCCGGCGCCGGAGAGTTCTCCTGTTCATCCTTTGCCTCATACGGCGCCGAAGAAATCCACGGCGCCGATGGATCTGGCGTCAGATGGATCCGAGGATTGGCGTCAGGCATCGACGTCGGCTGACGCCCTGTCGACGCCAAGGATTGAAGCCAGGCTGCATTCAAGAAGGCTTGCTCTTCGCCTCCTTGTGGAGCAAGAGTATCGGAAGCAGGCCCTGGAGGAGAGAGAGATTGAAGAACCTCTGGGAGATCTCCAGGGTTTGGATACGGCAAGTGGTTTAGACACCTCTCCAGAATGGGACTTAACATCTCCTGGAGAATATACAGAGGAGGCTGCTTCATTTCACTCTGTAATAAGGAAAGCAGCTGACTTTTTGGACCTTCCCTTGCTGGTTTCTGAATCTAAGCCCAATATTTTAGTTGGAGAACCACTTCTGCCATTTAATGAGGCTCTGGTAGAACCAATTTTAGAGATCTGGAAGAAGCCGGTGTCATCTTTGGCCGTTAATGGATCAGTGGCACGCAGGTATCGTGTGGCTCCTGCGGATCCAGGCTTTTTGTCTAGGCACCCGACCCCAGAGAGCCTGGTGGTTCAGGCTTCATGTTCATCTCAGACTGCCCCAGGTTCTTTTCCGGGGGTGCCCTCAGACAGAGACTCAAAGAAAATGGCCCAATCTTCCAAGAAGGCTTTCTCATCATGCAGTATGGCTCTCAAGTCTACTAATGCCACATGCATTTTGGGCAGATACATCTACGCCCTAATGGAAGAGATAAAGTCGTCCCATACGGAGGTGCCTCAGGAGGTGTTAAGTCTGGTCTCAGATGCTCAAGCTGCGGCAACCCAAGTGATCCAGTCGGGGCTGGACACTACTGATTCTGTGGCCAGGGCTATGGGCAATGCTGTTGCTACGAGGAGGCAGGCCTGGCTTTGTTCCTCTGGTTTTTCATCTGATGTCCAGTCAGCCCTGCTGGATCTTCCCTTCGATGGGGATAAACTTTTTGGATCCAAGGCGGACTCTGCCCTTGAGAGATTTAAGGAGAGTAGGGCCACAGCGAAGTCATTAGGCTTACAGGCCTCCCCTTCTGCTTCTTCGAGACTGTTCAGAAGATTTAGTAGGGTTTGGTCGTGGTTCATCCTCCTCCTCCTTTCGAGGCAGATTTCAACATCAACCCGCCACTGCTCTCTCCTATAGATCATACAGGGGGAGGGGGAGGGTCCGAACCAGAGGAGCCGCCAAGCAGCACTCTGCCTCTTCCTCTTCCTCTGGAGGGGTGTAGCATGGGAAGCAGCTTTAGTCTTCCACCAATTCCTTCACATACCACTCCTGTAGGGGGGAGGTTATTGAACTTTCTCCGCAAGTGGGAGGATATAACATCAGACTCCTGGGTCACCAGCATTGTGGGGAAAGGCTATGCCCTTCCCTTTCGGGAGTTTCCACCCTCCATCCCGCCCCGCCCATCCTACTGTTCAGAAGAGCATCTCCTGTTACTAGAACAGGAGGTTCTAGTCCTCCTTTCAAAGGGTACAGTGGAGTTGGTTCCAGAGCAGGAGAGGGGTCAGGGTTGTTACTCAAGATACTTCCTGATCCCCAAGAAGGATGGTCGGTTGAGGCCAATCCAAGACCTGAGGATTTTGAATTGGTTCCTCAAACAGGAAAAGTTCAAGATGCTGACCTTGGCTCAGGTGCTTTTGGCGTTGAACGAAGGAGATTGGATGGTGTCTGTCGACTTGCAGGATGCTTACTTTCATATCCCGATACTTAATTCGCACAGGAAGTATCTCCGGTTTGTGGTGGGATCGCAGCACTATCAGTTTGCGGTCCTTCCATTTGGTCTTACTTCAGCACCTCGAGTCGTCACAAAGGTGATGGCGGTGGTTGCAGCAGAGATCAGAAGAAAGGGGATAGCGGTATTTCCTTACCTGGACAATTGGTTGATCAAAGCCAAGTCTCCGGAGCTCGTGCTGCGTCACCTACAGTCGACAACCGAGTTGTTGTTTGACCTGGGTTTTTCGGTGAACGTGCCCAAATCTCACCTGGAGCCCTCTCAGAGCCTCCTGTTCATAGGGGCAGTACTGGATACAACATTGAATCGTGTCTTTCCTCCGCCTCAGCGGATTCAGGACATTCAGGCGTTGGTTCCAATGTTTCAAAGTGGAGCGGTCATTCCAGTCCTCAAGGTCCTTCGTCTGCTCGGTCTGTTTGCTTCTCGCATTCTGTTGGTCACTCACGCTCGCTGGCACATGAGGGCTCTTCAGTGGTGCCTCCGAAAGCAGTGGTCTCAACACAGAGGAGATCTTGATGGATCGGTTAAGATCTCCAGGGACGCTGCAGTGGATCTAAGATGGTGGGTTGCGGACGGCAGTCTTTCCCAAGGAAGGCCGTCCTCGCAACCTCCGCCGGTGACCAGAGTAATTACGGATGCTTCCACTCTAGGGTGGGGAGCTCACCTGGGGGACCTGGAGATCAAAGGTCATTGGTCTCCCATGGAACAGATGTTTCACATAAATCTGTTAGAGTTGCGGGCAATACGTCTGGCTCTCAAGGCCTTCCTCCCTTCCATTCGCGGTCAGTCGGTTCAGGTCTTGACGGACAATACTACCGCGATGTGGTATATAAACAAACAGGGAGGAGTAGGGTCATACCTTCTCTGCAGAGAAGCTCTGCGACTATGGTCCTGGGCAAGGGACCATCGGATTTGCTTGGTAGCAAACCATCTGTCCGGATTCTTGAACGTGCGTGCGGACAGTCTCAGTCGGCACTTCTCGACCGATCACGAGTGGCGTCTTCATCCAGATCTAGTCCGGCAAATATTCCAGATGTGGGGGATCCCTCAGGTAGATCTTTTTGCCACTCGGGAGAACTCGCACTGCCCATTGTTCTGCAGCCTCCAGTATCCGGTGCAAGGAACGTTGGGGGACACGTTTCAGATGTCCTGGTGCGACCAGTTGCTTTACGCGTTTCCCCCCATACCCTTGATTCCTCGGGTTCTGAGGAAAATTCACCAAGACCGGGCCCTAGTCATCTTAATAGCTCCGGATTGGCCAAGGAGGGTATGGTATTCGGATCTTCTCCAACTCTCTCTGTGCCCCCCGCTCCGTCTCCCTCACAGGGCAGACCTCCTCTCGCAATCGCAGGGGCAGGTTTTACACCCCCACCTCCAGAGCCATCACCTTCATGCCTGGAGATTGAACGGGGCAACCTGAGTTCCTTTTCTCTCCCGTCTGAGGTAGTGGATGTTATTTTATCGGCCAAGCGACACTCCACTAAATCTATCTACTCTAGCAGGTGGGCTAAATTTGTGAGTTGGTGTGGAGAGAGGCAAACTGATCCCTTACGTGCCCACTTATCAGATTTCTTGTCTTTTGCGTTGTCCCTGGCACAGAGGGGCTGTGCAGTGGCTACAGTCAAGGGCTATTTATCGGCCCTGTCAGCCTTTCTGTGTCTTCCAGTACAACCTTCTTTATTTAAATCTCCTTTAGTATTAAGATTTTTGAAAGGTCTCATTAATAAGTTTCCTCCCACTCCTTTCATTATGCCTCAGTGGGATTTGAACCTAGTCTTAACGTTTCTTATGGGTTCACCTTTTGAGCCCATGCATTCTTGCCCCATAAGGTTGTTGGTGTTGAAGACTGTTTTCCTTGTTGCAATCACTTCTGCTAGAAGAGTGAGGGAGCTGCAGGCTCTTTCTGTTAGGCCCCCGTATACATCCTTCTATGTAGATAAGGTGGTGTTGAGGACCAAGGCTTCTTTCTTGCCGAAGGTTGTTTCACCATTCCATATGGGTCAGACTATTACTCTCTCCTCTTTTTATCCTCTACCTCATCCTTCTAAAGAGGAAGAAAGACTGCATCATTTGGACCCGAGAAGAGCGCTGAGCTTCTTCATAGACAGAACTAAGGAGTTTAGATTGGAGGATCAACTCTTCATCGGGTACGTGGGAAAGAGGAGAGGAAGGGCAGTCCACAAGAAAACACTCTCCAGGTGGGTCATTCTTTGCGTTTAGCTGTGTTATTCTCTGGCAAAGAAAGAACCCCCTGATGGAATAAGAGCTCATTCCACCAGAGCTAAGTCGACCTCTTCGGCCTTGGCTAGGGGTGTTCCTGTGGTTGACATCTGCAAGGCCGCAACTTGGTCATCCCTCCACACTTTTGCAAAACATTATTGCTTAGATTCGGAGGTTAGGAGGGATGGCCATTTTGCACGGTCGGTGCTGCAGGATTTCTTGGTTTGACCATTCAGGCACCCTCCAACGAGTGTGGTACTGCTTTGGGACTCTATTCAATGAGTGAGGAATCAACAGGTAGTTGTATTCATCAGAAGAACGAGTTACTTACCTTCGGTAACGCCTTTTCTGGTGGATACACTAGCTATCTGCGGATTCCTCACGGTCCCACCCGCCTCCCCGTTGCCTGTCTGGTCTTACCAAGTTATCCTTGGGTGAGCGCCTCTTGGTAGTTTATGGCTTCCATATATAGTGCATATATTTATTTATGTATATAAGTACATATTTAAAAAAAAAAAAAAAAAGAGAAGATAAAAGAGTTTGTGAGATTCCTATACATAGTATGTATCTATATATATTTTTGCGTATTGACATTTTTGAGCTGATGTTTTTATCTATTTGGCATAATTAAATATTGTTGTATAAATATTTGTTTCAATTGCCTATTCGTCTCAGAGGCACGTAAAAAATGTTGATACTGACGTTGGCGAGGGCCTCTTATTGCCTGTATGACATCAGACGGCGTCGCGTGGGCAATTGTGACGTCCTCGTCGACGTGCAGAAGCTAGGAAGAACATTTCTGTCGAAAGCTGGCGCAGGGGGGAAAATTCAATAAGTGAAACACACACACCTGATACACATACAAACAACACTCCCACACACCCAATACAATATAAAACACACACCCACATCACCCACAAACCCCTTTGAAAAAAAAAATCGACAGAAAGCCAGAGATAGACAGCACTGCTTAGACAACACCATCACACAGAGGCAAATCACACCATCACCCACACAATATCCACGCACAAAACACCACACATCACCTCATCACATACACCACCCCACACCTCATCCACATCACCCTATGGCACCCCAAAGACACCCCCGGTTCTCAGACGCCGGGTCATGGTGGAGGAAATAGTTCGGGTAGAGCCCCAGCTCTTCGGGACACAGGTGCAGCACACCAGCATTGCCAGGAAGATGGAGCTATGGCAAAGGATAGTCGACAGGGTCAACGCTGTGGGACAGCATCCACGAAATCGGGATGACATCAGGAAGCGCTGGAACGACCTACGGGGGAAGGTGCGTTCCATGGTATCAAGGCACAACATCGCGGTGCAGAAGACTGGCGGCGGACCCCCACCTACTCCCCCAGAATTTACAGCATGGGAGGAGGAAGTCTTGCACATCCTGCATCCTGAGGGCCTCGCAGGAGTAGCTGGAGGAATGGACTCTGGTAAGTCAAATCTTAACTACTTCATCCCACCCCCACCCCACCTGCATGCCAGCACATACCCCCACCCCCATCACACCTACTCCCTGCAAATGGCTCACCATCACAACCCACCCATCCCAACACCAAGACCTGCGTGCGTCCACAAAGCATGGACACCCATCACCAAACCATGCCCACTGCACATACACATCTCCCCCACAAGCCACCCTCACAAACGCCCACACACAGGAATGCCAGCACTGGGGTACACGGGCACCCACCCATTGACCGATATGGCACACACTGAAGCAATAACCATACCTCTATACCCCTGGAGGACCCGAACGCCACCACACCGCCCAGGAGGGTCCAGAAATGTCCCTCCCACCCCCAGAAGAGGCCACCAGTGATGACAGCAGCTCTGTCTCCCTAGACCCAGATGACCAGCCCGGACCATCGGGGACCTCTGGACAGTCGGTTCCCCTCACACAGCCACAGGCCACAGCAGACCCAACCCCCTCTGGGAACACCAGCACAGCTCCCATGCCTCTGTCTCCAGGACACGTCAATCAGCGGTGTGTCCACCACTACAGGGCACCCAGGTTAACCCACCACCCCAACAACAACAGGGACCTCGGGGCAGTGGTAGTGGGCACACGGTCCAGGGGACAGAGGCCCAGGGAAACAGGGGAACTGGGAGGGCTGCTGTGCGACAGGGGGGGGACAGGCCCAGGGAACCCACTCTCCAAGAGGCCCTCTCCTCCATCATGGGAGTATACCACCACTCCCAGGAGACGATGGCGACGGTACTGTCCAGGTTCCAGGAGATCCAGGTCATGCAGGAGCAACAGTACATGGGGTTCAGGGAAGAACTTAGAAGCATCAGTTCCGCAATGGGCACCATCGTAGGGGCACTCAACCTGATTGTCACCACATTGCGGGACCATGTGGCACCACAAAGGGCCCCTGTCACTAGCATGGACGAAGAACAGGCAACCACCTCCGCCGGCGCTTGTGGACAGGAGGCCCCCACACAATAACAGGCCACCAGAACCCCACCTCCTGCAGAAGAAGAACCACCCCGCAAGCGGGGCCTGAGATCTCGTAAGAAGACAGAGTAGGATGTCAAGACCCCCGCCAGCAAAGGATACCCCCTGATGTCATCCCACTGTCCCACATTGTCACCCTGTCCAACCTTTAACTGCCCCTGCTCCACCTTCCACAGGCATATGGACAATGCACCTGTGAGACTGAAAAGCTGGACTCTGCCATGGACATTCCTCCACCATCACCCATCACCGATTTCCCACCATGTCCCTAAATTCAGCATTTTAATAAAAACACTTATTGCACAAAAACAAAGTGGAGTCTGCCTGTATTGTGAACAAATGTATTGAACATAATGCTGCCAAAATGTCCAGTTACACAGTGATGAAAACATACCAATGTCATACAGCTGTAGTCCATGGGGAAACAAAGCAGAGGTCACGCAGTGGGGGCCACATCGCTGAAATTGGAAGGGAAAGTCACAACTCAGTTAACATACATTGGGGGAATAGGCCAGACAGTAGAGAGGCAGGAGACTGTAAGTAATTGTAAAATGCCGGTGTTGAATCTTACCTGTGTGTTATTGAAAATACTGTAGTATCACTCTGTCCCTGTTGTCTGTGTCGTCCCCGTCATCTTCCTCCTCTTCACTCTCCACAGGTTCCACCGCTGCCACAACAGCACCATCTGGACCATCCTCCTGCAGCAAAGGCACCTGGCGTCGCAAAGCCAGATTGTGAAGCATACAGCAGGCCACGATGATATGACACACCTTCTTTGGTGAGTACATTAGGGGCACCCACTGCCGCAAGAGGTGGGAGGACATCCGCCGCGGGAGCAGAAAGACCGCCGAGGCTCTGCTGGGGATGGCCTCCCAACCTAGGAGGGGTGCCACACGGCAATTGACCCCCCTGATGTCCCGGATCCTGGCGGTGGCCTACCCCGATTTGGATGGGCGCCTGAGGACATCACAGCAGACACAAGGGGGTGAGTACCAGCTCATTCTGCTATCTTTGCGCGCAGTGGAGGTGCCTGGGTGGGGGAGGAGGGCTGTGGGTATCCCTAGGCCAGGGCAATTTCTGTAGGCTAGGCCCCTCTGTGAGGCATGGCCCTGTGCCCCCACCCCCCACCTCTGTAGGGTGCCTAGTACAGCTATTCATGGCCCTGTGTCATCTATGTGTGCAGTTGTCGTCCATAGGCTTGTAGGCCATGTCCCAGTGATTGAGTAGTGTACCCCAAGTGCGCGGCGTAGTGCAGTGGGCTTCTGTGTCTGTCCTCTCCGCCAACGGTGTCGCCAATGCATGCACTCAACATGTCTTTCTTTCTTAACCCCCCCTTTTTTTTGGTCTTCCTGTTCATGTGTGCATTAGCATCATCAGGCGGAGGAGAAGTGGCATCGGCGCACGAGGGAGCTGCATCTCACATGGCCCCGGAGGGCCATGCAACCGACTCCGAGTTCACCAGTGAGACGGAGGGCGAGGGGAGCTCCACAACGGGGACCCGTGGAGACGTCAGCGACACCGACACGTCCTCGGAAGGGAGCTCCGTTGTGGTGGCGGCAACATCCGTGCCGACCGCTACAACAGGTACAGCCGCCACCCAGCGCACCAGCTCCGCCCTCCCAGCAGCCCCTCAGCGTTCGCCCCGTGCCCGCTCGGCCAGGAAGCCGGCCATCTCCTTCGCCCCAGGCTCCTCAGGCCCTGCCCCAGTTACCCCTGCTGCCCTCAGTGCGGAGATCATTGACCTCCTGAGGACGCTCATTGTTGGGCAGTCTACCCTTTTGAATGCCATCCAGGGTGTAGAAAGGGAGGTGCATCGGAGCAATGCATACCTGGAGGGCATTCATTCGGGTCAGGCTGCCCATCAGCGATCGTTCAACGCTCTGGCCTCAGCACTGACGGCAGCCATTGTCCCTGTCTCCAGCCTCCCTCCTCCAACTCCCTCCACCCAGTCCCACTCCCCTGTTCCTCTGCCTATCCCAGCCACACCTACAGACCAGCCTGCACACACCTCAACACCCAAGGGCAGCTCATCAGACATAAGCACCACACATCCCACAAGCATTCACCCAAGCAACATCCACATGCAGACATGCCAACAGCCACTGCCTCCTCTGTGTCCCCCTCCTCCTCGTCTCCCTCCTCCCTCCCTGTGATGTCTCCACTCACACCTGCATGCACACCACCATCAGCCAGTACGTCCATCACCAGCACACCCTCCAGAACACTCCGCACAAGTGCAGTCACCACCCCCACTGCCATTTACACGTCCCCTGTGTCCTCTCCCAGTGTGTCTATCACCCCCTCTTCCAAACCACACAAATGCAGGCAGCCACCCACCCAACAGCCATCCACCTCACGACAGCCTCTGTCACAAGCACCTGCACCCAAAGACAGCACACTTGACTCTCCTACAACCACATCCTCTTCCTCCACTCCCATACCCACTACAACTACCCGTCCCTGTCTTTCTAAATTGATTTTCCTTTCCAACCTTGACCTCTTTCCAACAACTGACCCACCCCCTCCATCTCATAACACTCCAATCAGCACCTCAGCCACCACAAGCCCTGCATCTACTAGGACCATAGTTCAGGGCTATTGGAGTCCACCAGCTCCTAGGGCAGGAACATCGGCCAGCAGCAAGGGGACAGCCAGCCCACCCCCTGGGAAGAGAACCAAAAAAGTGAAGGGCAGGCGCGACAGGCCTGAGACGGCTGCCCCCAAGGACACTAGCCTTGCCCCGTCACCTGGCACATCCACAAAGGGAGGCAAGGGCCCCAGAGATTCTGCGAAGGGGGGCAAGGGCAGCAGGGCGGACAAGTCCGGCAGCAGGCGAGCTGCCCAGGAGGGCCCCACCAGCCCCATTCTGGGTGTGATGGAGGACACCCACGGGCCCAGGACTCCAGCACAGGAGGGCCCCGCAAGCGAAAGGTCGGATGGCGACTGAGCAGGAAATATTGGCCAGATCTGGTTCCCTAGGAACACAAGACAAGCACCGCTGAACAGGGCCCGCCGTGAGAAGCACCGCTGAACAGGGCCCCGCCAAGACAAGCACCGCTGAACAGGGCCCGCCATGAGAAGCACCGCTGAACGGGGCCCCGGCAAGACAAGCACCGCTGAACAGGGCCCGCCGTGACAAGCACCGCTGAACAGGGCCCGCCGTGAGAAGCACCGCTGAACAGGGCCCCGCCAAGACAAGCACCGCTGAACAGGGCCCGCCGTGAGAAGCACCGCTGAACAGGGCCCGCCGTGAGAAGCACCGCTGAACAGGGCCCGCCGTGAGAAGCACCGCTGAACAGGGCCCCGGCAAGACAAGCACCGCTGAACAGGGCCCGCCGTGACAAGCACCGCTGAACAGGGCCCGCCGTGAGAAGCACCGCTGAACAGGGCCCCGCCAAGACAAGCACCACTGAACAGGGCCCACCGTGAGAAGCACCGCTGAACAGGACCAGCTGTGAGAAGCACCGCTGAACAGGGCCCGCCGTGAGAAGCACCGCTGAACAGGGCCCGCCCCGGCAAGACAAGCACCGCTGAACAGGGCCCGCCGTGAGAAGCACCGCTGAACAGGGCCCGCCGTGAGAAGCACCGCTGAACAGGGCCCCGCCAAGACAAGCACCGCTGAACAGGGCCCGCCGTGAGAAGCACCACTGAACAGGGCCCCGCCAAGACAAGCACCGCTGAACAGGGCCCGCCAAGACAAGCACCGCTGAACAGGGCCCGCTGTGAGAAGCACCGCTGAACAGGGCCCGCCGTGACAAGCACCGCTGAACGGGGCCCCGGCAAGACAAGCACCGCTCCGCTGGGCCCTTCATCTCAAGCACCGCTCCGCTGGGCCCTTCATCTCAAGTACCGCTCCGCTGGGCCCTTCATCTCAAGCACCGCTCCGCTGGGCACTTCCTCTCAAGCACCGCTCCGCTGGGCCCTTCCTGTCAAGCACTGCTCCGCTGGGCACCTCCGTCTCTGAACTGCTCTGCTGGGCCCTTCCTCTCAAGCACCGCTGGCCCATTGGCAGGGCCGGATCTGTGTCCGGCAGGGCTTCACGAAGCACTCTGGCCACCATGCCTCCTCCATAACCAGTGGAGTCTGTAATCCACCTGATGGACTGTGGCTTTGCACTTCCCAGGATGTAACAGTGGTCAACCCACCCACTGTTTAGACTTGAGAGACTGTGGCTTTGCACTGCCCATGATGCAGCAGTGGGCAATCCACCCACTGTTTAGACTTGAGAGACTGTGGCTTTGCACTCCCCAGGATGGTCCAGTAGGCAATCCACCCACTGTAGAGACTTGTGAGACTGTGGCTTTGCACTCCCCAGGATGGTACAGTGGGCATGGAGGCCCCTTGTGGATCTGGCATCGTGGACTCATGTGGCTGAGGTGCCCCCCCTTCCCTTCCCCCTGAGGTGTTTTTATTATCTGATGCCACAGCAGTGTTCTCTCCAATGGAATAGGGTCTCGTGTGTGGGCTTTGCCCATGTGTTTATGCACATTGGCCCACGAACAATGGAAGGTTGCCAAAATGTGCCGGACTTTTGGCCTATGTATATATTGTTCATGATGTTATTTATTTTATTTATGTACTTCATATTTCACATTACTTCAAATGTGCTATAATATACTTCAATTTTAATGATCATTTTATTTTGTCTTTGCATTATTCCGTGGGGTTTGGGGGGTGTCACTCTGACTTGTTGCTCTGCATTGGTGTGTAGGTATTTGGGGGGGGGGGTTTTGCGTATGTGTGTGCCCGTAACCTTTCCTCCTCCCCCCTACCCTATGTCGTAGGTGCAGTACTCACCGTTGTCGTCTGCGCCGGCGTTCGTGCTCCTGGTAGAGGAGCAGGTAGACAATAGCTGGTAGGATGTTTAATTCGGGTTCCATGCTGTCCTGATTCCTCGTGGAGTGTATAGAGGTGAGCGTTTTCCCGTTCGTAGTCTGTTTCCGCCGTGTTTTTATCGGCGGGGCTCCCGCCCCGGAAAAGGTGGCGGATTGGTGAGTTGTGATAGGGTGGGCGGTACATTGTCTGCCGCCTGCCTGTTGGCGGTGACCGCCGCGCTGTTTGTTTGTCCCGCAGGGGCGGTCGGAGTGTTAAAGTGGCGGGCTGTGTTGGCGGTTCCCGCCAGGGTCAGAATTCCATTTTTTTGACCGCCTGCCTGTTGGCGGGTTGGCCGCCGCTTTATCACCGACCGCCAGGGTTGGAATGACCACCTAAGTCCCCTGTCCTGAAGTTCTGTAAAAAAGGTACATGGGGAAGGGTAGGGATAGCTTGCCCTCCAAGGTCCCATGGGGAACCCAGAGGGACCCACCCCCTGCAGGCCAAAAAAGAAGAAAATAACGCAAACATTGCTGTCATCCTGCAAGACTGTTGCAGGATAAAAAAAAAAAAAAAAAATGGCAACCAGGCTGTATTTTTTATAATAAGAGCCTACCCCTGGGCCAAAAACAATTTTTTATGGGTCATAGGTACGAACACCCCCTAACCCCCCTCCCTGAGTCATTAGAGGTACTGGGGAGCCCACCTCTGGGGCCAATCTTATTAATTATGGAGAGGAGGGCTGCGCAGGGCCCTCCTCCCCATGCCTCAACAGGCCCTGAGTAGCCCACCTGTGGGGTAAGTGTTAATTTTTATGGGGAGAGAGACCACATGCCCATCCTCACCATGCCTCTAAAGACCCTGGGAAGCCCATCCCTGGGGCTGAAAATGCAGCAAATGCAAAGTGGGGCTGATCCGCCTCCCTCCCCAAGCCCGAAAAGGCCCCTGGAAGCCCATCCCTAGGGCTAAAAATACATAGAAAGGGGCGGTAGGACCCTTGTAGAATAATCAAAAAATGGGTTACCTATGTATCGATGTTATTTTAGGTCAAATCAACTAGTCATTATCATTGTCATGTGTTGTTCTTTGTTTCAATTGAATGTGCTGTATGTGATATATTTGTTTTTCATTTTCTTTGTTGATAACAGGTTCGCATTGTTTGAGTTACTAATCAAAATCCTCCAACAAAGTCGTTTGTGGTTCAATTTATTTCCTGTATATATAACGGGGACAATTCGATCGGGTTCCATCACCAAATTAACACACTTATTTTATATTCTTTTATATATCTAAAATTCTTTACTTTGAACCTGCAATTATTCAATTTAGGCTAAAATGCCCCTTGAATTGATACATTAGAGTAGGTGAGGTTATTTATTTAATAAGACGAATTTATAGCTTTCAGTATCCTAGTCCTTAACATGGCTTGGTTTCCTTTGGGTGAATTTACTGTATGTTTCTTACTAATAGGGGTGGCTTGGATTATTGCCTAATTTGCACGCTAGTGTCTTCTAAGGTAATAGGTTATTGTCAAATACACATCATTTATATCTGTCTTTTTTAAGTCGTGTGTTTAAAGGAACAGTCTAGATAATCAATTTCGGGGTTTTCCCCAGACGCACTACGAGGCTATTCATTGTTTATAACCAATGTGAGTCTTTTGTTTAGTTTCATGATGATGCCTGCGTGTTTCCCGGTAGTCCGTTTTCTATGTTACTGACTTTGTGTATATTTTGATTTCCGGGTTTCAGACGCTGGCTGTAAGAGTCGCGTACTCGCGTTTCCCGCTTGATATTCAATTTCATTGAGCCGAAGACTAGCGTACTCGCCTCTCCGGTTTCTTCATAATAGATTTTGGAGCTTATTTCTGCTCATTTGGCACACGGTGAGTATCGGGGTGTGGATTCTTGAACAGGGTGATGTATTGGTTGTATGATAGAAGACCCGGATGTGGGGGTCCTTTTCGGCATTTGAATAGTTTTCACTTACGATGGATTTTGATTGATATTTGAAGGTTTAGGGTGCCCCTAGGTACACGTAATGTCATCAGTAAATAGCTTTTGGGACATCTTGAGATCGCTTTTGATTGAACAGTATAACTACGCTCCCCTTTAGCGTGGTATACAGACTATTAGAGGAGGAATGTTATTCACTTGCTATTGATTTTTGTTTGGTTTTTTTGTTAGATCTGGAGGCGGAATAAAGGCTACTGTATTGGATATTCCCTGATTTATGGACTAATTACCAGCATTGATGTACAAAACCGTACACTGGAGTATAGAAATCCTGTGATGATAGGTAACTGTATTGCGAACCTTGTGGACTCAATTCCATTTGAGTTTTTCTGAAATAAGAGGTACAATGGCATTATTATTCTTGTTTTAGATAATCATCACTTACTTTTTGTTTGATATCTCGTGGATTGTGCTTGAGGATGTTTGAAGTTGGGTCAACCTTTTGAAAAATTAAGAGGTATGGTTTTTTGTAGGTTACTGCATGACAATTGACACAGTGGTGTTGTCCTTTTTGGATTGGTAGAGTTTGATCTAGTGCATGTTAGGTGATGTTTTCCTTTTAATTACATAACTGGTTTTCTAACTTTCTATACATAAAGTTTGGAATTAGAGCCAGTGCATGTTGGGAGATGTTTCCTTTCAACTATATAATCGGCTCTCTAACTTTTTACATATGGTTAGTCCATTTGGGATTATCTGGGCCCTCATTTCACATTGTTTTTCTTTCTTCTTCTTCTTTCTATTTAGGGACACACATATTAGAGATAATGACACTATGCAGTTAAACACTTCGGCCAATTTGTTTTGGGCTCAAATTAGAATGTCCATTAAACATCTTTTTTGTTAACTTTGAGGATCAAGTTGTAGTATTTTGATTTCTAACTTAATTAATTTATTTACAATTTTAGCCCTGAAGAAGTCGTTTGGGATCGATTTGAAGTGTTCCCAAGACGAAACACGTGTTGGCTTGAATTGTACCATTTTGGAGACATGTTTATACTTATGAGGAGCAAATATTTAAAGCACTGAACGGACTTTTTGAATCTGTATTAAAAGTCGATACTTGGATTTGTTGAATTTTCTACGGATCATTCTTTATTAGTGTCTTTAGGTGTGCCGTACCATGTAATCCACGCAGCCCCACACCCTGAGCCTGAAAAGGCCAGAGGAGCCCAACCCTGGTGCTGATTCCTTTAAGGGAGAGGGGCCACGCAGCCCCTCTCCTTGAGCCACTCGTCCATGGGGAGCCCACCCCCCAGTGCTGGTTCAGCAGCTATGTCCCAGGACATAGCTGTTTCTTTGCCCACAGCAGTGCGGGCAGGGGAACCTGTGTTTGCTCTTGCTTGTTGGGAGCTTTTTTAAATCTCCGCCAAGCAGGAGCAAACATCAAGTCTTCTCCCAGCAGGCGATTGCTTCAGAAATGCTCCTGCTTGCTGGGAAAGGACTTCATATCTGTTTCACAGATCTAAATATTGTCCCCTTCCCCAGGGAGCAGCATTATCAGCTGCTCCCTGCAGGCAGGAGCAGTGCTGGCTCCCACTGGATGCAGGGAGTAGACTGGGGCCAGGGTGACCTTGGGGCTTTCCCCCCTGCTGCCCCCAATGAGGATATAGTGGGTGCCCTGGGTGGGCATCAAGGTCCCCACTTTGTGTTGAGCTGGGTGATGGGGTCCCTGGGGCCAAACTCGGCCCCGGGAGAGGGCGTATGCCCCCTTCCCCCTTTAAAAGACAGCTAGGCCCCGGGAGATGGGATTACAGGGGCTAATATCAGCCCAGGGAGGGGGGCTGAATGCCACTTTCCCATACTGCCAGGCCCCAGAGGTGGGGTCCCTGAGGCCAACTGCCCACCTTCAACATAGCGCATGGAGATGGCGTCCACATGTCCAAAATCAGCCAGGCAATGAGGGTCGCGTGCCCATCTCCCCATTGAATATAGCGCTGGGCCCAGGGAAATTGGGTCCCCAAGGGGGAGCTTGCTCCCCTTCTCCTTTAAAATGCATCTAAGCCCCAGGGTATGGGGTCCCAGGGGTCAAAATCAGCCTGGGGAGGGAGCAGCGTGCCCCCTCCCCAGCTTCCAGATGACACCAGGCCTCGAGGAATTGGGGTCCTGGGGGCCGGGAAAAGGGGGGGGCTGCACTAGACCCCAGGAGATGGGGTTCCCGGGATCCAAATCACCTTGGGGAGAGGGCTTCGCCTCTCCTGCTACAAATATTGACAGGCCCCAGGGGATTCCTCAGGTCCAAATTCAGTCTGAGAAGGGGGCCATGTGCCCCCCTCCTCATAAAAATTATGCCGTAACCAGGGGGATGGGACCAAAATTGGATCAAGAGGATGGCCACCTGCACCCTTCTCCCTACAAATATCGCCTGGCACCAGGGGATGGGGTCCCAGGGGCAAAAATCAGTCAGGTCCATAAAAAGTACGCCGTGTTCCAGGGTATGAGTTCCCGTAGCCGAAATCAACCTGGGGAGGTACGCTGTATGCCCCCTTCTCCATAAAAGTTGTGCCAGGCTCTGGGGGATGGGGTCCCTGGGACCAATATTGATCAGTTGAGGGGGATCACATGCCCTCCGTCTCAGAGAAGCATGCCACACCCTGGGGGATGGTGTCGCTGAGACTGAAATCGGCTCGGGCAGGGGGACCACTTGCTCTCCTCCCCCTACAAATATCGCTGGACCCCAGGGGATGGGGTGCCCCAGGGCCAAAATCGGTCTGTGGAGGGGGACCATGTGCCCTCCTCCCCAAACAAGCATGCCAGACCCTGGGGGTTGGGGACCCCAGGAACAATATTGGTTGGGGGCATGTAAACCCCCCCCCCCCCCCATTTAAAAAAAAAAAAAAAAACATCCGGGGGGTGGGGGGGGTCCACAGGGCCTGGCCCTATGGCCAACCCCCCACTGTGTACGGCCAAAGGCTATGTGGACTGTGTGTAGTTGGCTGTATGGGGGGTCGTTAGCTGCAGGCCTCGATATTCACGGCGGGGGTTTGCATTTACATACAGTAATCAATTATTACTCAACTTTAAAAAAAAAACTAGAAATTCACTGAGAAAAACAAAGGTTAAAGTAATTTTAGAGTTAGGTCTGAGTATTATTATTATAATTTTTTTTGAAACCTTAGAAATTCACTGAAAAAACAGAGGTTAAAGTAATGTTATAGTTACATGAATTTGCCTGTCAATATTAAAATTGTTAACTAAGAAAAACACAGAAATTCACTAGTTATCGTTAGGAGTGCTAACTACTTCTGATGACTACAACTACCTGTGGATTCCTCACCTAATGAATTCTCCCAATGCGCCAGCATTCAACGGAACTTTTCTTCCCAGCTCTGCATGTCCACAAGGACGTCACAATTGCCCGAATTCCACGTGACGCCGTCTGACGTCATTGAGGCAATAAGAGGTCCTCGCCATGCTGACGTCAGTTCCCTTTTTACCGTGCCTTCGAATAACGTTTTTTTCTCCCGGCTCTTGGGGAGCTACTGTTTCTCTGAAGAGATACTTTCCAGTTAAAATGTCTCCACCTCGGAAGTCCGGCTTCAAGCCTTGTAGGGAATGCCGGAGTTGTATGTCGGTCATGGACCCACATAATGACTGTTTATAGTGCTTGAGCTCAGGGCACGACGTGAAAGAGTGTGGTTTCTGTCAACAAATGAATCCAAAGCTTTATCGACGCCAAGGATAGAGGCCAGGTTGCGCTCGAGGAGGAAGGACCTCAGACTATTGGAGGAACAGGAATATCAGAGACAGCTCCTAGAGGAAGGTGAGATCGCAGAGCCCTTGGGGGACTTTCTGGGCTTGGACTCTGCCAGTGGTCTCGATACTTCCCCAGAGTGGGACTTGGCCTCTCCAGGTGAATTCACTGAGGAAGCGGCTTCATTTCACTCAGTGGTTAGAAAGGCACTGGACTTTTTAGATCTCCCATTACCTGCAGCTAATGTGAAAACCAATATCCTCACAGAGGTGTTACATCTGGCTTCGGCTGCTGCAGAGCCACTCCTGCTGTTTAATGAGGCTCTCACTGAACCAATTATTGAGGTTTGGAGGAAACCAGTTTCTTCAACGGCAGTTAGCAGATCAGTGGCGAGACAGTACAGAGTGGCCCCTGGAGATCTGGGCTTCCTCTCTAAGCATCCGACTCCAGAGAGTCTGGTGGTTCAGGCATCCTGCTCCTCGCATTCAGCTCCTGGTTCGTTCCCTGGGGCTCCTTCAGACAGGAAGTTGAAAAGGATGGAGCAGTCGGCCAAGAAGATCTTTTCATCTTGCAGCATGGACCTGAAGTCCGCTAACGCAACTTGTGTGTTAGGAAGATACATGCATGCCTTGATGGACGCTGCTAAGGCTGAGATGCCAAATTTGTCCCAGGACATGCGGGGTCTTTTGGCTGAAGCTCAAGCAGCAGTAACTCATACAGACAGGGTTAGATACTGCAGATTCAGTGGCCAGAGCGATGGGGACATCCATTGTAACCAGGAGGCATGCTTGGCTGAGGTCTTATGGTTTTTCCTCTGATGTGCAATCAACTCTTTTAGACTTGCCATTTGATGGAGATAAACTATAAGCTGACTTTGCCTTAGAGCGCTTCAAAGAGAGTAGGGCTACGGCTAAGTCCCTAGGGTTGCAGGCTTCTACCACGACCCCGTCAGGTCATTTAGAAGGTTCAGGGGTTTGGTCGAGGTTCTTCCTTTCGGGGGAGACTCCAGTCTGCAGGCCCACAACCATCTACTCTTCCCTATAGGTCATTTAGAGGGAGGGGTAGAGTTCGAACCAGAGGAGCCACCCAGCAGCACCCTGCCTCTTCCTCCGGGGGGTGCAACAGGGAAAGCAGCCTTAGTCCTCCATCCATTCCCTCCCATACTTCTTCTGTAGGGGGAAGGTTGTTTCTTTTTCTCCGCATGTGGAAGCTGATCACATCAGATTCCTGGGTCATCAGTATTGTGGAGAAAGATAATGCACTTCCCTTTCGGGAGTTTCCCCCTTCCATCCCTCCCCGTCCCTCCTTTTGCACGGAAGATCATCTCCTGTTCTTGCAACAGGAAGTTTAAACCCTATTATCAAAAGGTGCAGTGGAGTTGGTTCCAGAGCAGGAAAGGGGTCAGGGTTGTTATTCGAGATATTTCCTGATCCCCAAGAAGGATGGTCGGTTGAGACCTATCCTGGACCTGAGGGTTTTGTACTGGTTCCTCAAGCATGAGAAGTTCAAAATGCTGACCCTAGCGCAGGTGCTTTTGGCGTTGAACAAAGAAGATTGAATGGCGTCTGATGACTTGCAGGAAGCTTACTTCCACATCCCTATTCTCAAGTCACACAGGAAGTATCTCCGGTTTGTGGTGGGGACGCAACACTATCAGTTTGCGGTCCTTCCTTTTGGTCTTACTTCCACGCCTTGAGTCTTCACAAAGAGGTGGTGGCGGTGGTTGCAGCGCATCTCAGGAGGAAGGGGATAACAATAACGGTTTTCCCTTACCTGGACGATTGGTTGATCAAAGCCAGGTCTCCAGAACTTGTGTTGCGTCACCTGCAGATGACAACCAAGTTGTTGTTCGATCTGGGCTTTTCGGTAAACGTGCCCAAATCTCACCTGGAGCCAACTCAATGCCTCCTGTTCATAGGGGCTGTACTGGACACAAGTTGAATCGGGCCTTTCCTCCGCCTCAGCGGATTCAGGACATTCAGTCATTGATTCCAATGTTTCAAAGTAGAGCGGTTGTTCCAGTCCTCAAGGTCCTTTGTCTGCTCGGTCTGTTCGCGTCATGCATTCTGTTGGTCACTCATGCACGCTGGCACATGAGGGCTCTTCAGTGGTGCCTCCATAGGCAGTGGTTTCAACACAAAGTAGATCTCAAGGAGTCAATAACGATTTCCAGGGTCACTGCAGCTGATTTACGATGGTGGGCTGTGGACGGCAACCTTTCCCAAGGAAGGCCATTCTCACTGCCGCCTCCGGTGACCACAGTGATAACGGATGCTTCCACTTTAGGGTGGGGAGCTCATCTGGGGGACCTGGAGTTCAAAGGTTGTTGGTCTTCAGTGGAACAGATGTTTCACATCAATCTGTTGGAATTACGGGCGATATGTTTGGCTCTCAAGGCCTTCCTCCCCTCCCTTTGCGGTCAGTCGATACAGGTCCTGACGGACAACACTACTGCGATGTGGTACATCAACAAGCAGGGAGGAGTAGGGTCGTACCTTCTCTGCAGAGAAGCTCTACGGATTTGGTCGTGGGCTCGGGACCATCAGATTTGCACAGTAGCAAACCATCTGGCCGGAGTTCAAAACGTACGTGCGGACAGTCTCAGTCGGCACTTCTCAGCCGATCACGAGTGGCGTCTCCATCCAGACCTGATCCTGTACATCTTCAGGATGTGGGGATTTCTTCAGGTAGATCTGTTTGCCACTCGGGAGAACGCACACTGTCCGTCGTTCTGCAGCCTCCAGTATCCGCGTTTCCCCCCATACCCTTGATTCCTCGAGCCTTGAGGAAGATTCGCCAAGACCAGGCCCAAGTCATCCTAATAGCTCCGGATTGGCCTCGAAGGGTGTGGTACTCGGACCTTCTCCAACTCTCACTGTGCCCTCTGCTCGGTCTCCCTCTCAGGGCAGACCTCCTCTCGCAGTTGCAGGAGCAGGTTTTACACCCCCCACCTCCAGAGTCTGCACCTGCATGCCTGGAGATTGATTGGGGCAATCGGAGTTCCTTTTCTCTCCCAGCAGAGGTGGTGGATGTTATTTTATCAGCCAGGCGACACTCCACCAAATCAATCTATGCTGGCAGATGGGCAAAATTTGTGGCTTGGTGTGGAGAGAACTAAATTGATCCATTACATGCCCATTTGTCTGACATTTTATTATTTGCGTTGTCCTTGGCGCAGAGGGGTTGTGCAGTTGCGACTGTTAAGGGCTATTTGTTGGCGCTGTAGGCCTTTCTGTGCCTTCCTGATCAACCCTCCTTGTTTAAATCCCCTATAGGTGTAAGGTTCTTGAAAGGTCTTACTAATAAGTTCCCTCCCTCTCCTTTTATTATGCCTCAATGGGATCTGAATTTGGTACTCACATTCTTGATGGGTTCACCGTTTGAGCCTTTACATTCATGCCCCTTAAGGTTTTTAGTGTTAAAAACTGTTTTTCTTGTAGCCATCACATCAGCTAGGCGAGTGAGTGAACTGCAAGTGCTTAGCGTAAAACCCCATTTCACTTCTTTCCATACGGACAAAGTGGTGCTGAGGACCAGGCGGCTTTCCTTCCGAAGGTTGTTACACCCTTCCATTTAGGGCAGTCCATTACGCTCTCATCCTTTTATCCTCCTCCCCATCCATTGAAGGAGGAGGAGAGACTTCATCGGCTTGACCCTAAAAGGACTTTAAGCTTCTACGTTGACAAAACAAAAGAGTTCAGAGTGGAAGATCAGCTCTTCATCGGCTACGTGGGGAAGAGGAAGGGCAAGGCAGTCCACAAGAGAACACTATCCAGGTGGGTCATTCTTTGCATTAAAATTTTTTATTTTTTGGCAAAGAAGGTTCCTCCTGCTAGAATTAGAGCCCATTCCACCAGGGCTAAGTCGGCCTCTTCGGCTTTGGCTAGAGGTGTTCCTGTGGCTGAGATTTGTAAGGCCTCAACTTGGTCTTTCCTCCATACTTTTGCGAAGCATTATTGCTTGGATTCAGAGGTATATATATATATATATTTGATGATAGATGCGTGTACATATATGTGCTTTTTATGTGTGTTTATATATATATATATGTATATATATGTATACATGTTTATAAATATATTCGATATATTGATGTTTTTTTATTCAAGGTTTTGTTTTATATTTGACTGATGTGTTCATGTCAGGTATGTATAGTCGGTAGTCACCTGTTTGCCTTGAAGGCACGTAAAAAATGGTGAAAACTTTCGTCAGAACGCCAGCGAGGACCTCTTATTGCCTCGATGACGTCACACGGCATCGCGTGGAAGTCAGGCAGTTGTGATGTCCTCGTCGACGTGCAGAGCTGGGAAGAAAATTTCCGTTGAATGCTGGAGCATT
This sequence comes from Pleurodeles waltl, assembly GCF_031143425.1. Lineage (NCBI taxonomy): Eukaryota > Metazoa > Chordata > Amphibia > Caudata > Salamandridae > Pleurodeles > Pleurodeles waltl. The sequence continues at coordinate 717,327,841 of NC_090450.1, forward strand.
GGGAGAATTCATTAGGTGAGGAATTCACAGGTAGCTAGTGTATCCACCAGAAAAGGTGTTACCGAAGCTAAGTAACTTGTTTATCTTGCACCCTCGCAATGCACTGCTTATGACCACTGAGGACATCATCCAAGCTTCATTTTCCCACATATTGTTGTATACATGGTTTTGGCTTTACACGTATCATAGTTCACATTAAATATCAACCACAGATATATGGGAAAACCTTATTGAGAATGGTGTTCATTTTGTGTACAACTGTTCAGAGAAAGACAAAATAGGGAATGCCAATTCCAAAATAAATTCCCTTCTATGTATCAAACCCTTGACACACACCAAACCTACGTTAAGAAATTAAGTTGGTATCAGTAGAGAACTGAGTACTGTAAACAGTGTTTACTCTATGGAGAGAGTTCATTCTATACCTCCCTGTTTGCAAACAGCGAAATTCTTATGACAAATACAACATGGAGTATTCAAAAGAATCTACCCAGTGTACATTCTATGCAACAGTTGACAAAAAAGACACTATTTGCTAACAAAAACCAAGATCTGAAGGTGCTAAAGGTCATACTACCTGCACCCTTTATATTGTGGTGAAAACTTTACAGATAGCCCTTCTTCTGAAGCAAAACAAACGTGCACACACTTCCATGCTAACTATACATTATCATGGTGACACAATTCTCTCTAATAACTCAAGGCTGCTTGCAAAAGTTTGTACCTACTACATGGAATCTTTCTCCTGTTGGAAACTTTTTATGCAGAACCAAAAAGTTGTGCGGAACATACTGAATACAAGTCAGTTGTCACTTGCACACAGAGAGATTCTTGAATGCAAACATTAAGAACGTGTTCAATACCTCTACAGAGCTATTGTGCATTAGGAGCACACAGTGTTTGTAAACACTTACACTAATTAGCTGCATCCAAGTAATTAAAGTAACAAAATTATGTAGAAAAGTACTATAGTAGTTACTCGCCACTATATAAACTGTAAAGCAAACTTGCACACCCATTGGATGATGTCATCACTGATTTTATCAGTGATGCCACTAGTGGTGTCATAAATGATGTCATAGAACATGTGATGAGTGATGTCATATATGAGGTCATAAGCAGTGCATGATGGGGGTGCAAGTTCTAATTTGCGCTGCTAACTATAGTTGGTGAACTTCTGTGTGTTTTCTTTCCAGTTCAGAACGTTTAATGTTGAAGCTGACAAATCTACCCAACTATAACTTTAACTTAATACAAAAATCCTTTTATGAAACGTAACTATGTTACTTTAACCTTTGTTTTTTTTTATATATATATATATATATATCCACCAAGCAAGTCCCGAAATACTAAGGCTCAAAAAAGTGGCGGTCCGACCATGGTTTCGGGAAAACCATGAATTAAATCAAACAAATTCTTGTAACCACAAGAAAGGTCAGGACACTGAACAAGGCTACTGCTGAAACGCGTTGGGAGGAAGAATCTGTGTGACAGTAAAACTTTTATTTTCACTGGAAGTGTCCTGACCTTTCTTGTGGTTACAAGAATTTGTTTGATAAATATATATATATATATATATATATATATATATATATATATATATATATATATATATATATATAAATATATATATATATATATATATATGTATATATATATATATGAATATATATATATATATATATATATATATATATATATATATATATACACATACATACATATCTATATACTGATATACATATTTAACTCACAGTCCTCTCTGGCTGAGACCCTGCAACCTTGTGGGCGTAGCTGTGTGGCGCCCACACAATCTCACAAATATTATAACCAAGACGTGACAAACGCCAGAACATGTTGGGTTTCGTTTGAAGTGTTCACTCAGGATTAAAGAGTTGACTACAACATGAGCTGAATCTCAGTGTCATGTCGACACAGGACTACGTCTTCACGCTGTGAAAGAGTGGTTGTGATATATTCAACTAGATATTTTATATATATATATATATATATATATATATACATATATATATACAGTTAGGAAATAGAATTAGAAGAACATAGAAATTCACTTAAAAAAACAAAGGTTACAGGGACGTAATAGTTAGGCCCACATTTTAAACGTACCAAACCATAGAAATTCACCAGTTATAGTTGGAGTTATTTCAAGTAACTATAACTCATGCCCTAAGGTAACTATAACTTGCGCCCCCACCATGCACAGTTTCCTCATCAATAACTTTCTTGCAAATGTTGCAATGATAATTTCAATTGTGCCATAGAAGAGGTCATGACTGACGTAATGTAATGTGTAGTTGGCAGTGCATGTCGAGGGCACAAGTTATAGTTACCTTAGGGCATGATTTATAATCCCCGGAGCTGTGGGGGGTGGCCCCCGCATTAAATTACTCTTGGCCCCAATGAGGTAGCGGTCTTTTGGGCTGCAGGGGGCCCCCTTGCACACAGTTTAATGAATGCCCCAGGGAGGTGGTGGTCCATGGAGCAGTGGGGGGCCGGGTGTCTCCCCATTACAAATATCAATGCTCTCAGGACTTGTCCCACTCGGGGCCTTAGATATTAAGAAGTGTGGGAGCCTCCACTTCATTTAAAAAAAAAATTGCTGTGGATTTGCAACCCCGTTGCGATTCTGTGGTAGAAATTGTTTAAAAAAAAGCTCTTTAGCCTTCAGATGAGTCTCTCTGGGACCCCAGCACTAGCGCTAAGGAGCCTACCCTGGCCCCTTTTGATTTTTTAATGTTTTTTTTTCTGGGACTCTGCTAAAGCCATGTCCCAGTCTGATTGGCTGCCAACACTTCAACAAGGAAGTGTTGGCAGCCAATCAGATCTCCGCATGAGATCGGGAGGAGTCATGACTCTTTCAAGTCCCTATATATACAAACTTGGATTTCCTTTAATATCTCTAAAATTACTGAACAGATTTGCACCAAATAACAAAAAGGACTCTTTCTGGACCAAGAGGTACCTTTCTGCGAAATTTGGTTTAATTCCGTCCAGTGGATCGGGTGCTACTGCTGTTCAAAATCCCTATGAGAATTAACATTAGAAACGCTCCTTTGTAGACCACCCCCTTTTTCTCAGCCCCTGCTTGATGGATCACCCCAAAACTTTCCAGACAGCAGCTGACGTGACTGTCTGATTTTTTGGGGAAAATTTCATGAAGATTTGTGAAGCGGCGCCAAAGATACAGGCATGTAAAAAACTGCTTTTTATATAGATACTAGGTCCTACCCATAAGTACCTAGTGGCGACCGCCACTAGGTAATATATATATATATATATATATATACATATATATATATATATATATATATATATATACACGCACATACACATAGATTCTTGCAGACATGTAGACTCATACATATATACCAGGTTTTGTATCAGATGGGTAGGCTCAGTAGTCTGATATGCACTATCTGTTTGGAGAGAAAGCTAATAATCTGCTTGAAGATTTGAAGTGGTGTACTCCCAGAATATCAAGGTAGAAATCTCGAGGGCACTATTGTAGCTACAATATCAAAGGACAAAATATTGAAAAGTAAGTATGGATTTTCTATACCTAACTCTTCATATATGTATCATGACTATATATGTGTGTGTGTGTGTGTGTGTGTATACACACATGTAGATACATTGTTGGATAGATAGATAGATAGATAGATAGATAGATAGATAGATAGATAGATAGATAGATAGATAGATAGATAGATAGATAGATAGATTTGAGGTGCATAGATGTGGAGTTAAGAATATTAAATCTACACTTTGTCTATAAGCACTTACCTTTCAATAATTTGTTCCTCAATATATATATATATATATATATATATATATATATATATATATATATATATATATATATATGTATATTCTATTCATGATATTAGTGTCTCACAATATTCCTAGCCACGATATCCCATAGTACAATCTTTCAAGTAGAGTGAGATGACTGCAAGGGCTTTAGGACTGGCTTCCCTATCTATCCATGGTGTTTCATAAGCAGTATTGTAGTTTTTTGAGCACATGAAGACAACAGACACTGCAACAACTTCAAGTGCCTCAACAGTTCTTTTGAGATCAGGGAGGACTTGCTGCTGGAAAGGCCTATGAAGGTCAAGTGTCCTCCTCTGCAGCCTCCACTCATCCAGCAGCAAGCAACCTCTGAATTCCCCTTGTGTCTTTTTTTCATTCTTACCACTTCTTTAGTCTGGTGTGGATTGTCTGCCGAAATAGCAGGGAATTTCCTCAGACTAATCAGGGCTCAAAAAATCATAAAAATGTTAATCGACCTGCGGGTCGAGTAACAAATAATTTACTCGACCTAACTGTAATATACTTGCCCCGTAAACGGGTCTCAAATTTTGTGATCCTAGGCAAATAGTTTACAGAGTCGCCTTTTTCTTAATTCTCACATACGATTGCACATTCAAATATGTGAGCTCAGCATTTCTGCAGTACAAAAAAACCTCTTTTGTTTGATTAAGTAGACTAAAGTTTGCTACATGCATCTAAAAAATCGAGCCCACATACCCATGAAGTCTAACACACATAACCTAGGACTTCCTTTAGTTTACAAACAACATTACCATCAGAGCAGGAGCGTTTCTCCGTTTGTTTAAACACTCAGTTTGAATAAATATATTACTAAACCATGATGTGGTACATATTGTCATCTACGCACAGTAACTTTCCAAGAAATGTCCAAAAACCTCTTCACTAACTTGCAGCTTTACTGATAAAACGATATAGTGTATTAACAATCTGTGAAAATTGGGTTTCAGAAAACATATCTTTTGCATATAAACATGTAAAGTATTCTGATTTGTTTTCATCCTATTAAAATATTTTTTCATCACACAGAAATATAAAAAAGGGCTTTCACAACTACTGAAATATTTTTTTAAATGTTTGCACAGTTGACTTAGTCATTTAAATGTTGTGTGTTAGGAAAAACGTGACACCCAATATCCTTTTATTTTACATTCTAAGCAGCAGGTCACACCTTCACCTTACAAAGTCCTGGAACTCTGCAGTCAGAAGGAAAATTAATTGTAAGGAAAACTGACTTTTGACCTCTGTCTGTGAACACAGAGCAAATGTGACATAAAACAAGATTTAAAGGCATCTTTTATTGCCCCTCCACTTTTCAACTGAACAGAACACCTGTTTAGTGTCAACTGGCCAGAAGGGAGGAGTATGTATTAAAAATAGCACAACCTGATCAAATAAGACTCACCAATGGGAGTGGTTCAGTGAATTTATCGAGCCCTGCTAATGGGTCCTACAGTTGTTAGTTTAGGGTTACATTCATCATTATCTGCAGGGATATCCAACTGTAGCCCCTTTTCCTGCCCCCACCCCAACAAAATATTTTGATGAAGAAGGTGGCAGCATTATTACAGAAGCAGCCTATCTAACTTATTCAGACTTTGTAGAGTGGGAAGGATCTTTATTCCGGATTCTGTTAAGCGTATTGGATTTTCAGTTTCTAAAATAAATATGAAAGCAGAGAAGTTGACTTTACTTTGAGTTAGGTGCTTTTACTTCTGGAAGATCGTGATTAGATGGTATCTAGATTATCAAGATTCTTATATCCTTATTCTCTTTGTCTAGTAAAACCAGCAATTTCTGAGTTTCCCTGCAAGAGAAGTGCATTACCAGTTCAAAAAGGTGCATTTGGGGCTGCTATTAGCTACAAGAGTTTTAGCAAACGTTATAGTGGTAGTGGCAGAGCATTTGAGGAAGAATTCACTGGAAATATATCCATATCTGACTGTCTGGATGATAGAGTTAACATCTCCTTTTCAAATATGCAAATGTTTGTTGGTTACAACCACTCTTTTCCAAAGTTTGATTCTTTCTGCCAGCTGGAAAAAGTCTTACCCAATTTCTTTTGATTTGTTATATACAGGCAATTTTAGATGTTGGTCTCTTGAGGATGCTTTCTGCTTTCAGGCCTAAGGGACGTGGGGCCAGATGTAGAAAGCTTTTTGCATGACGCAAACTGCGAAAATCGCAGTTTGCGGCATGCAAAAAGCCTTTTGCGATGCTCATTCACAAATTGCGAGTCAGTACCGACTCGCAATTTGTGAAAGCGACTCGCAAATAGGAAGGGGTGTTCCTTCCTATTTGCGACTCGCATCGCAATTCAGAGTTGCTTTGTGACCGCGAATGCGGTCGCAAAGCAACTCGCAGTTACCACAAGTGTCACACTGGTGGTAACTCATTCGCAAAAGGGAAGGGGTCCCCATGGGACCCCTTCCCCTTTGTGAATGTCGACAAAAATATTATTTCAGAGCAGGCAGTGGTCCTATGGACCACTGCCTACTCTGAAAAAAACGAAACCAAATGGTTTCGGTATTTTTTTCATTCTGCAACTCGTTTTCCTTTAAGGAAAACGGGCTGCAAAATGGAAACAAAAAACTGCTTTATTTACAGAGCAGTCACAGACATGGAGGTCTGCTGACTACAGCAGGCCACCATCACTGTGAGTGCAGGGACTCGCTGTGGGGTCGCAAAATGCGACCCACCTCATGAATATTGATGAGGTGGGTCTTTGCGACCCCATAGCGAGTCACAGTCGGTGTCTGAGACACCGTACTGCATCCAGATTTGCGATTCGGAAATTGCGAGTCGCACCGACTCGCAATTTCCGGATCGCAAATCCGGACCTTCCTACATCTGGCCCATGATTCTTCTATTTAGTATCATCCCGATTGTGCCAGTCAAGTTAGGGTTGTAGTTAATGGGTCTGAGGACTTACTGTCCGTTTTTGGTTTCTTGTGTCTGTTTGCTTATGCTAATCTTTCAGTTGCCTCTGCCTAATCAGTTATTTGAGTTTTATGGACAAGATGTTTATTAGTCCACATGCTGAACAATTGCAGTGGTGCAAGAAGGTGGATCATTTGCAGAAGGGAGAGTAATTTTCCTATGTCTCTTTTTTTAAGGCAATTCCTGTCACTGACACATTAAGGTGCCCTTCAGCAGAACCTGACGTTCAATGTGATGTGGTCGGAGGGGGATAGGAGATGTCACATTCATCTCCCTATCTTTGAAAGCCTTTTTTCCTTTGATCCATGTCAGTTAGGTGCAGGTTTTCAAGGAAAGGACCACAGCCAAGTTGTGTATAAATAAGCAAGTGGGAACAGGAGCTGGTCAAAAGTTCATGTAGAAGAGAAGGAGAAGAAGACAGTAGACTGAGCAGGATGACTAAGGTGAACATCAGAACTTCCTTCACCTAAAAGTGGTATCCAAAGTTTTCAGTGTTAGGAGACTTCCAGGTATAAATCTCTTTGCCACCAGAGACAATAGTTTTTGTCCCAGGATTTATTCCAGGAAGTTCACATTAGGGAAAAATCAAGGTTGTTCAGCCTCCATTATCCATTTTCAGAGGTCAGTGAGGCAAAGAATCATTTGCAAGTTTTGCCATTATCCAACAAAGGTGATTTTGACTGCTCCAGGGGAACTTACTGTTCTTGGTATTTAGGTCTTTTTCATCTCAGCTTTGCTCTGTCTTGGCTCCTTTCTCTGTGAGAAGATATATTATGCCACAAAAGGGATTAGAGCATCTTTTATCTGAACACCAGGATTCTCAGTCTTCTTGGTTGACTCTTGAAAGATTGCTTTTTTGAAAACAGTAGTAATTGAAACAGCTAAACAACATCTTCTAAAGGCCATTCACAAACAGTATGCATACCTCCTTCACAGTACAGAGTCTCCCACAGATTGAAGAGCAACGAGCCTCTCATAAACACTGCTTGAATAGCGATCTTGTCCAGTCCTTATTAACTTTAGTGGCCTGTGTTTATTTAAATCAACAAATAGACCAACCCAACAACCCCACTAGAAAGACCAATGTAAAGGGTCACAACATGACCTCAGATACAACAAACATTGGATCCATTGCTCTGTATCAAATGGTGGCCCCAAGATCATTAGATTATCACTATCCTACACTTCCATGAATGACAGGCGTGCATTTAAAAAACATTATTCTAAGGGATTTGGCTTTTAGGGTGTCCCATACAGTGTTATTTTTGGTTTTGAATTGCTGATGGTAGTGGGCAACTACCATATGGGGTGCACTCTGCCCTGGACAGCATAACCCTTTTCTTTTCCCCTACTCTTTTTGCGTATGACTTGAGCTACTTATGTTAGAGAACACTGTGTGCCTATGCCTTGGAGAGAAAGTGATTCCACCAGTAGGGATGAAACATAAAATCATAGATCTCGCTCATGAAGGTTTTGTTGGTCATAAGCATAAAAGAAAAAAACTGCAGCAGAAGAGAGTAAGATCAAGAACTGTTTGGATTGTGGCAAACATGACGAAGCCACCCAGACCAGACTACCTCTCCTTACCTGTGTAAAAGTTTCTAATAGACATATGTGCAACTAACTTTTGACATCATAGGAACCCTTGATCAGAAAGCTTTGTGTGGGCGCTTCGTTTTTTGGTTAGGTTGACTATCACATGTGCTTGGTGATAACAAAGTATGTTCACCAAGTAACCACAGAAATCCTTATTAACTTTTTGAGAAACACCTTCCGTGATGAAGGCATACTTGAAGTACTCATCACAAAGGTGTGCAATTGTACATCAAATCAAAGGCAGGAGTTCCTTGCTGAGTTGTCCCTCAAGCATCTCAGGACAGCCCTTTACTGCGCAAATGGCTTAGTTGAGCAGATAAAGACTGCATGCAGAGAGTGAAAGTGATGTGCGTTTTAGCTAGTAAATTCTTAGAAGATACTATTTGGTCTTATTGTGCCGCTGCCAATAGCATATTGGAGTATCACCCTTTGTTTCCCTCAAGGGGAGAGCTCTGGAACTCTGTGAAACCTAGAGGTGGTTATTAGTATAACACATACCTTTGCAGCTCTCTTCCTTAAACAAAACTAATGTCCTTATTTGGTTGAATAGTAATGGCTAGGGGTTCGACTGCCAGGGCAAATAGCAAAGATGATAGTGGACATCCCTAACGGGTGCCTCTGGTAAGGTGGATCAGGCTTGTATGCTGTCTGTTAATACAGATTTAGGCAGTTGGGCAGACATAGGATGCCATGATCTTGGTGGTCATGCCCAGGCCTAGACTGATCTTCTGGAGGACCGCATCGAGAAGGATCCAGCTCACCCTGTCAAAAGCCTTCTCCACATTAAGCGAGAGAAGACAGCACTGGATATTACGATGGTTGGAGTTTTGTACTGTAGGAGGCTGGCCTGGGTTGTAGTGGATGTGAGAAAGAAGCCTCTTTCTAGCATGGTTACCCCCACTTTTGGCCTGTTTGTGAGTTGTGCGTCAGTGTGTTTTTTTACTGTGTCACTGGGATCCTTGCTAGCCAGGACACCATTGCTCATAGATAAAAACCTATTTGTCAGTGTGTTGTGCATGTCTCACTGGGATCCTGCTAGCCAGGACCGCAGTGATCATGGTTTGTGGCCTAATGTGTGTATTGTCAGTAGTGCTTGACTGTGTCACTGAGGCTCTGCTAATCAGAACCTCAGTGCTTATACTCTCTCTGCTTTTGAATTTGTCACTGTAGGCTAGTGACTTCATTTACCAACTTTAATTGGCACACTGGACCCCCCCCTTATAAGTCCCTGGTATGTGGTACCTAGGTACCCAGGGAATTGGGTTTCCAGGTGATCCATATGGGCTGCAGCATTTCTTTTGCCACCCATAGGGAGCTCAGACAAACCCTTGCACAGGCCTACCATTGCAGCCTGTGTAAAATAACGCACGTTATTTCACAGCCATTTTCACTGCATCCAAGTAACTTATAAGTCACCTATATATCTAACCTTCATTTGCTGAAGGTTAGGTGCAAAGTTACTAAGTGCAAGGGCACCCTTGCACTAGCAAAGGTGCCTCCACATAGTTCAGGGCCATTTCCCAGGACTTTGTGAGTGTGGGGACGCCATTACATTAATGCACTACATATAGGTCAATACCTCTATGTAGCTTCACAATGGTAACTCCGAATATGGCCATGTAACTTGTCTAAGATCATGGAATTGTCCCCCCATTCCAAATCTGGTTTTGGGGAGCCAATTCCATGCATCCTGGGGGCTCCACTATGGACCCCCAGTACTGCCAAACCATCTCTCTGAGACTTGCACTGCAGCTACAGCTGCTGCCACCTCACAGACAGGGTTCTGCCCTCCTGGGGTCTGAGCAGCTCAGTCCCAGGAAGGCAGAACAAAGCATTTCCTTTGGGAGCAGGGTGTTACACCCTCTCCCTTTTGAAATAGGTGTTACAGGCTGGGGAGGGGTAGCCTCTCTGAGCCTCTGGAAATGCTTTGAAGGGCACAGATGGTGCCCTCCTTGCATAAGCCAGTCTACACCGGTTCAGAGACCCCTTTTCCCCTGCTCTGGCGCAAAACTGGACAAAGGAAAGGGGAGTGACCACTCCCCTGTCCATCACCACCCTAGGGGTGGTGCCCCGAGCTCCTCCAGTATGTCCCAGACTACAGCCATCTTGCTTTGCAAGGTGTGGGGGCACTCTGAAGGGCTCTGAGTGGCCAGTGCCAGCAGGTGACGTCAGAGACCCCTCCTGATAGGTCCATACCTGATAAGGTAGCCAATCCCCCTCTTAGGGCTATTTAGGGTCTCTCCTGTGGATTCTCTTCAGATTCTGCTTGCAAGTTTCATTCAGGAATCCTCTGCAACTACTACTTCATCCTCTGACCTCGGATCAACCGCAGCCTTCTCCAGGAACCGCTGTAACAGCAACAAAGTATCCACAAGGGATACTTTTCCTCTGCAACTTCAGCTCCAGCCAGCAACTGCAACAGTTTCCACGGTGTGCACGTACTGTGGACTCCCTGTCTTCATCCTGCACCAGAAGGACCGAAGAAATCTCCAGTGTGTTGACGGAGTCACTCCCCTGCTCATGCAGGCACCTTCCAAGACGACGACCGGTACCCTTGGACTCCTGTCACAGCGACAAGCGTCCTCCTAAGGACACAGAGGGTGGTCCCCTATTGACATAGGCTGTCCTGAGGCCCTACTGATGCAATTTGGAGGAGGTAAGACTTTGCCTTCCCGGAGAGCGACGGTACCCCTGTGTACTGTGTCTTCTTCACCTCCTGAGGCATTTGTGCACTATTTGCAAAATTCCTTTGTGCACAGCCTGGCCCAGGTCCCCAGCACTCCATCCTGCAATGCTCAACTCGCTGAGTTGTTCTTCGGCGACGTGGGACCTTCCTTTGTTGTGCTGCACCAACTGAGTTTTGCACCTCCTTTGTCCCCGCTTTCTGGAACTCCTGTGGGTGCTGTCTGGCATCCTGAGGGCTCTCTAAAGTGCTGAGAGCCCCCTGTTCCTCCTCACACAGAGTTGAGGCCCCATCGTCATTTTGACGCAAAACGCATATTTGTCGCAACCAAGGCTTGTTGCCGACTTCCAACATGAAATCACGTCTGCATCCATCTTCACATTGTGGGACATCTTTTGCATCATGCAGGAACCCTCTGGCATCTTCGTAGGGTGCATTCCTGCAGTCTTCGACTAGCCGGGGACTCTTCTTCTGCACCCTCTTCTGGGTTGGCAGGGGCTCCTGTCCTTCCTGGAACTTCATTCGACTTCTTGACTTGGTCCCCTTCTTTTGCAGGTCTTCAGGTCCAGATATCCAGCAGTTGTTGTTGGCAGACTTGGTTGGTTACTGCAATAATACACATCTTGAGGTGTAGTTTGTCCTAAGGAAACTTGCAGTACCTTACTTCTGCTTTTCCCGGCTCTGGGATGGGGTAATTTACTTACCCTTACTGTATTCTTACTCTCCCAGCTATTCTGCACACACTACACTTGTTTAGGGGGGAATTCATGATTCGTATTCCACTTTCTTAGTATATGGTTTGTGTTGCCCCAGACCTATTTTCTCCAATTTTCTATAGCATTTCCTATTGTTTGCACCGTTCCATGATTAATTACTTGTCTAATTTTGGTGTCTAGTGTATATATTGTGTAAAATACTTATCTCCAGAAGGAGTATTGTCTCTAAGATATTTTTGTTACTATGTCACCCAAATAAATACTTGTATTTTTGGTAACACTGAGTATTGTCTTTGCTTGTGAATAAGTACTGTGTAACTATAAGTGGTATTGCACGAGCTTTGCATGCCTCCTAGTTCAGCCTAAGCTGCTAGAACACTACTACTTCACTAATAAGGGATAACTGGACCTGCTATAAGGTGCAAGTACACAAGGTACCCACTACAAACCAGGCCAGCCTTCTACAGTGGGTATCTAAGGTACGTAGACCTTATACCAGGTCCAGTTATCCCTTATTAGTGAAATGTAGTCAGTGTCTAGAAGCCAGGCTCCCTAGAGGTAGTGTGGATGAGCAGTCAAGGCCTATCTAGGAGACATGCAAAGCTCATGCAATACCAAGGTGGCAAGGCCAGTGCCACCAGGTGAGACAGAAACTGTCTTGGGGTTTTCTACACCTACCCCAGTTTCTATGATGGACCTAAAAGCGAACCCAACCACCTTTACTTTGACTTTTGCCAGTAGTCCCACCACTATTACTACTACTACTACTAGGGGGACTAGAAGTTGAAGTGGGTGTAGTATTATTGGTAGGCTCAGGGGCTTTCCCTGGACAGGACTTGTCCCCAGCCTATGGCTTTTACCTCTGTACACATTGCACCAAGGCTTTTTGTTGTGTGTAGAAGAGGAAGAAGAAGTGTTATCCCACCCCAGAAGAGTGTTGTGGATGTGAAGAGGAATCTTTATTTTTATATTTGTCCCCATGCTTGTCCTGAGACTTTTCACCATCTTTCTTCTTTTCTTTGTTACCCCCTGTATGAGCTTTTCTGCTCGCCCTTGTTCTGACCCATTTGTCTGCCTTCTTTCCCAATTCTTGGGGAGAGGTCAGATCTGAGTCTCCCATATATTGGTGTAACAAATCAGACACGCAGTTATTCAAAATATGCTCTCTCAATAGAAGATTATACAAGCCCTCATAGACAGACACATTGCTGCCATGTAACCAGCCTTCTAAAGCTTTGACAGAACAGTCTACAAAGTCAACCCAATCCTGTGAGGATTCCTTTTTGGTTTCTCAGAATTTTATTCTGTACTGCTCTGTGGTGAGCCCAAAACCATCTATGAGTGCAGTTTTTAGAATACCATAGTTGTCTGAGACCTCCTCCCTGACAGTGATGAGTCTGTCCCTCCCGTTATCAGAGAAGGACAACCAGACAATAGCAGCCCACTGCCTGTGAGGGACCCTCTGAACTTTAAAGGCCCTTTCAAATGCAGCAAACTACTTTTGGATGTCATCCCCCACCTTGTATGGGGGAACAATTTTATGTATGTTTCTAGAGTGAATGGTGTCCTCCCCCATAACTCCCGGAACTGCTGCTGCCACCATGGGGCACTAACCCCAACCTCTGCCTCTCTCTCTCCACAGCCAAGGCCTTCCTATATAGCACTTGCTGTTGCTGCTGGATCCTCTACCTGGCCTCGTCCAGTCTCAGTTTCCTGAGCTCCCTATCTATGGAGTCATCAACTGGAGTTGAACAATGAGATCTCTCAGAAACTGAGGTGATATGAGAGTGGTCAGAGGTAGATCTTTCCCTATCCTTACTAACCCTGGTAACCCAACCTCTAGGTATAAAGGGAGCCCTCCCAGAGTGACTGCCCCTCCCACTGCGAGCTACACTAGATAGTTTGCTAGGGGGAAGATCTTTTGAAGAGCCCTCCCCTGAATCTACAGGATGATTCCCTGACTCTCAGGGTTCCGAATCTCCCTCCCACTCCTCCTCTTGGTTATCAGCATGTTCCTGATCATCCTGGAGAAGAAGACTTAACAGAAAATTCTTCTTAGGGTTCTTCCCTACATCTAAGCTTCTCTCTGAGCAAAGTCCCCTAGGTTCTTTGTAGGTCATGCCCTCATAGGAAGTACCCATGACCTCAGAGCTAGGCCCAGCAGTAGACATAGTGTAGTGAGTGTTAGGGTAGTGTAAGTGAAAAAGGAAACCTACTCTACCTAACTTCTAGTCTCTAAGAAAGGACGGTAAGAGACTAATAACCCTTACTAGGTATATGTATGTATAGCTCTTGGTATAGAGTACACTTTCCTGTGGAAAGCACCGGTGACAGAGTGATAAGGCAATTGCAAGTACTTATCACACCCCTGCACCACCAATGTAGGAGGCTGGCCGGGTTTGTAGTGGGTACCTAAGGTACTTACACCTTATACCAGGTCCAGTTATCCCTTATTAGTGAAATGTAGTCAGTGTCCAGAAGATAGGATCTCTAGAGGTAGTGTGGATGAGCAGCCAAGGCCTAGCTAGGAGACATGCAAAGCTCATACAATACCACTGTAATCACACAGTACTTACACACATGAAAGAAAATACTCAGTGTTACAAAAATAGCAGTACTTTATTTTGGTGACACAAATGCCAAAAATACCTTAGAGTCTATACTCCCTCAGGAGGTAAGTAATATACACAGAATATACACTAGAATGCAGAAATAGCTCTAAAAACAGTTAGAAAACAGTGCAAATAGTGAAAATCACAATAGTTAGAAATTGGCCTACGGGAACACAAACCATATACTAAAATACTGGAATACGAAAGTCGGTTTCCCACCTAGGCAAGTGTAGTGTGTAGAGGGGCACTCGGAGTGTAAAAAAACACCTAAGGTAAGTAATAGAACCTACCCCAGAGCCCAGGAAAGCAGGAGTAAATCACAGTAACTTTCCTAGAACACACCAGGACACGTGATAGAAGATTATTCAAGAACCAGAAGAGACTGCAAGACATCAATGATAGATTCCTGCACCTGAAGACTTGTGGAAGAAGGGAACCAAGTCCAAGAAGCACTGAAGGGTCGAGGGAGAACAAGAGCCCCTGCTAGCCCGGATGAAGGTGCAAAAAATTAACCACCTGTGAAGAAAAACAGTCAGTACTGCACCCAAGAAGATGGATGCGGGTTCCTGGTTAGTGCAGATGATGTCCCACGCTGGATGGATAATTGCAGTCTGGTTTGCATCGCTAGATTCCATCAACAAGCCTTGGCACACGCAAAGCTTGCAGTTAGCGGAAAATGCCGCTGCCCAGGACCAGGAGGGGCCTGGTGGACTCTACCAAGGAGGGAGTGACAGAGGGGGCTCTTAGCATCTCAGAGAGACCTCAGAAGAGCAGGCAGCACTCACAGGAGTCCCATAGCACAGGGACAAAGAAGGTGCAAAAGGAGGCCAACACAGCACTACACAGAGGGATCCCACACCGCCAGAGAACCACGCCGAAGACTGTGCGTTGCAGGAAGGACTCCTGGGGGCCAAAGCTGCACGGCGCACGAAGAACTTTGTGGAAGGATGCCAGCAAGCCTTGGCAACTGCAAAACATGCATTATACGGGGGTACTGTCTTGCGTGCGGAGGCAAGCTTTTACCTCCACCAAAGTTGGACAGCTGGACTTCAGGACCGTCAGGACCACTTCAGTCCACCACCCATGTTACTGAATCCACACACGTATTCAGGAGAGGGGACCCAAGCCACCGATCGTCGCTGCAGAGGGGTGCCTGCTGAAGCAGGGAAGTAACTCCTTCACTTCAAGAGAGATTCCTTTGTTCTTCTGGTGCAGGCTGTCTTCTGAGAATGCTCGACCGGGAAACAGTTGCAGTTGCTGGCAGGAGCTGAAATTACAATGTTGCAGAAGTCGTCTTTGCTTATTTGTTGTGGTTGTAGAGGTCCTGGAGGGTCCAGATGCAGTTTCTTCGGTAAGAAGGTAAAGTAAAGGATGCAGAGGATTCCTGCTGGAGTCTTGGAATCCGGATTTGAAGAACCACCCAAGAGAGAGACCCTAAAATTGCCCTGAATGGGGACTTGGTCAGCTACACAGGTACGCACCTATCAGGGGAGGGCTCTGATGTTACCTGCTGGCACTGGCCACTCAGATGCTCCCATAGTGCCTCACCACCTTGGAATCCAAGATGGCAAAACGCAGAGACACTCTGGAGAAGCTCTTGGCACCACCCCTGGGGTGGTGATGGACAGGGGAGTGGTCACTCCCCTTTCCTTTGTCCAGTTTTGCACCAGAGCAGGGACTTGGGGTCCCTGAACTGGTGTAGACTGGATTATGTAAGGAGGGCACCATCTGTGCCCTTCAAAGTATTTCCAGAGGCTCTGGGAGGCTACACCTCCCATGCCTGTACCACCTATTTCCAAAGGGAGAGGGTGTAACACCCCTCTCCCAAAGGAAATGCTTTGTTCTGCCTTCCTGGGCTTGAGCTGCTCAAGCAACAGGAGGGCAGACACCTGTCTGTGAGGTGGCAGTAGCTAGGGCTGCCTGGAAAACTTCAGAAGGCTGTAATGGCAGTACTAGGTGCTCTAGGGAGCCCCCAGAGTGCATATAATCATACGACCAATACTTGCAAAAGCCTTGCGGTATGAGTCCAACATGTTTGATACCAAACATGACCATAGTCGAAGTTACCATTGTGAAGCTGTACATAGGTAGTGACCTATGTATAGGTCACGTGTAAAATGGCATCCCCAAACTCACGAAGTCTCGAATAGTGGTCCTGGATGACGTGGAGGCACCTCTGCTAGTGCAGGGGTGCCCTCACACACAGGTACTCTGCACCCAGCCTTCAGGGTTGGAAGGCCTGGTATATGGGTGACTTATAAGTGGCCTGGTGCAGTGTAAATGGCTGTGAAAGGGTGCATGCATCATTTCACACAGGCTGCAATGGCAGTCCTGTAGAAGCTTTTGCATGGGCTCCTTATGGGTGACAAAAGAAATACTGCAGCCCATAGAGATCCCCTTTAACCCCAATTCCCTGGGTATCTAGGTACCATATACTAGGGACTCATAAGGGGGCACCAATATGCCAATTATGAGTGGAATACTGTGTTAGCAGAATCCAACAACAAAATTTAAAGGGGAGAGAGCATAAGCGCTGGGGTCCTGGGTAACAGGATCCCAGTAACACAGTCAAACACACTGACAAAAATGCCAAAAATGGGGGTAACCATGCTAGAAAGAGGCTATTTTCTCACATCTACCAGATGTGCAATCCGGCGGACATTATCTGCACCTTGCCAATTGCGACTAAAACCAGCCTGGTCAGGGTCTGTGAGGCCAGGGAAGTATTGCTCTAACCTGTAAGCCAGGATATTTGGAAAGATCTTGCTGTTTGTGTTCAGAAGAGCTATAGGGCGATAGGAAGAACACAGTAAGGGGTTCTTTCCTGTTTTGGGGATGAGGGTGATCTCGGCAGGTACTATGGTAGGGGTAAGTCCTGTGTTCTGGGTGAAGGAGTTAAACAGTGCCAGTAGGTGATCTTGAATATTGGGAAGGAATGCCCTGTAAAAAGTGACAGGGAGCCCATTGGGGCTTGGTGTCTTCCCGACTGGAAGCTCCCATAAGCTATGTGGATACGATAGGGGCCTCTATAATTTTACTGTGCAGCGGATCAAGCGGATCTCAATCGCAGTTGTGTAAGTAGGCATCTGTCAAGTCCAGTGGGATATTGTCTTGCGCATAGAGAGTTTGGTAGTAGCTGTGAAAGGCCTGTTGCTTTGCCCTTTCTAAATGTTTGAAATATGGGCCTTAGCTTGGTTTTGGCGCAGTTCACAGGCAAGCGGGATGCCAACATTGTCCTCCCCACTTCATAGTATTTCTGTTTCAGAATCAGAAGGGGTCATTCCACATTGTTGGTCCTATGGACTTTCAACTGTCCTCACAGAATCACAGGCTGTCTCTTGTTGCACCTGGTAGGGGCAGTCTGGTCAAGGCGCTCAAAGGCCTTAATCTCAGCCGCCAATCCTCTCCCCACCAACAAGGACTCCCTCGCTCTTACGACAGCAATGGTCGAGGTCATCCCCCTGATGGTGGCCTTTAACCCATCCCAAAATGTGTGTAGTAATGTGTCCGGGAGCCCTTGGGTTCACAACAGTCCACAGCCCCCTTTTGGACCTCCTCTGTGTCTTCCGGGTCTCTAAGTAGTTGTGGGGGAAATCGCCATGGTGGCGGACCTCAGCGTGGGCCAGTGCACCAGCCCATACCAGCTCCACATGTGTGGAGATGAGATGGCTGGCGTTTCAAGGTCGAAGAGCAGTGAAAGTGTGGGGAAGAGATAGTCAATGCAGGAGTATGAGGCGTGGACAAGAGAGTACAAGGAGTAATCCAGAGTGTCAAGGTGCCTGTAGCACGGGGCGACCACCAACCCCAAGCCTGTGATATTGTGCTTATGCTGAGCAGGTAACACTCCAGTGTCTTGGTAGGTGGGCAAGCTTCGTTCAAGATCCAGGCCCCAAACCTGGTTGAAATTGCATACCTTGTTTGTCAGCAGGTCCAGGACAAGTCCCTGAATGTACAGGTCCTGTACCTGATTGAGGGCATAAATGTTAAGCACTGTTAGCAGGCTTATGCCCCTTAGGATGTTCAGTTTAAAAAAACACCCATCCTTGTACTCAGTACACTTCAGGACCCTGCAGCAGAAGTCTGCCTTTTACAGGATGGCTACCCCCAGCGTTTTGGTAGGAGAGTGGGCCCAAAAACAATGAGGATATTTTGAGTGGGATAAGCGGGGCTGTCTTCCCTCAGAAGGAGTATCTCCTGGACGAAGATGATGTCCACTTCCGGTTGAGGAAGGTATAGTCAAACTTGCTTGCGCTTGGTAGGCAAGTTGAGGCTGTGGACATTGAGAGGTTGTAGCTTAATGTGCTGTGCAGTGTCCATGGGGAGGACAAATGTATGTAGCTTCTGCGTAAGCAGATGTGCCCAAGATAGTGCTTGGCAGGGCACAGAGGACTCCTGCTTTCTGAGTGTTGAGTAGTTGGAGATCCTGGAGTCTTGCTAGGGTTTTCCCAGATTGGTGGGGAAACAGAGTAGCCTTAGTATCAATGCGGTGCCAGCCTATATGTGGAGGTGCAGAGTTCTGACCAGAAAGAAATATGTAATCCTCAGATCACAGTACACCTGATCAATATCAGAGATATCATGTGCCAGGTCCTGGAAACAGGACTTGAATTCAGTTTTGAGGGATCCTATTTCAGAGCGGATATCTTTCAGGAATTGATCAATTTAGCCCTGTGTGATGGGCACTGGCAATCCTCCCCCATCTGCTGCCAGTGGAGTGGTCTCTTTCGTGTCCGTACCCGCTGTTGAGGCCTTGTGCCAGAGCAAAGTCACTGAGGTCTCCTTGGCGGGCTTGGGGTGCAGCATAGGGTGGTAAAATGGGCACAGGAGAACAAGGGCTCAATGATGAGCTGATTTGATTATCCACTGTCTTCCTCACTCTATGGATTGCACCACAATTTCAGGAGAGGGGAGAGAAATCAACAAGACTTGGCTAGCGGCAGCAGACACCCATGTCCCAAGTGGCTGTTAAGTAGGAAGGAAGCGCCCCTGAAGCGTTGACCAATATGGCAAGGCGGCTTGTGCCTGAAAGCCCTGAGTGTGTTGCAGGGTCTGCCTCCCTCAGAGGGCCCGAGCGTTCACCTGCCATGTATCTAGGTGGCTGCTAGCTGTTTTTCAGAAAAATCCAGGGGGATGGGGAGCTTGAATCTTACACCCCTGCAAACAGGCCCTCTACAGGTCGTTCCCAGTTCACAATGTACTTTGGAGGGTGGCTCAATCAATGCCCATGCAGTCTCCTGCTTTCTCCCCGTGGATGCTTGGGGAGCAGTGCAGGGGATTCAGTTTAAGGCCTGCTAGGTGAGCCTCCGGAGTGCTCAGAGTAGAGTTGCATAAGTGTCCCAGGCTAAGGGCAAAAACAGTAGGTTCAGCAGCTGTTTTAATATGCCCCAGTCACAGCCAGGGGCAGAGCAGAGCAGGCACCAGCGCCCCTAGACAGGCCCCCAGTTATGAAATCTAGCAAGCATGGAGAGGCCTCCAAAGGATCAGGTCCTGCTACTGAAGGCTGGCGTGCCAACCAGGCGCGGGTCCTTGGGTCCAGGCAGTGTCCCAGCTGAGGTCTGTGCACTGGCAGTCGCTGCAGTGCTCGCCAGTGGCAGCCCCATCCACACCAACTCAGTCTTTGACTGCAGGGAAGGGGGATCTATAGCTGCGGTCTCCCTCCTGAGCCTCTGTGTTGCCAGGTAGATGTCATGGCAGAGGGGTCTCCAAGGCCAGACACAGAGGTGGGGTCCCAGTCTAAAGTGGTTTCGGGCTGCGCGCCTTTGAGGCTTGGCTGCTGCTCTGGATGGCAAGGGGTAAGGAGCTCAAGGCCTGATTCAGGGTGGACTGTGTGGTCAGGCTGACCACCCAAGATGGTGGATTTTCGGAGCCTCTTCAAACCTCGAAGCGGCGGCCAGCTCAACAGGGCCTGCAGCTCCTTTTGGCGGTCCCACTAGTCATCCCAGCAGACGCCTGAGCAGCTGTAGTGGAGAGAGGGCTACTGTAGGGCAGACCCTGGGGCGATGAAGCAGCTTAGAAGGCCACAGGGTTCCAGAGCTGAGATGCGACACACCTCACTCCATTCCTGTCCTGGCCACGTCCCTATTCCAGGTTTTTCAACCACCTTCACATGCCAGAAGCAGTCAGTGATCTCAGTAAGACATCATCCTGATTATGCATTGTGCAATTCAGGCTCTAGATTTGTATCTCCTTCTTTTTCTCTTCTGCCCTGGCAAAGTTTTTATTAGAGAGCCAAGAGGCATGTTGGTTGTCTTGCATCTTGCTGTACCTGGCCCTTTTTACAGGGTCGTCCCCAAACGTGTTGCCTTCCTCCTCCTATTTTTTTCTGACCTCTTTTTGTTGGCTCTAGGACTCTGAGCACTTCCTCACTTCTGATCAGTGCTAAAGTGAATGTGCTCTCCCTTCTAAATTTGGTATGATTGACCTGGTATAGAGGCTCTGAACAAGCCTGCAGTGACTTGTACTGCTTGTCATGCAACGCTTGTGAGATGAGTATAATGAACCCGATTCATATATGTTTTGCTAAGAGTAGGTACAACTATTATAGGATGCATGGTTTACTGTTGGGATTCGGGAATAAGCCAGCAGTATTGCATGGGTAAGTCACAGAAATATTTTTGTAAATCAAACCCTCTCAATTGATCCTAGAGTCTGACATAGCCTCATGAGCATGACTGGGCTGTTTGGAGGTAGAGAGACTCACTAAAAAGGCTAGGCCAAGGACAGAGGCAGTGAGATTTGCCTTTGAACTGCTTTGGCCGACATGAGCAAGAGCTCTTTTTAATGCCCACAAACTATGGAAACCTTGTGGGACTAAAAGGCATGGACACTGGCAGACCGTCCACCGGACAGAGGCCATAGCCTCACTAACTAGCAGAGGATTAAATGTCCTGCTTAGAAATCCCCCGCAGCTGCTGCTCAAACTTGCTTCACATCACAGAAGTTTTTCAGGCAAGCGCAATGTTTAAAGCAATCGCTTAGCAAACTTTTTTTTCAGGGACAACACACTCCCAAAGCAGGAATTTGTTTTCTCTAATGCAAAATATAAATGGCCCAAATGTTAACAGTGTTTTCCCCCTACAGGTAGTGTCCATTCTGCAATTTCCCTGGCAGTGTGCACCATGTTTCGCGTTGCAAGCACGGGCATCTTGCCCTCAAGAGGGTGGATAGGGTGGAATGACCATCATTGTGACCTGGAGGACCTATTGCAGATGGATTGCCAGGTTTGTAGTTTTACCAGCTGAGCCAGTGGATACTTGGCCAGGGTAAACCTGGCACTTTCTTTTCTCTAAATATAATGCGGTGGAGCAAGGCGATGGCGGGCTATGTGGGGGGAACTAGCCATGCTCATTGACAGAGGATTTTCTCAGGAGGTCTGATGATGCATCTGCTGCGAGCCAGAAAAAAAAACCTGTAAGAAAGTGAGTTGGGGTTGGGTTCTCAAGAGCGACTGGAGAGGCTAAGGCATGAAATGGTTTGGTCACAAGCCTCTGTCTGCTGCTCCAACCCGCAACATACTGAACAGTTCCCTTCCACCTCTTTTGCTTTCAAAATGGCATTGAGGCCCTAGATGTAGTGCCAAAAGAGGTTTTCTGAACAGGGCACAATTCTTGGAAGATTTCACTTGCAAGAGAGGAATGGTAGGAAGAGGTTTTTTCTGCTTGCCAGGGAGGTGAGCACCCAGAAGATCGGTACCACAGTGCTGACATGTGTGGTGCTGTCCCTGGTGACCCAGCTTGTCTGGGTGGCATCAGGGATAGTCGAATATGAAGGCAACAATGCTTGTCAAGCATAAAGGAGCCGACCCCTGAAGCTGACAGTAGCCAGCACAAAGTGAATCCGTAGAAAACTAATATTGAGGAATACCTGAGACTGTCTTTAATCACCACAGGTGCATTTCACTGTGGAAGCCCTTTAACACCATGCTTCCTAAAGAGGTTACATGAGGACCTCCAGAGAGAAAAACATTTTTTGCCACTCCACACAGCTTCAAACTCAGAAAACAGAGTGGAAAATCAACAAGAGCAACGCCATGAGTCTGGCTAGATGCAATGGGAGTCTGTGAGATCTACGCCCTGTAATAAAGTCTGAAGGCCAATGTGGGAAGCATTGTTTACAAAGTTATGGCAATTGAAGCGAATTACGGAAGAGGACTGTGAATTTTTCTCCATGTGCATTGGGACCATCTGTAGGAAGGTAGCCTCTTTCTAGCCTTGTTTGTGAGTATATGTCAGGGTGTTTTTACTGTCTCACTGGGATCCTGCTAGCCAGGACCCCAGTGCTCATAGTGGAAACCTATTTGTCAGTGTGCTTGATATGTGTCACTGGGATCCTGCTAGCCAGGGCCCCAGTGCTCATAGTTTGTGGGCTATATGTGTTCCCTGTGTGGTGCCTAACTGTATCACTGAGGCTCTTCTAACCAGAACCTCAGTGTTTATGCTCTCTCTGCTTTTAAAATTGTCACTGCAGGCTAGTGACTATTTTCTCCAATTCTTATTGGCATACTGGAACACCCTTATAATTCCCTAGTATATGGCACCGAGGTACCCAGAGTATTAGGGTTCCAGGAGATCCCTGTGGGCTGCAGCATTTCTTTTGCCACCCATAGGGAGCTCAGACAATTCTTACACAGGACTGCCACTGCAGCCTGAGTGAAATAACGTCCACGTTATTTCACAGCCATTTTATACTGCACTTAAGTAACTTATAAGTCACCTATGTGTCTAACCCTCACTTAGTGAAGGTTAGGTGCAAAGTTACTAAGTGTGATGGCACCCTGGCACTAGATAAGGTGCCCCCACATTGTTCAGGGCAATTTCCCCGGACTTTGTGAGTGCGGGGACACCATTACACGCGTGAACTACTTATAGGTCAATACCTATGTGTAGCTTCACAATGGTAACTCCGAACATGGCCATGTAACATATCTAAGATCATGGAATTGTCCCCCCCAAGCCAAATCTGGTATTGGGGTGCCAATCCCATGCATCCCCGGAGCTCCAGCATGGACCCCGGGTACTGCCAAACTAGCCCTCTGGGGTTTTCTCAGCAGCTACCGCTGCTGCCAACCCTCAGACAGGTTTCTGCCCCCCTGGGGCCTGGGCAGCCCAGTCCCAGGAAGGCAGAACAAAGGATTTCCTCTGAGAGAGGGTGTTACACCCTCTCCCTTTGGAAATAGGTTTTAAAGGCCTGAGAGGAGTAGCCTGTCCTGCCCTCTGGAAATGCTTTGAAGGGCACAGATGGTGCCCTCCTTGCATAAACCAGTCTACACCGGTTCAGGGATCCCCCAGCCCCTGCTCTGGCACGAAACTGGACAAAGGAAGGGGGAGTGACCACTCCCCTGTCCATCACCACCCCAGGGGTGGTGGCCAGAGCTCCTCCAGTGTGTCCCAGACCTCTGCCATCTTAGATGCAGAGGTTTGAGGGCACAATAGAGTCCTCTGAGTGGCCAGTGCCAGCAGGTGACGTCAGAGACCCCTCCTGATAGGCTCTTTCCTGGTTAGGTAGCCAATCCTCCTCTGAGGGCTTTTAGGGTCTCTCCTGTGGGTTTCTCTCCAGATAACGAATGCAAGAGCTCACCAGAGTTCCTCTGCACTTCTCTCTTCAGCTTCTGCCAAGGATCGACCACTGACTGCTCCAGGACACCTGCAAAACTGCAACAAAGTAGCAAGAAGACTACCAGCAACATTGTGGCGCCTAATCCTGCCGGCTTTCTCGACTGTTTCCTGGTGGTGCGTGCTCTGAGGGCTGTCTGCCTTCGCACTGGAAGACAAGAAGAAATCTCCTGTGGGTCGACGGAATTTTCCCCCTGCTAACGCAGGTACCAAACTTCTGCATCACCGGTCCTCTGGGTCCCCTCACATCTTGACGAGCGTGGTCCCTGGAACACAGGAGGTGGATCCAAGCGACCCCGACAGTCCAGTGATCCTTCTGTCCAAATTTGGTGGAGGTAAGTCCTTGCCTTCCCACGCCAGACAGTAATCCTGTGTACTGGGTGATCTGCAGCTGCTAGAGCTTCTGTGCACTTTTGCAAGACTTCCTTTGTGCACAGCACAGCCCAGGTCCTCAGCACTCCATCCTGCATTGCCCAACTCGCTGAGTTGACCTCGGGCTTCGTGGGACCCTCTTTTGTTGTGTTGAGACGACCTCCATGCTCAGATTTCTTGAACGCCTGTTCAAGTGCTTCTGCGGGTGCTGCCTGCTTCTGCGTGGGCTCTTTGTGTTGCTGAGCGCCCCCTCTGTCTCCTCATCCAAGGGGCGACCTCCTGGTCCTTCCTGGGCCCTGGCAGCACCCATAATCTTTAACTGCGACTCTTGCAGCTAGCAAGGTTTGTTCGCGGTCTTTCTGTGTAGAAACGGCTCTGCTTCGTCCAGCACGCCGTGGGACATCTTCTGACCAAAGGAGAAGTTCCTGGCACCTTCCGTTGTTGCAGAATTTTTGGCTTCTTCCACCCAGAGGCAGCCCATTTGCACCTTCATCTGGGATTTAGTGGGCTCCTGCCCCCCCGGACACTTGCGTGACTCTTGGACTTGGTCCCCTTCCTTTACAGGTCCTCAGGTCCAGGAATCCGTCTTCAGTGCTTTGCAGTCAGTTGTTGTCTTTGCAGAATCCCCTATCTCGACTTTACTGTCTTTCTGGGGTAGTAGGGTAACTTTACTCCTACTTTTCAGAGTCTTGGGGTGGGGTATCTTGGACACCCTTAGTGTTTTCTTACACTCCCAGCGACCCTCTACACACCACACCAGGCCTGGTGTCCATTCGTGGTTCGCATTCCACTTTTGGAGTATATGGTTTGTGTTGCTCCAGGCCTATTGTCTCCTATTGCATTCCATTGTGTTCTACAGTGTTTGCACTACTTTTCTAAGTGTTTACTTAACTGATTTTGGTCTGTGTGTATATTTTGTGTATTTAACTTACCTCCTAAGGGAGTATATCCTCTGAGATACCTTTGGCATATTGTCACTAAAATAAAGTACCTTTGTTTTTAGTAACTCTGAGTATTGTGTTTTCTTGTGATCTTGGGGCTCATTCTGAGCCCGGCGGGCGCCGCCCGCCTGGAGGGAGCCGCCAAATGACCGCACCGCGGTCATAAGACCGCGGCGGCCATTCAGACATTTCCTCTGGGCCGGCGGGCGCTCTCCAAAAGAGCGCCCGCCGGCCCAGAGGAAATGCCCCTGCAACGAGGACGCCGGCTCAGAATTGAGCCGGCGTAGTTGAAGGGGTGCGACGGGTGCAGTTTGCACCCGTCACGTATTTCAGTGTCTGCATTGCAGACACTGAAATACACAGTGGGGCCCTCTTACGGGGGCCCCTGCGGTGCCCATGCCATTGGCATGGGCACTGAAGGGGCCCCCAGGGGCCCCGCGGCACCCCCTACCGCCATCCTGTCAGGAACAGGATGGCGGTAGGGGGTGTCAGAATCCCCATGGCTGCGGAGCGCGCTCCGCAGCCATGGAGGATTCCCCCGAGCAGCGGGAAGTCGGCGGGAGACCGCCGACTTTCCGCTTCTGACCGCGGCTGAACCGCCGCGGTCAGAATGCTCGTGGGAGCACCGCCAGCCTGTTGGCGGTGCTCCCGTGGTCGGTGGCCCTGGCGGCCACCGGCCGCCAGGGTCAGAATGACCCCCATAGTCCTATATGATATAAGTGGTATAGTACGAGCTTTGCATGTATCCTAGTTCAGCCTAAGCTGCTCTGCTATAGCTACCTCTATCAGCCTAAGCTGCTAGAACACTACTGATCTACTAATAAGGGATAACTGGACCTGGCACATAGTGTAAGTACCACAAGGTACCCACAATAAACCAGGCCAAGCTCCTACACCATCTGCATATTCCCTTCCCCCAAGATCAAGGGAAATGAGTGATGATAGTTTCATGCCCAGTAGGACAGGTTAACCATCACTGTGAAATGCTGACCCCTTGGCAGATGGGCCTCCAGGTCAGAGGTTTACAACGAATGTAGCCAGCGGAGGCCCTGCCTGTGTAAACCTGGCATTTTAAATAACTCTAAAAAAGAGAAGCGCACGTACTGCAGGATGGGGCAGTGCTCTTGCAACGCCAAAATTATAAAACAAGCACTGGCAAACCAATAGGTCTGGCTTGTCCACCAGCCTTTTGGCAATCCTTGTTTTGTCATAGTTTTTGCAAAGCGTTATTGTTTGGGAAGCTGCCAGGCATTTGTCAATCTAAACAAAAACAAATGACAAAAAGCAAAAATGTTTTTTTGGGCTAAAAAAATTATGCATTACCAGAATACTCTCTCGCACTGAAGGGAACTACTTAGTGTGTAGGTGTGCTCCTTGTGAAAGGGCAGAATGCTGTAACTCATTGCCCCTTGATGCATGCTAGAGTGTGTTGAAGAAAAATGTGAATGACAAAACCACAGGCAAATGGATGAAGTGTATCTGAAAACCCCTATAAGTACATATGTCACACACGTAATTTTAGTAAAACAAAAGGTCATAGCTGACACAGGCCTAAAAAAGTTAGTGATTCTAGCACTGGATGCCAGTTTTCTTCCCTTTAGGGAAGAAAAATGAAGGAAAGAGGGGAAGGAAAAGAAAGAAAGAGAATGAAGGAAAATAAAAGACAGAAGAAAGAAAGAAAAAGGAAGCAAACAAAGAAAGGAAAGAAAAAAGGAAGGAAGATAGCATGAAAGAAGAAAAAAAGGATAGAAAGACTGAAGGAAGGAAAGGAAAAAAAACCT
Source organism: Pleurodeles waltl (assembly GCF_031143425.1). Classification (NCBI taxonomy): domain Eukaryota; kingdom Metazoa; phylum Chordata; class Amphibia; order Caudata; family Salamandridae; genus Pleurodeles; species Pleurodeles waltl. Next base: position 717,354,945 of record NC_090450.1, read on the forward strand.
GAAGGAAAGAAGGATAGATAGAAAGATAGAAGTAAGTAAAGAAGGAAATAAATAAGAATGAATGGAAGAAAGCATTTATAAAAGCAGAAAAGAAGGAAAGAAAGCAATAGAAAGGGTAGAAAGAAAGGAATTAAAGACAAATAAGGAATGAATGTAAGAAAGAAGGAAAGAGAAAAAGAAAAAAGAAGGCAAGAGAGAACTATGGAAGGAAAGACCCAAAGAAATGAAGGAAGAAGGAAAAAGACAAAAGAAAGTGTTGCGAGTGCTGCAAATTAAACACGATAATAGCCAGTTTTCTTCCCGTGCAAAGCTTACTAAAGAACCATTGGTGAAATTGTGCCCAGAATAAATGTGTTCTGAAGAATTGTACTCTCATGAATTCAAATGTATAATATTGAAACTTTTGATTTGTGTACCTAGTAAAAAGAGGATAACTTAACAGAACAGTTTCAAAACGACAGAATCTGTCACACTGTCAAATTCCAGCAGTAGGAGAACATCCTTGGCAGAAGACAGAAACTTATAACACGTGGGATGTGGCCTGTGCTCACTTTTGGTATAAAGTGTCCCACTTTCACCTCAAGATCTAAACTCAAAGACAACACTAAATTAATTATAAAGTAAAAACAAATACACTGGCACTGAAAGGAACTACATTGTGTGCAAATGTGCTCATTGTGAAAGAGAAAATTGCAGTCACTGTAAATGAAGTTACCCACTGACTTAAGTAGGATGACCCATTCCGGTAGTGGGCAACAGCAAAATATGAATGACACAACAACAGACCAATTTATGAAGAGAAATGGCTGAAAGCCCCCTTAAGTAAGTATATTATATCTATAACTTGAGTAAAATCAAGAGGTCTTGGCTAACGCTGGACCTAATGAGGCCCTTAGTCAAGGAGCATTCTTGCCTCCGGCCACGTGCAGCTAAGTGTGCCCCAGCTCTAGATTCCTTCAGAAGCACTGGTGTTCCAGTGTGTCTATATCTCAAGCAAAACGTCTTCCACAGCATATGGTAACAGTGGATTTATTGATTGCCTGAAATGCTAGTTCTGAAGTTGAGACTCTTGGTTCACTGATTAACCTTACCCATAAATTCCTGGGGAGATAGGGAACAGTGCTTTGAGGGATGAATGTATAATTGCCCCTGTAAGTGGTGCTCTAACTGTATGTTTTTATTTATTAATAGGAAACGAGGAAAAATAACTCAGAAAACAGTGACCTGAGCAAAGGTAACCAGATGTCAGCCACCCAAATAGGTAAGATATAATTACATTTTACTTTTCTTTCATGTTACAGCAGTCTTCAGAGTATCATTTACTGCCTTTCATTTTTATAGTGCATAAAGCGTTGGATTTATCTAGTCCCATCCTTTTCCTGTTGTATATTAATTACGGGGGCAGCCATTACAGTTATTCTTATTGAGAAATGCAGAGGATGCTTTAGTCCTCTTTTCTTAAAATGCCTGACTGTGTTACTGATATGGCTAGTTCCTCCTTCATTCGAGTTCAGGGATGTTTCGAAGTGGCTGTCGGCGAAAAGCAGACATTTTTATTCTGGTATGAAAGAAGTACATAAACATATAAGTGCGGTCATACAAGGCACTATCTCTTACCCTCCGAGCCTCTTTACTTCCAAGCCCACAGCCCCTTTCTGTGTGCAGTCGAACGCAGAGATCTTGCGTACACTGTTGCTTTGTACCAATAACCTCTTGAGTTGTGGGTTACACACTGCTTTAGTTAGTTGTTGACCAGTTCTTGTGTTTCAATGAATGTGCAGCGAAAATCCAGAAATTATTTTGTATCATTTTATCAAACTCGTTCAGAGACGGCTGCCACGGATACGGGCTCATCCACGTAGCCATATTCAATGAGTTTATTAAAATAATATAAATCCATTTATAGATCCGTGTCACACATACATGCACGCTCGCCGTTAGCCATCTAGAAATGGGTACAAAGAGTCTTAAGATGGGCGCCTACTGATATGCCAGCCGGTCATGACCAAAGCCTACTCTATGTACATTGTAAAGAGTAGGTGTAGGCAAGAGAAAACTAATGCTGTCTATGGCCTACATCTAATAAAAGGCTAATTCTGATGGAAATAACTACCTGTGGATTCCTCACCTAATGAATTCTTCCAATGAGCCAGCATTCAACGGAAATTTTCTTCCCAGCTCTGCACATTGACAAGGACGTCACTATTGCCCGACTCCCACGCGACTCCGTCTGACGTCATTGTGGCAATAAAAGGACCTCGCCGGCATGCTGACGTCAGTTCCCTTTTTTCCGTGCCTTCGAAGCATAACGTTTTTTCTCCTGGCTCTTGGAGAAGCTACTGTTTCTCGAAGGTGTTACTTTGTTAAAATGTCTCCACCTCGTAAATCAGGGTTCAAGCCTTGTAGAGAGTGCGGGGGTCGTATGTCGGTGACGGACCCGCATAATGAGGAGCTCAGAGCACGACGTGGAGGAGTGTGCTTCATGTAAAAAAATTAACCCGAAGGCACTTAAGGAGCGAGAGGCCAAGCTGTTTTTGGCCAAGGCTAAAAAAAAAGAAAAGCATAGACATCGGAGGTCATCTTCAAGGAAGTCCTCGAGGTCGCATAAGAGGCGGCGTTGACATGATTCCCGGAGCCGTTCGGAGAGGGACCGATCCCGGTCGAGGTAATTATCTATTCGGCGGCGTCCGACGTGGGATGTCAGTCCAACGGTGACTCCTCAGCATGAGCGCCCTCAGGCTTCTCCGGCGCCGTCGGTGTTTGAGGTGGTCGAGCCTCCCCAGAGTCCTGGCTTCTTGCCTGCAGCGCAGTCGGAGGTGCCTGATCCAGTGCCAACGTGCAGGAGTATCCAGCATTCCCGGCTCCAGCAGCGGATCCCGTGGCGTTCTTGAATGCTATGTTTAGTATCTTTAACTCCATGGCCCCTGGCCGTGCATCGGCTGGTCCCTCAGGTCCCTTGGCTTTTGGATTGGGCGTTCCAGCTTCGTACAAGTCGACGCCATTCATGCCCTTCTGTCCAGCAGAGGGTGCTGGTCCGGCGCTGTTGCCGTCGCCGAGGAGACCTTCGACGCCGATGGCTTCTGTGGATCCGGTGGTGCAGATGACTTCACCACAAATCCAGTCAACACCAGGGAAGAGAACCCGTTTATCCATGACGCCGATGGATCCGGCGTTGGATGAATCCGGAGACTGGGGTGTGTCTCCTGGGCCGCGTCAGCCGAGGTCGTCGGCGTCGGCCAATTCGATGTAGACGCTGAGGATAGTGGCCAGGCTGTGCTTAAGAAGAAGGGCTCTGAGGCTTTTGGAGGAGCAAGAGTATAGAAGGCAGCTCCTGGAGGAAGGAGAGATCGCTGAGCCCCTGGGAGACAGGGTTTGGACTCCGCGAGTGGTCTTGATACTTCCCCTAAGTGGGATTTAGCCTCTTCTGGGGAATTTACTGAGGAGGCTGCCTCGTTCCATACAGTGATAAGGAAGGCGGCAGACTTTCTGGACCTTCCGCTACCGGCAGCTGAGGTAAAGACGAACATTCTGACGGAAGTCTTTCATCCTGCTTCGGCTGCTGCAGAACCACTCCTTCCGTTCAATGAGGCTCTTACAGAACCGATCCTGGAAGTTTGGAGGAAGCCTGTATCTTCGACTGCTGTAAGCCGATCGGTGGCAAGAAGATATAGAGTGGCTCCTGGGGACCCAGGATTCCTCTCTTGGCATCCGACTCCAGAGAGTCTGGTGGTTCAGGCCTCGTGCTCCTCATGTTCGGCTCCTGGTTCCTTCCCTGGGGCTCCATCGGACAGGGAATCGAAAAGGATGGAGCAATCTGCCAAGAAGGTTTTTTCTTCATGCGGTATGGCCGTTAAGTCTGCAAATGCCACTTGTGTTTTGGGCAGGTATATTCATGCCCTGATAGACGCGGCCAAGGCTGTGCTACCTGATTTACCTCAGGATATGCAGGGTCTCCTGTCTGATGCGCAAGCAGCAGCGACTCAGGTTATTCAGTTGGGGCTGGATAAGTTGGACTCGGTGGCCAGGGCAATGGGCACATCTGTGGTCACCAGGAGACATGCATGGTTGAGGTCTTCTGGATTTTCAACAGATGTACAGACGACCCTGTTGGACTTGCCATTTGATGGGGAGAAGTTGTTTGGTTCCAAAGCTGACTCTGCCTTAGAGAGCTTTAAGGAAAGCTTCTACGACCACCCCGTTCAGGTCTTTTAGAAGATTCAGGGCGGTTTGGAAGAGGAACTTCCTTTCGGGTTGACCCCTACCAGCAGGCCAACAACCGTCTAGCCTTCCCTCTAGGCCCTATAGAGGACGGGGTAGGGTTAGAACGAGAGGAGCCACCCAGCAACACCCTGCCTCTTCCTCTTCCTCCGGGTGGGTGCAACAGGGAAAGCAGCCTTAGTCCTCCATCCATTGCATCCCATGCTTCTCCTGTAGGGGAAAGGTTGTTTCATTTTCTCCGCATGTGGGAGTTGATCACATCGGACTTCTGGCTCCTCAATATTGTGGTGAAAGGTTATGCCCTTCCTTTTCGGGAGTTTCCCCCTCCCATCCCTCCCTGTCCATCCTTTTGCACAGAAGACCATCTCCTGTTGTTGCAGCAGGACGTTCTAGTCCTTTTATCGAAAGGTGCAGTGGAGTTAGTTCCAGAGCAGGAAAGAGGTCAGGGTTGCTATTCAAGATATTTCCTGATCCCCAAGAAGGATGGTCGGTTGAGGCCGGTCCTGAGGGTTTTGAATTGGTTCCTCAAACAGGAGAAATTCAGAATGCTGACTCTAGCGCAGGTGCTTCTGGCGTTGAACAAAGAAGATTGGATGGTGTCTGTCAACTTCCAGGATGCTTACTTTCATATCCCTATTCTGAAGTCGCACAGAAAGTATCTCCGGTTTGTGGTAGGGTCGTAACACTACCAGTTTGCTGTCCTTCCTTTTGGTCTTACTTCAGCACCTAGAGTCTTCACGAAGGTGATGGCGGTGGTTGCAGCAAATCCCAGGAGGAAAGGAATATCGGTATTCCCTTACCTGGACGATTGGCTGATCAAAGCCAAGTCTCTGGAGCTTGTGCTGCATCACCTGCAAATGACAACCCAGTTGTTGTTTGATCTGGTTTTTTTTGGTAAATGTGCCCAAATCTCACCTGGAGCCCTCTCAATGCCTCCTGTTCATAGGGGCGGTACTGGACACAACATTGAATCAGGCCTATCCTCTGCCTCACGGGTTCAGGACATTCAAGCGTTGATTCCAATGTTTCAAAGTGGAGTGGTTGTTCCAGTCCTCAAGGTCCTTCATCTGCTCGGTTTGTTAGCTTCTTGCATTAAGTTGGTCACTCATCCACGCTGGCACATGAGGGCTCTTCAGTGGTGCCTCCGCAGGCAGTGGTTTCAGCACGGAGGGGATCTCAAGGAGTCGATAAAAGTCTCCAGAGACACTGCAGCAGATCTACGATGGTGTGCTGCGGACGGCAACCTTTCCCAAGGAAGGCCGTTTTTGCTACCACCACCAGTGGCCACTGTTATAACGGATGCCTCCACTCTAGGGTGAGGAGCCCATCTGGGGGACCTGGAGGTCAAGGGTCATTGATCTCCAGTGGGACAGATGTTTCATATCAATCTGTTTGCGGGCGATATGTTTGGCTCTGAAGGCCTTCCTCCCGTCCCTTTGCGGTCTGTCGGTTCAGGTCCTGCAGGACAACACTACCTCAATGTGTTACATCAACAAGCTGGGAGGAGTAGGGTCGTACTTTCTTTGCAGAGAGGCTCTGCGGCTCTGGTCCTGGGCACAGGACCATCAGATTTGCTTAGTAGCAAACCATCTGGCTGGAGCTTTGAACGTAAGTGCGGACAGTCTCAGTCAACACTTCTCGGTCGATCACGAGTGGCGTCTCCATCCAGACCTGGTCCTTCACATCTTCTTGATGTGGAGATTCCCTCAGGTAGACTTCTTTGCCACTCGGGAGAACGCGCACTGCCAGTCATTCTGCACCTTCAGTATCCGGTGCCAGGAGCGTTGGGGGACGCGTTTCAGATGTCCTGGTACGGACAGTTGCTTTACACGTTTCCCCCCATACCCTTGATTCCTCAGGTTCTGAGGAAGATTCGCCAAGACCGGGCCCAGGTCATCTTAATAGCTCTGGATTGGCCAAGAAGGGTGTGGTACTCAGACCTTCTCCAACTCTCACTGTACCCCCGCTCCGTCTCCCTCACAGGGCACATCTCCTCTCGCAGTTGCAGGGGCAGGTTCTATACCCCCACCTCCAGAGCCTGCACCTTCATGCCTGGAGATTGAATGGGGCAATCTGAGTTCCTTTTCTCTCCCGCCAGAAGTGGTGGACGTTATTTTATCCGCCAGACGACACTCCAACAAATCTATCCATCCTACAGATGGGCAAAATTTGTTGCTTGGTGTGGAGAGAAGCAAATTGATCCTTTACGGGCCCATTTGTCGACATTTTATTATTTACGTTGTCCTTGGCGCAGAGGGGTTGTGCAGTTGCGACTGTTAAGGGCTATCTGTCGGCACTGTCGGCCTTTCTGTGCCTTCCCGATCAACCCTCTTTATTTAAGTCCCCTATAGTTATGAGGTTCTTAAAAGGTCTTACCAATAGGTTTCCTCCCACTCCGTTTATTATGCCTCAGTGGGATTTGATTTTAGTTCTTACATTCCTGATGGGTTCACCGTTTGAACCTTTACATTCATGTCCGTTAAGGTTGTTGGTATTAAAGACTGTTTTTCTCATAGCCATCACGTCGGCTAGGTGAGTGAGTGAACTCCAAGCTCTTAGCGTTAAACCCCTTTTACTTCTTTTCATGCGGACAAGGTGGTGTTGAGGACCAGGGTGGCTTTCCTACCAAAGGTTGTTACACCCCTCCATTTGGGACAATCGATAACGCTCTCGTCTTTCTACCCTCCTCCCCATCCATCAAAAGAGGAGGAGAGACTGCATCGGCTTGACTCGAGGAGAGCATTAGGTTTCTACATTGAGAGAACGAGAGAGTTCCGGGTGGACGATCAGCTCTGCATTGGCTACGTGGGGAAGAGGAAAGGCAAGGCTGTCCACAAAAGAACACTGTCCAGGTTGGTCATTCTTTGCATAAAAGTATGTTATTCCTTAGCAAAGAAGGTTCCTCCTGTTGGAATTAGAGCCCATTCCACCAGGGCTAAGTCGGCCTCTTCGGCCTTGGCTAGAGGTGTTCCTGTGGGTGAGATTTGTAAGGCCGCAACTTGGGTTTCGCTCCATACTTTTGCAAAGCATTATTGCTTGCACTCAGAGTTTAGGAGGAATGGCCATTTTGCACGGTCCGTGCTGCAGGATTTCTTGGTGTGACCATTCAGGCACCCGCCACCGAGTGCGGTACTGCTTTGGGACTCTATTCATTAGGTGAGGAATTCACAAGTAGTTGTATCCTTCAGAAGAACAAGTTACTTACCTTCGGTAACGCCTTTTCTGATGGATACACTAGCTACCTGTGGATTCCTCACGGTCCCACCCGCCTCCCCATTGCCTGGTTGGTCATACCAAGATTTCCTAGGGTGAATGTATATTTTATTGCATATGTATATATATGTACATATATGTGGTATATATATATATATAGGTATTTATATTTGTATATATATTTTGCTGTTTTTATTTGATTAAATATTACGTATTATATTTGATGTAGTCAGGTCAAGTATGTGATGTCAGGTGTTCACCTGTTTGCCTCAAAAGCACATAAAAAAATGGTGAAAACTGACGTCAGCACACCGTCAATGTCCTTTTATTGCCACGATGACGTCAGACGGAGTCGCATGGGAGTCGGGCAATAGTGACGTCCTCGTCGACATGCAGAGTTGGGAAGAAAATTTCCGTTGAATGCTGGCGCATTGGGAGAATTCATTAGGTGAGGAATCCACAGGTAGCTAGTGTATCCACCAGGAAAGGCGTTACCGAAGGTAAGTAACTTGTTCTTTAGGTACAAAAAGACTGAAACCTGTGACTTTCAGGTTACTATAGTATGAAGTTTGACCATCAAAATATATTCCTACCTTTACTCCAGTATTAGCCTTCCCTCAGATTTTCCACCACACGTAGTGCTTAGGAATCTCCTCTGAGTTCTGCTCAGTTCTTCTCTCAGATATTCTTTTCTGAGGAGATTTGGATTATTTTTCTCTTCAAAAGTTCTTCCAAAGTGGGTGCTTCAACCTTTCAGCCATGTCAGGGACACCTACGAAAGGGCTTTTTAGAGCCTGTGCTACCTGCATGAAAAAGAGGCGTCATGTGGATGACCAGCATAAGGACTGCATTTACCGTCTCTATCCTAACCATAAAACTAGAGACTGCAACGATGTAGGACTTTTTCTACTAAAACCCTAAAGGACAGAGAGGGCGTCTTCTCATTTGGCTACAGAAATTGAAGTCCAGAGACAATCTGCTTTCTGATGAGGACAGTACCTCCTCTTCTGTGTCTGTGGTCAAGAGGACTTTTTCTACTAAAACCCTAAAGGACAGAGAGGGTCGTCTTCTCATTTGGCTACAGAAATTGAAGTCCAGAGACAATCCACTTTCTGATGAGGACAGTGCCTCCTCTTCTGTGTCTGTCGTCAAGACACCTGTGAAGAGACAGTCTGAGGAAATGTCAGGCACTCAGGAACCACCTAAAAAAGTTTCAAAGAAATCATCTGAGATGTCCTCAAAAATATGTAGCCCATCAAAAAAGGGAAAATCAAAAGCTTCAGAGTTGAAATCTGGAAAGAAACTGTCTCTGAGTCCTCATCGCCACCTTTCAGACTAAAACATACTTTCAAAAAGCCAAACTCTGCACCGTCGACGGGACCATCATCAACGGTAACACCATCGATGGCCCATGCCTTAACGATGACATCTTCCGTCGTCACATTGTCTATGTCAGCGGCAACTACTGCATCCTCGTCGACAGTCTGGTCATCCTCATCGACGGTGCGCCCTATCTCTTCACCTTCACAGCAGTCTTCGTCGGCGCGGCTCTTCTCACCAAGGTTCTTACAGTTGACGCTTCCGTCGACGAAACACTTGTCGGCGCTTCTACTGTCAGCAACGACCTTACCGACGATAGCCTCGTCGACGACGCTTCAACCGATGACGGCCTCGTCAAATGATGTTTTAACCATCAACGCTCCCGCCGGCGACGACGGTTATTCCATCGGAACTCTCGTCGACGATGCCTCTGTTGATGATGCCTCCATCGACGATCACTTTGTCAACACCGCCACCGTCGATGACATCTCACCTCTTGTCGACGATCAAGATAACGGTAAAGACACAGAGACCATCTACCTTAGCTCTGTTCTCGTCGACGCAGCTGGCTAATCTAAGGAAAGTAAAAAAACATCACTTGACCCCCTCAATTACATCTCCTAGTAAGGTCCTGAGCCTACTACCTTTGCATTTGTTGGACGAAGATGACTCAGAAGAGGATGGACTCTATGGAGTGGCCAGCAGTCCATCTCAGTTACGGGTCAAGTGTCAGGAGTATTCAGACGATGATGATTTTTATTAGGACCAGCACTATTACGAGCAGCAACAACTGGGGCTGATAGGTCTCCCTCCCGGCTTGGAGTTGGACTTGCAAACAATACTGGTGGATTATAGGTAACATATCCCGCCAATGCCTACATCAGGGCATCAGCCGACAATTCCTGCAGTTTCAACAACTGCAACCTTTAACCCCTACTAGGCCTCAAGCTTCTCCTCAATTTATGCCTGCGCAGGGGCAAGCCCTTTTCGGATGAAGATGCTGAGGAAGGAGAGATCCATACAATGAACGTTGAATGGGATGACTATATTATTCCAGCACCTGCCTCTCCTGCAACACCTGTTGTGGAATTTCCTCCAGAGGATATCGGTGGCTTTCATAACCTGCTAGAAAGAGCAGCCAAGCAGTTTGATCTACCAATGCCTGCTACTCAACAGAATTGTTTCCTATACGATTTCAAGGAGCCTCACAGGAAAACAGATAGGGTTATCCTAATAATCGACCATGTTTGGAGCCAGGGCTTGAAGATAATGCAGAATCCTGCAACGGTTCCTGCAGTGCTGCCTAGGTTAGACAAAAAATATAAGTCCACAGATGATGCTCCTGCTTGCCTCACATGCCACCTGAAACCAGACTCTGTAATCTCACTGGCAGCGCAACAGCATTCTAGGAATCCTTCCACACTGTTATCCACACCGCCAGATAAAGAGGGGAGACACCTGGATAACAGCGGAAAGCGTTTTTCCTCAATGTCTGCCATTGTAGTAAGAGCTGCCAATTCTTTAGCGCTCCTTGGAAGATACTATAGACAGCTCTGGTCAGACGTGTTTCAGTGTTTGAAGGAACTCTCAGAAGGTTCCAAGATGGAGGCAAAAAAGGTGCTGATGTAGGGACAGCGTTCTTCAGCGGAAATTATTGATTGCGCACTCGATATTGCAGCCATGGGCTTTAGGCTGCTTGCTGGGTTGGCTGTTTTAAGACGTCAGGGCTGGCTCAAAGGCACTAATTTTCGACCCGAAATTCTGACGAAAATTTTAGATCTTCCCTATGATGGAGAGGCGCGCTTTGGGAAGCACGTCGACAACGCGCTTCAGGCTATAAAATCGGACACTGAAACAGCAAGATCATTACGCACTCTGCAGTACTGGAAAGTGCCTTTTTGTGGAGCCAGGGGCAGAGGACAACCTTCATTTAATGGAGGATATCAGCACTGTAGATATCCATCGTATTCCACCTCTTTCCAGGCTTCTAGACCACAGTATCAGCAGAGACAGCTGCAGTCCCTTACTCCAGGCACTATCACAAAAGTAAGCCTGGACGACAATCTAAAGAGATTGCCCATAGGCAATGACTGCCTCAAGCCGGTTCTCCCCGACTCTTCCCCTAAAGTCTTCCATGGAATATTAAAACATCATATCCAGTGCTGGCAGCAAATAACCAAGGACAAATGGGTGCTGGATGTAATTCAATTTGGACACCTCTTAGAGTTCGTTCAGATTCCCCCGTTAATGCCTCCACTCTCGGCTCGACAAAGACATCTTCGTCTGCTCAGCTTAGAAGGGGAAACCACGCTGAGCAAAGGAGCCCTAGAAGTTTTGCCATATTCCCACAGAGGGGAGGGTTTCTACTCCCGTTTTTTTCTCATTCTGAAGAAATCTCGCTTATGGAGACCAATCCTAGACTTGCGGGAGCTAAACAAATACCTCAAAAAACAAACATTCCGAATGGTCACCCTACAAGACGTCCTACAACTTCTAAACTGAGCAGACTATATGGCGTCTTTGGACCTTCAAGATGCATATTTCCATATTCCAATTCATCCACTACACAGAAAGTTCCTAAGATTTGTGGTGAACGGCAAACACTTCCAATTCAAGGTCCTTCCCTTTGGGCTACCTTCGGCACCACAAATCTTCACCAAATGTTTGTCCCCAGTCGCAGCGTTCCTAAGAAGAAAGAAGCACCAGATTTTTCCTTATCTAGACGACTGGCTAGTGAAAGCTTCCGACATCTAGTCTGCGCGCAAGTCCGTCAAGGCAGCCCTATGCCTTTTCAAGGATTTGGGCCTTGCTCTAAACCAGGAAAAATCATTCCTCCAACCTTCCACTCAGTTAGCCTTCCTAGGGGCTATATTGGACACACAACAGACCAAAGCCTACCCAAAACTGGACAGGCAAAACAAGTTAATCTCCCTAGCGAAGCGAATCCAAAGGAAAAAGTTTCCTTCGGTTCGTCAGTACAAATCCTTACTAGGGATGATGTCATCAGGTATAAGCCTCATTCCTCACTGTCGACTTCACATGCGTCCACTTCAAGAGGAGCTGGACAAACAATGGAAGCAAGCACAAGGATCCTTCGAGGACACAATCCACATAACACCGCTCATCGTAGCTTCTCTTGATTGGTGGACAATACCCGAAAACATTTCACAAGGTGTGCACTTCTTGCCACAGATTCCTCCACTGACCGTAACAACAGACGCATCACTGACCGGATAGGGTGCATGTCTGTAGGACCTACGGGTGAGCGGCAAATGGCTCCCCTCTCACCATCTCTTTCACATTAACCTTCTAGAGCTGAGAGCAGTGTATTATGCTTTTCAAGCCTTCCTCCCAAGAATTTGAGGATCGACGGTGCTTGTCAGAATGGACAATACCACCACAATGCACTATCTCAACAAGCAAGGAGGAACACGTTCACACCTGCTATCTCATGAAGCGCAGACCAATTGGAACTGGTGTATCCAGCACTCAGTGCACATAACAGCGGAGCATGTCCCAGGCCTGCAAAATACCATTGCGGACTCATTGAGCAGGTTGGCAACATCCCTTCACGAGTGGGAATTAGACCAGCGGACACTGGATGGAATAGTCGACCAGTGAGGAAGACCGAATCTGGATCTGTTCGCAACTTCCCAGAATGCCAAATGCCAATATTACGCACATTCGCATCACCAACAGGGATCGTGGGGGGACGCATTTTTGATCGCATGGTCAGGGATTTATGCACACACCTTTCCTCCAATCCCTCTCCTCACAAGGGTAATCAGAAAAATAAAGTTGGAGCTCTGCCAGATAATTCTAATAGCTCCAGCGTGGCCACGTCAACCTTGGTACACTGAGTTACTTCTACTATCCTCATGTCCACCCATCAGGATCAAACAAATTCCGGAGCTGTTCAGCATCAACCGGGGGCAAGTCAGACACCCAGATCCCAAGTCTCTGAGCTTATCGGCATGGCTCCTGAATTCAACAAATTTGGCCGCTTAGACATAACAAATGACTGCAGGGACATACTGGCTAAAGCACGGGCAGATAGCACGAATAAAACGTACCGCCTGAAGTGGAAACAATTTTATTTTTGGTGCGAAGCTCAGAATATACACCCTCTCTCCTCCACCCCAGAAACAGTGTTACCATACTTCTTACAGCTAGCACACTCAGGGCTTGCCCATACGTCCATCAGAGTCCATCTATCAGCTATCCCCGATATAGGAGAGTACCAGGCAAACCATCCTTATGTTCTCTGAGATTAATGAAGCAATTCTTGAAGGGTCTCCTCAGATCCTTTCCTCAGGTTAAAGCCCCGCCACCAGCATGGCAACTTAACATCGTCCTCGGCCAGCTGATGAAGGAGCCCTTTGAGCCCATTCACAGGGCAGACATTAAGTACCTCACATGGAAGGTGGCTCTCCTCCTTGCCCTTACTTTGGCAGAAGGGTCAGTGAAATCCAGGAGCCTTTCTTGCAATTCAAAAATGATAGAGTGATTCTGCACACCAATCCCAAATTCATCCCTAAGGTGCGTTCGGATTTTCATATTAATGAGCCAGTGGTGCTAAAGTCTTTTTTCCCGAACCCCCAAACTACTGCGGAAAGAACACTGCATTCGCTCAATCTTAAAAGATGCATCAAATTTTATTTAGACAGAACGAGATCGTTTAGGAAGACTAACCAGCTATTCATAGCCTTCAGTACCTCTAGAAGAGGGCTCCCTGTAACTACACAGACTATTTCTCGTTGGATTAAGGACACAATAGTTTTCTGCCATCAGAAGGAAGGTAGACCATTGCATACAAGTGTGTGAGCACATTCCACCAGAGCAATATCTACATCCCGTGCACTGTTCGCAGGTGTTTCAATGCAGGACATCTGTTGTGCTGCAACATGGACGACAGTTCATACTTTTAATCAGCACTATTTCCTGGACACAGAGTTGCTTCAAGATGCTGCGGTTGGGCAAGCAGTCCTCATAAATCTATTCCAATGAAGGTGAGCCATTTTTAGCCCTCCATCCGCTTGTTTTGTATTAGCTCACATTTCTTTATGCTTTTCAGACTGTGGACCGCAAGAAAGCTTAAGAGAATGTTGTCACGCTCTTTCACATATAGAATGCTTTGTTGCTATTAAATATGTCGAAAATGTGTTATTCACTGCTTACTATTCGGATTCAAGTATGTGAATCTATGAAAGTTCCAATACTGGAGTAAGAAATAAGTTACCTACCTGTAACTGTAGTTCTCCAGTATTGGATACTTTCATAGATTCATATGCGACCCACCCACCTCCCCTGGGGAGTTCACCTTCATTCCCTCAGTATTATTTATATTGCAGCACTAGTGCTTGGAAAATCTGAGGGAAGGCAGCTCCTTACAGGAGGGTTCTTGAGGGTTGTGTGATCTGATTGGTTGGCACTAGAGGGTGGTGTGATCTGATTGGTTGACATTGGAGTTGTGTCCTTTTTTACAAAACTACTGTGATTTGTTTCTAATTCTAAGGCCTAATGCACTTAATTTGTATTATGCCCCTGAGCATAGCTTCTGTATTACACCAGGGACTCTCATCTCGGCGATGGGGAAGGATTCAAGCATGTGAATCGATGAAAGCATCCAATACTGGAGAACTACAGTTAGAGGTAAATAACTTATTTCATACCTTCGTGCCACGTTTATCAACTGGTAAGATGGGCTAGCGGGCTAAGGCACATGCTGCAGCAATCTGTGGCAAAAAGCTCAGTTTGTGAAAAACGTTTTAGGTCGAGTGTAAGCGTACGACCTCTTGTATATTTTTAAGATACTTCTTCAGCTAAAAATTCTTGCTTGCTAGTTTTCAGTCACGCCTCTCTGTTCCTCCTTTTTAGCTTGAGCGTGCAAGTGCTCTGACGTGTTGTAATCTATTTGTGGGCTTATAACCACAGCACACCCATCACTATCACTGTTTCATAGGATTGCCTTTCAAAAATCCTTTGTTGTCATTGGTAATTGCTTTACGTTTGTCCCTCCTTTGGGGCAGTTTTGTTACCGCCTTTGCCACGACCCTGTTACATGGATAATTGCATGGTTCCCATACGTTTAACTGCGAGCAAACTTATTTTTCCTTTTGTGTCTCTTCTTCACGCTTACGCTTATGGCAGCAGTGGCGCTTCCAATTGGCTTGCTTATATCAACTGTTTTACTTTTCATTTTCAATTTATGTGTCAAGAAAAGTCCAGTTAGGAATTTACAACACTAATAGCTCTAACTCAAGCAAACATGAGACCCATTCCATTGTAAATCCTTGTTCTCTTTGGGAGCAGGGACCAACTACTGTATAATTATGCTTTGTCGTGTTTATCTGTTCTTTGGAGGACCTGTTTTTTCTTGGTTTCCTGCTTATGTTCGTGAAGCTTCCCTTTTCATTTGAAGAGCATTCATGCTCTCAGCTTAGCTTTGCTGCAATGATGTTTCAGGTAACAGGGCTATAAATCAGGCTATTATCTTGGTCACATTTGCTAAGCATTTAAACACCAAGATCATAAAACAAACAGTCTCATCACTGCTTCTCTTTATAGGCATTCGTTCTTTACACTTTGCCACTTGGAAGCGCTCTTAGTCATGAATACATCTGCGCTTTGAATGCACAGCGCTAAACTTTTCTCAAAACGGGTTCCACGCTTCATTTTTCAGCACAGCGCCCGAAAGTCTTTGGGGATGTGTTGAATTCAAAATTGCAGGGTGCAGTACCTTATGTAGCCAAAAGAGGTCCCAATGGACAGCCTGTGGTACTGCACCCTTTCCGGGCTTCATACATATTAGAACAGCAAATGCTGCAGTTTTAGTTCAGCCAGCATATTATACAAATACAAGACCAATTGCATTGCAAATGCTTGTGGTGAAAAGAGATGGGTTGGGGGTGTCCTCACCTTGAAGTGAGTGTGGTGTCTGTAGCAAAGGACCGACATTGCGTGTCATCACCAGGGAGATAGAATCTGGGGTCCAGCAAGGATTCGAGGAAAAGGCGGTTGGGAGATTAGATTTGAAGGGCGATGGATGAGGCGTTTGTGAATAAACTCACTTAAGGATATCGATTTCATCGGCTTTGTTTGTTATCCGTGTAAACAAGTTTACATTGGCGATGATTGCGGCATACACAGTCGCCTCTACATCGCTATGAGTTGGCTGTCCCAAGGGAGTTAATTATATGGATGGCACTTACGGAATCGTCGAGGAGACTGGTGTCGGCGTACAGGTTTCTTCGTTCATTGCGTTTTGGCAACCAGATTGTTTGGTGTGGAGTGGTGATTTCATCGCTTTTGTGGATTTATTTGGAGGTCTTGAGGAGCAAGGAGTCGAGTGA